>NW_003852465.1:8227955-8239946 GCF_000181295.1 Otolemur garnettii
AAAAAAAAAAAAATTATAGTCCTCAATATATATACCAGTAACAAAAGATGAACACATGTCAGTGTTTGAGTACCTTTTGTAATTTCAGAAGTCAAATGTGACTGAGTTTTATAATTATATATATAGAGAGAGACATAAAAAAGGACAAAAGAATGATTAGCAGAAGCCTTTGAAGAGATAAGATTGGGGAAGGGTATGTAAGGTGTTATGTAGCAGAAGTATTCTATTTTTTGAGTGGCAGGTAGGTGGTATCTTATTATTACAATGAAAACACTATGTCTATGTTTGTATGCCTTTCAATATCTGAAACATTTCATAATTGAAAAACAATGAAAAATAGAAAAAAATGCCTGTGGGTTTGTCATCATTGTCCCTACAGACCAGTGATTTTCAACCAATGTGCTGTGAGGGGATCTTAGGTGTGCCATGAAAAATTTTAAAGATCATTAATGAAATTATTTTTGAGAGAAATTCAAACACGGTAATTGGGTTTTTTTTTTCATTCTTTTTTTTAATCAACATAATTGAAGTGTGCCATGGAAGTTTAACTACAAGTTCAAGTGTGCTGTGAGATTAAAAAGAAAAAAAAAAGGTTGAAAAACATTGCTATAGACCATCCTAAGTCCCAGCTAACTTCTATAGGTTTTTAGAACATAGTACCGGTCCAAGATGTGAGCAGGGATCCCAGAGGCCCAATAGCATGGTGGGGTAATAGGAGAAACTGCCTAAGATGTTTGTGGCTTAACCCCGGGTTGGCTGAGATGTTATAGCTCCCAGTCATCATGATGTTTTTGCAGAGTTTAGGTCATCATCCAGGCTCCCAAACATCTGGTGGATTTGGTGGAAAACAGAGAACTCCAGTGGTGGTGGGGGGAGTAAAAGGCTTATCAGTTGAATCAGTTCAACAAATGTTCAGCATCATGTGAGCTCACTGGGAGATAACGTGGCACAAGCAAGTTGGACCATGTATTACACAGCACAGCAGCAGTGCAGTCCTGCAGTGGGTTGAGGGTCTCCTGGCCTGGGGTGAGGGCCCAGGCACTGGTTAGGCTGGACGGAAAGGTTAATCCTGCAGCCAGTGTGCCGGGCCACTTCAGGGGAGCTGACAGAAGACACACATCTGCTCAGGGTTATTTGCTGCTACCTAGGACCAGAGCCCAGATGTGGAGAGAGGCCTAGGATTCTATGTCCTGAGAGCTAAAAGTCCCAGGAATGACAGGCAAAGACTAAAGAGGGCAGGAGAGAGAAAGAGGAGATGGAGGCTGTGTAGGAAACACGAAACAGGCAGGACAGAGCCCTGGAGCCCTGGCTGGGAGTCAGCAAGGACCCTCCTGAGCCCCTCTGAGCACCCACGCCTGCCCTACGCCTGTGGGTCTCAGCTGCATATGTAGATGCACTGGCAAAGCTTGGGATAGTATTCCTCTCCTTCCCTGCCCACCACCTTGCTATGACTCCCCTGCCCCCCATGCCCTAAAAACAAAAGCCAGGGAAGCCGTGGCTGATGGGGAAACACTTACCTGAAGGGGCAGGGGCAGGGAAGTGGAGCCCAAGTGTGCTCTTCTATGAAGGCTCCAGGATACTTCAGACTGAAGAGCTTCTGAAACAAAGAAAAGTTAAGGTTTTCTCTAAAGCACAGCTCCCACCTCTTAGCCATTCCCCTAAGGAGCCCAGCGAGAGCACATGAGAGGCTTTGTCCAGGGACTGCAGCCCCCACATCAGGGACTGAAGCTGAAGTGCCTTGTTGGGGGCTGGCATGCCATGTCATCACCAGCAGGGCTGTAGGGTGGGGCTGGGCAGCCACCAGGACAGGCCCTTCCTGTGACAGGGAGCAGCAAGAAGCAGTGGGCCAGAGGAGACTGCCCCTGCTGCGGTCATCCTCCTCCTCTCTCAGCCCAGGCTGTCAGTGGCCCAAGGGGGACTACCTAAGGGAGGTAGGTAGTCCCCATAGTAGGCTTGCTGCTGCTCCGGAGAGAGCCATGGGGCAGTTTAGTGGCTGCTGAGAGTCCACTGCAAGGCAGCTGGAGAGAAGCTAAACCTGGTGGTGGAGGGTGGAGACAGCCGGCTTCAAAGGCAGGGATCTGAGATCTCGGGGACTGGGTGTATGGCAGGTGCTGCAGGGGTTAAATACAGCAACATGCTGCTTTCAAACAGGATGTTTTCTGCCACTTTTAGCTCTTCCCCAGACATGCTCAACACCCCCAGCCTCAGCAAAGGCTGCAGGGGGGCTGATTCTGTGGCCCAGGCTCTGGGTCTCAGCAGCATGACAGGTCACCAAGGTGGCGAGGCTGGCAGAATTTCACCCTTCCCACTTCTACCCATGCTGGCCCTGCTCATTCACCTGTAGAGGTAGACAGACAGACAGACAGACACACACACACACATACACACTCTCTCTCTCTTCCTCCCTTCCCTGATACCAACAGAAGGTGACTGGGGAAATAGACATGCAGGTATTTGACCCTGAACCGTGGCAAAGACCTTTAAGCCAAACCCCAGATAGAGCAGGTCCAGACCCCCTGTTTTTATCTCTCTTCAGAGACCTCTGTCTCCTAGTGGCCCGATTAGGCAGGGAAGGGGACAACCAGAGAGGCTTCCAAGACCTGGACCCAGTCCAAGAACTACCAGCACACTGACTCATTTGCACCCTCTCCAGCACTGCCAGCTCCCAGGGGAACACCCAAGGAAAACCCCAGAGGACCACGAGCTGAGATGGCCTGAGCTAGGCCAGCTCACTTCCGAGGACCATGGGAGTTGAGGTGGGCCTGCTGGAGACAAGTGTGCTGCTGCACCCCTGCACACCAGGCTCCCCTTTGCTCCCTCTGCTCACACTGCCCAGTACCCTCCAGCTGAACACACCGTTCTGGACTCTACTATGTATGGTCTTATCAATCTTTCAGCCTCCCCTCAGGAAGGCTGAAGTGAGGGTGAAGTGGGTATAGAAAGGATACTGCTTTCCCATCCTCAGCCCTTAAGGTTTTCAAAGCTTATAGGTGACATCCAGGTAGCTCAGCCCCCTTAAGCTTAAGAAAAAAAGTTGATTGAGTATCTACTACCTGCCAGGCCTGCTAAGCTCTACCTACATTATTTCAGTTAATCTTCACAACAGTTCTGTGAGGTGAGGAGAAATCCTATTTCATAGATGGCCAAGCCAGAATTCAGGGCACTTGGAATGACTTGCCCAGGTCCCACAGCAGGTGAGTGGTAGCACCAGGAGCCAAAGAGGACAGACTGACTGCAGCGTCCATGTGCAAGGTTCTGCCCCTGCTACCTCTTCCCATTTTCCATCATAATCATCAGGATGGGCCCCTATTACTCTGTTCTAGGCCCTGCTCCAAGTTCTTCATGAATACTCACTTACCAACCTTGTCAGGTGGATGCCATTATTATCTCTACCTTAGGGATGGAGAAACTGAGGCGCAGGGAGGTTGATTGTCTTTGGAGCTGGAATTTGAATCTAGGCAGTTTAGTGAATTCATTTCCCCAACCCTAAGCCCTGGATGCCCTTCACTTCCACTAAGTTGGGGAGCAATACAGAGAACAGCCCCTAGGTCATAAGGGAGGAGAATATGCAGCCTTTTTTTCCTTCCGAGGATCCCCAGGCCAGGGAACAGCAGGCCTCAGCCAGGATCTAATTTCAGCCATCCAGCCCCTTGCCTCTAGGAAAACCCCTATTCAACAGGTGGGCCTCTCCTTATCCCCACTCAACTTTTTACTACTGGATGGTCTGTTTAGGAGAGATTATCCTCGATTTAGCTCTTCATCCAAGTGCAAGCCTGTGGGGCAAAGACATGGGGTGAAAAAGAGGACAAGTGTCAGCTCAGCGCCTGTGGCTCAAGTGGCTAAGGTGCCAGCCACATACACCTAAGGTGGCAGGTTCAAATCCAGCCCGGGCCTGCCAAAACAACAATGAGGGCTGCAACCAAAACCCCAAAAAAATAGCTGGGTGTTGTGGCAGGCGCCTGTAGTCCCAGCTACTTGGAAGGCTGAGGCAGGAGACTCGCTTGAGCCCAGGAGTCAGAGGTTGCTGTGAGCTGTGATGCCACGGCACTCTACCCAGGGGAATAGCTTGAGGCTCTGTCTCAAAAAAAAAAAAAAAAAAGAAAAGAAAAAGAGGGCAAGTGGAAAACCTGCTCAGTCCCCTGCCTCTGCCATGTCACATGCCCACACACCAGTAATTCATGTTCTGAGTACATACAGCATCACACTGCTTTTGAGGGGGCTGTCCCCAGAGGACCCTCTCCTGGCCCTGCTTCAGAAATACCCAATTCCCTAGCACTGAGCTTCAGAGAAGTGGAGGGGGAGGAGCCTGAATCTGCAGAAAGCCCCTGGCTTCCATTCTTCCTGGCCTGCATCCCACATCAAAACCCCTGCCTGATGCTGACCTCAGTCCTGACCTTGTCTTAGCAAAAATGAGAAGATAACATATTTCCTTCCAGTCACCTAAACCACAAACATTGCCTCTCCTACACATCTGCCTGTCAGCTCATACAACAGGCGCCCCCACCTTCCAGCAGCTTCTGTTAAAGGGGCATCCCCAGGCAGTCTCGCCTAGACAGCCTGGTGGGGTGGTGGCTGTTGGGTATTCTGGGCAGAGCCCTGGGAAGACAAGGATCAAAGTTCTCCTGGGCTCAATTTAACTCCATTACACTGACTGGGCCATCCTCAGAGTCCTGAGGATGGACAACCTATGACTCTAGGACTATAGGGTGAACAAGAGGTCTGACTGCGAAGGTCTTCTCCAGCTCTAAAAGTGTGCAACTCCCAAGATCAGAATTCCCATGCAAGGAGGCCTTGAAAGAGCCATTCACGGAGCTTTCTCCTAGACCCCTCAGTAACCAGATAAGCCCCAACACACGTCTGAGTGAATGGGATCCACTCATCCCCAGAGGCCAGTGGGCAAGAAGGGCATGGAAGATGTGGCCCCTAATGGATCCAAGTGGAGGATCGGAGCCCAGGAGAGGGTCCTCCCTCAGTCAGTTTGGGAAGGACAAAGTAATTAAAATTGGGCTTTCTGATTGTTGACATTAGCTCAAAGCTCCCACTCCTTCTAGTTAGAATTGGAAAGTGAAGCGATTTCCCCATAGAGGGGGAGAAAATTCTTCCTCCTTATAAAGTTGGCACACACAGAGTCACCCACGTGCTGGGCTTTCTCTGGAGTAGATAAGCCCATGTGTCCACCAGCCGCAACTGCATACGCACTTGTGCATACACACATACCATTTTCATCATCCTTTTGACCTTGCCCATAGAATGCCGAGCACCTCATGACCTACCTAACTTTCCATTTGTCATTTCTTTTTTCTTTTTCTTTTTCTTTTTTTGTGTGGTTTTTGGCTGGGGCTGGGTTAGAACCCTCCACCTCCAGCCTATGGGGCCAGCGCCCTACTCCTTTGTGCCACAGGCGCTGCCCAGTTTGTCATTTCGTTATTCTAATATATAACTTAGGCTTAGCAATTATCATTGCCAGCTAAGGAGATACCCATTTTGCCTCCCCCCCAACCACCACCAACATGTACCCACTTTCTCCACCCTGAACAGTCTCAGCATTACCTTCTGGAAGAAGCTGAGGGAAAACAGAGTGAAAATGAGGGAAAGGGGAGAGGGTGTGTTGTATAAATAGAACTTATCCAAACTCCTTGTTGCCAGCAACTGTCTCCTCAGTTCTTTCATACACACACATTTTAAACCTGGGTGAGAAGGGGTGGAAATTATTTTCTGCAGAGTATGATGTCCCAAGTAAAACCTAATAGATACCAGTCATCTCAGAAAATCTCAATATTGGAAAGTAACTCAGCATCATCTACTCCAAGGATCTTAAATCCCACCTATAACATTCTAGCCAAATAGTTTTCTAGTCTGTGTGTGAATATTTTTCCTAATGCGGAACTAGCTCCCACAGCAGTCCACTCTCTGGATGGCTCTATGCTCAGAAAGTTCTTCATTATGTACACATGAAACAGCCCCTGCAGCTTTAATTTTTAGAAACAGGGTCTTGGTAGGTCTTGCAGAGCGAGTGCAGTGGTGCTATTCTAGCTCACTGTAACCTTGAAGTCCTGGGCTCCATCCATCCTCTGGCCTCAGCCTCTGGAGCAGCTGAGATTACAGGCCCCATGCCACTTTTACTTGCTGGTCCTTTTACAGCCAGCTTAGACGAATTTATTGCCATTCATACCCGGTTGCTAGAGGAGGGTTTGGCAAGGCCACTATAGGGTGCCATGGTGCAAATTAGAAAAAGGGGCTCATTCCTCAAGATACTTTACCTCCATCAGTCAGAAAATTATCCTAAAAAATATATATATATATAAATCTACAATGTTGCTGTTGTGAATGGGATGGCAGGAGAGAAGTGGCAGCAGACGTCCAGGGTCACATTTAATTTTGACTTAGACCCCCAGACTTCCCAGGTATGATTGTGATCCTCATGAGAGCAGCAGGTAAAATGGTCCGCACAGACAGCATCTGTCTCTGGGGCCTTCACCTCACCAGAGGTGACCTGCCCCCTCTGTCTGCCACTCGGCCATTCCCAGGGGAGGCTGGGCCCTGGCACAGCAGCTCAAAGAACATTTACAAGGCTCACCAAACATTCTTAATGACTGACTGTGTAGGGGAGAGTGAGCGGCTCTTGACCCAGCAGTTGCAGGAGGGAGTTTACCCATAAAGGCAGTTCTCAGTTAACCCTTTTGGGAATGTCTGTCACCTGAAGAACCTGGCAAAAGTCATGGACCAACCCCCTATGGTGTCAGGCAGCTCCCAGTCACCAGCGCTCCTTCTTGGCCAGCTGCCCTCCCACTCTTGGGAACACAAGCGGTTTCCCAGTAGGACTCAGAGGTGGCAACTCATGATGCCTCAGGAGGTGAGGCAGGAGATACATGGCTTCCTCAGATAGATTTCCGCTTCTTATTGATAACAATTATTCCTGCAAGCTGCTTTTTTCCAGTGGAAACTCTGCCCTCAGCTTTGTCAACAAGATTTCTGGGCTGATTACTGCTCTCCAGGCAGGCTATGCCCTGTCACTGACGGGATGTGTGGGCACCAGCGGTAGTTGGTAAAGCGCAGGAAAGCACAGGCTGCAGCCCCATCCCTCTGGTTTTCCAGCTGAGGAAACTGAGGTTCTGAGAGCAGGAGCATAAGTATTAGAGGCTGGGAAGGGGAGATGGGCAGGGAGGGTGGGGAGAGGTTGGTTAGTGGTGACAAAATTATAGCTCAGTTAGAGTAATGGCTCCTGGGGTTCTGAAGCACTACGGGGCAAATATGGTAAACTATAATTTGTTATATATTTCCAAAAAGCTAGAAGAGAGGAATTTGAGTGTTCACAACACAAAGAAATGACAGATGTTTGAGATGAGGGATATGTGGTATCAAATCCCTGGCTTGATCATTATATATTATATTTCTATATTGAAATATCACTCTGTATTCCATAAATATGTACAATTATTATCTAGCAACTAAAATTAAAAGGAAAAGAAATTGGAAAGTCAAAAACAAAAAACAAAAGAACTGAAGCCATCAGCGGGCAAGTGACCTGTCCAAGGCCACATAATGAGGGTGTGTGCTTCCTCAGCTCCACCTGGCCCAGTCCTGAGGACTCCAGTCACCTGCCTGAGCAGCTTCCAGGGGAGAGTGTGGTGTGAAGGAGACAGGGGCCATGGAAGGGGACGTGTACCTCATTCTTCAGAGAAGACCTGAGGGATGTGCCTGGCCGGATCTTTCCCTACTCTGGGTGGAGTTTCCTGGGATACCAGGAGGTGGGGACTTCCCAAGGATATCTGCACACGGGAAAGCTGACAGGGCATCACAGCTGTTTGTCTAATTACTAGGAGACCAAGACACAGAAACCGAGGGAACCCCAAAGGGAGAGCACCAAGGACACAGGGAGAGCAGTCCAGCCCACCTTTGGACAGACCCAAACCTCTGCTGTTGCTAGTGCAGCTGATGGCCAAATGGGATTTTCTTTTTTCTTTCTTTCTTTCTTTCTTTTTTTTCTTTTTTTTTTTTTTTTAACAAAAATGGCTTCAGGACAGTAAGAGAGAGCTGCTTCTTTCTTCCAAGTGACTCCCAAGCTCAGCTTTTAGTATGCCTGTCTCCAGGCCAAGCATCCATTTTGTTGGTCCCACATCCATGTAGGCCTGAGTCTGCTCTTGCCCATGCAGATTCCTCTGAGACCCACCCCCACACCTCCCTAACCTATACCCTGGCCGAGCTTCTTCCCCTTATTTTCCATCTGGGACCAACATGATCTCTGAATCACTCAAACTCTTCCTGCACTGTGTGAAAGGTCAATCTCCAAAGCCTGGGTCCTGCCAGCTCCAAGAGATTTGAGATTCTTGGTACCAGATCCCTTGCCTACATCTGGGCCAGCCTGATATCCTTGGCCACCTAGGCACTACCCAGGTTCCCCTAAAACCATTCCCATCTCCTTATCTACAAATAGAGACGTGATGGTACCTGAGTCTCAAGGCTGTTGTGGGGATCACATGACTGGGCAGCTGGCACACTGTGCACGGTCTGCAAGTCAGTTGTCAGTATTAGCACGGTGTCTGTCATTAATGCAATCTTCAGAGAAGCCAGGACAACAAGCGGGAGAGCTGCAGGCCCCAGAGAGATGCAGTGGAGGGCTGGACGTCTGCTCACAGTCCTAAAAGCTCCATGCCAAACAAACATATCCCAGGAAGCCACATTTTTGCTGAGCTGGGACAAAACTGACCATCCCACCCACTGTCTGTGGCTTCCAAAACTCTGGCTACTTGGGATGGAGAGAGAGGGTCATTCCAATCCCTCCCCCAACAAGCAGACTTTGGAAGGAAGATGAGGCCTGTGGCTCCCTAGTTGTCGCTGGTTACTCACCCCTCTGCCCATAGCCCTTTCTCTCCCTCTCTTCCAGTGCTGCCCCTCCCCCACACCCCCCACATCTAGTGCTGGTTCCTTATGCTGCATCTGCTCTCACCCCAGAGAACCCTGAAGCTTGACAACCTCTGCCCTTTGAGCCAGACTCTTGGCTTCCCCAGCTCTGAGGGCCTGGGGAAGGCCATTCACTTATCCTCGGATAGATTCTGAGGCTCCCACAGTCCTCTGAGATGGACAGGGCTAGGATAGATATCTCTCTACCAGGCAGCACTAGACCCATGAGAGGCTGATTTACCGGAAGGCATCCTCTCCATCCTCTGGGTTATCAGTGAGAGGGTGGACAGTATTTATGAAGCTTCTCAGGACCTAGGCCAAGTGGGAGGTTGCCATTTACTTTCGAGAGAGCAGCAGTGATACCAGCTGCTCCTCAGTTTGTGATTAGATTGATTTCCTCCTAAAGAATTTGTCCAGAGCTCCTGTTTGGGCAGGCTCCTGACCATCCCTCCGTGTAGATTCCCTTCTGGGGACCCTCTTGGAGGGCCAAGGAGGTTACAGTATTTCTTCATGGCCTCACACTGTGGTGGGCATCGGTTCTGGCCTCTGCTGTCATAGATGATAACCATACTTAGTTTTAAGCACTTACCACATGGCAAAGCCTGTGCTAGAAGTCAGAGATACAGCAGTGAACCAGACATAGACCCTGCCCTCTTGAAGCTGACAGTCTTCAGGGGGGACAAACAGGAAGCCCCACTTCAGCATAAAACACGCTATACTCCAGGTCAGCACCAGGCATATGGGAGCGCAGGGGAGGGCCCTTGGCCTCATCTTGATGAAAAGAGAAGGGTCTTTGGAGGAGGTCCTCTCCCAACAGAAACTGGGAGGAGCCCAAGAATTTAACAAGGTCATGGGCACAGGGGTAAGGAGAGTCCCAGGCAAAGGTTACCACACATGCATAGGCTGAGAACAAAAGAGAAAGAGCATGTTTGGGGCAGAGAAACCAGACCAGTGTGGCTGGAGAGAGTGAGAGGGTGCCAGAAAGAGATGAGCCAACTGACCACACTCATTTTAAAGACTGTAGGAAGTACATTCCATTCTTTCCATTACTGAGTACTTCTTCCAGTTAAACCCAGTGAATGTGCAATACCAGGAATTTTAAATTATTGCAATGGTATTTCAGATTCCGATTCCAACCTGAATCCACCTTGAGTGTTGTGAAGAAAATAAAAATGAGGTCTCTCTCATTGCTTCACTGAGAGGTTAGCCAAGCAACAGGCCTCATCCGCAGCAAAACTGAAGTGCCAGCCAGTGTACACACAAAACCACTGTTCCCCACAGCCCTTTGGGGGAGATACAAGGATCATCAGTTATTGAACTAGATGGAATTGGTAGAAAAAGGAGCTCTGGAAAATTCACACAGCCAAATAGAGAAAAATATGTTTTGTGACTGAAAATCAAAAGAAAGAACAAATGATTCAATAAGGGCAGATGGAAGGGAAGTTAGTGAACAACTCAGCTGCATATCGCTAGTCTAATCCTTACTTCATTTATCAACCTGTCCAGAGTGGCCAGATACAGTTGCTGGGCACAGGAAGCATTGGACTACCACCCGGGCTCCGGATCCCCAAAGCCATCTCCACTGGTTCACTGAGCCTGTTCTGCTCTCCTGGTCCACAAAGTCATTTCCTTGTTGCCAGGAATTGCTCTAGGGAAGTGCACCAGGTACAAACACATGGTGCTCACAAACAGCCTGCACCATGGACACGTGTGGAAAGTTCATCCACATACGGGCACATGCCCGTCCATCTCCAGACTCCAAACTCGCCGCTGGCCAACAGAACACGAGCCAGCCCCATCCTCGGAGCCGTAACTGAACATAACCCTCTTGTTTCAATGTTTCAGGCCAAATACCGGAATCTGTCTGGAGAATTCTTCCCCAGGCCCACACAGTGGTAGGGAAAAGCTGCCTCTGTCCTAACTTGTAAACCCTTTCCAAAATGCAATGCCCCCTCCCTGCCCCTTCCCATTGGCCATCTTCCTAGTCCTTGTTTTTCTTTGGTATCTAGGGGTGAAGGACAGAGTAAGAGCTAAACCCAGTGTCTCTAGACTCAGGACCAACTTCTTTCCCTCCTGGCAGTCAGTTGTCTATAGCCACCCTCCCACCCCACTGGCCTGAGCTAGGCCAGGTAGCAGAATTTCCACCCCCTTTACTCCACTCTCTTTCCAGCAGAGGCAACCATTCCTAGGAAGGAATTCGATGGACCATCTTAGAGCCTGGTCTCAGTTAAAGGACTTGTGGGTGAAGCCCTGCGGCCTAGGCTGGACCCCATTCCGTCAGTTGCTGGCAGTCAGACAACTGAGGGGCAGCATCTTAGAGGAGGATATCAGCGGTCAGGGCCTATCTCCTGCCATGGGGAAGAGGTGGCACCCCTCCACCCACTGCTTCACTTTTCCTCCCCACCCTCACTCGCTCCAGAACTCTCCCTGAATTGAAAGGCAACTCTGCAGCCAGGCTCATCAGAAGCCAGGGGTTGAAGTTTAACAGAGACAAAAATAACTCCCGCAGTGAGCTATTTATTGCCCAGTTTTCGGAACAATAGCTCAGGGTGCCGGGCAGGCAGAAGGTGGGAAGAGGAGGCTGGCCATGGGCCACCACCTGTTTAGGGCCTTTCCCTGCACTTCCCTGGAGCTGAGATTTATAGACAGGTGGCACCATCATCAAGGGCTTGGACTAACTGTCTGCTCCACCTGCTACCACCTGTGGACCAATATGGGGCAAGAGGGTGGCAGCCAGAGAAGACCTGTGAGAACCAGAAATTTCTCCATCCTCCATATCTCCAGCTCTTACTTAGACTAGAGCAGGCGTCCTCAAACTATGGCCCGCGGGCCACATGCAGCCCGCCTAGGACATTTATCTGGCCCACTAGGTGTTTTTGCTTCCACTGCCTGTCCTGCTTAGCAGCTGACTCGTCCCGGGGCTCACAGTCCAGCCCTCCAATGGTCTGAGGGACAGTGAACTGGCCCCCTGTTAAGTATCACAAGAATGGAGGGAAAAGTATCCAATGTACACACCCCTATTATGAAACTAATTTAAACCTTTTTATATGAAAGCTATAACCAAATAGCCTAAGAATATGGGGAGGGGGG
>NW_003852465.1:8240161-8260507 GCF_000181295.1 Otolemur garnettii
AAAAAAAAAAAAAAAAAAAAAGTTTGAGGACCCCTGGACTAGAGAATGGAAGGAAGAAGAAGAAAACACTATTTTACCAAGCCTCAAAAGGGAATTCTATACAATTATATTAGCCAAGATAAAATATTTAAAAGCGTGATAAAAATTGTTACATGCTATAAAAGTACTAACTATTGGTTTACTATTATTCTCCTGGGTATTTTAAGAGGAGAAATAATTCAGATCTAAAGGGAAGGCTGTGAAAAAAGCCCTTGAAGGATTACAGGGAGAATAATTTTCTCCCACCAGCATGAGGGCCCTGCCCAAGGGAGCCCAAAGCACAGGAGGTTTCATATAATGCAGGAGAAGCACCATTCCCTGTCTACCAAGCCATTCTAAATCATGCTCCGATGTTTTTTAATTTTTATTTATTTATTTTTTTGCCCAGAGAGCCTTTCCTTGACTATTAGTTTCCTTTTGACTTACCACACATGATCTTTCCAGCTTTCCATGAAAAAATTGAATAATCTGGCCATGGCAGGCTTCCATGGACCCTGCTGGCCAAAGGCAGACTGCCCTCTGGACCAGGCCTGTGCCCTCCGGTCCATCTCCTCAGGGTTCGCATCCCACCACCCTTACTCACCAGGCCCTGGCCTCTGACCAGTCCACCCATAGTGACAGCAAAGCCCTGTGGTCAGGGAGACTTGGTTAAAAGAACAGGTTCTGCGGGCAGCCTGCTCAGTGGGTCCAAATCCAGGTTTCTCCCTAACACTAGCTGTGTATGACCAGAACCAGTGACCTGCCCTCTCTGAGCTTCTGCTTCCTTGCCTGCGAAATGAGACTTCAGTGAGATGACGACAGGCACTTAGTACCCACTCAGTAAATGTCACAGTAGTGTCTGTTCCTATGCACTTCTGATACAAAAACTAAGAGGAATACATCTGAATTGCAGCCCAGCTTTCAAAGATTTAACCACACAAAGCAATTGCCCTTCAACTCTCTTTTCTAGCTCAGGAGACCTGGTCTACAGACATATTTTCATCCAATAAACATCTATTGACAGCTCAGTACCTATAGCCTAGTGGTTAGGGTGCCAGCCACATACAGCAGGGCTGGCGGGTTTGAACCTGGCCCAGGCCTGCTAAACAACAATGACCACCACCACCACCACAACAATAACAAAAAAATAGCCGGGTGTTGTGGTGGGCGCCTGTAACCCACCCCCATGGCAGCTACTTGGGAAGCTGAGGCAAGAGAACCACTTAAGCCCAAGAGTTTGAGGTTGCTGTGAACTGTGACAGCACAGCACTCTACCAAGGGTGACATAGTGAGACTCTGTCTCAAAAAAATATCTATTGAGCATATGTGTTAGGTATTCGGTTGAGCAGTGAAGCCTCAGAGATGGGATGTGGCCCTGTTCTCAGGAGCATGCAGCAGAATGAGGGGGGGCAGCCAATGGAACAATAGGTCCCAGCACTGCCAGGTAAAGTCATGCACAAAGCTCCCCCAACCCAGCCTGCCCAGATCGTGCAGGAGCCTGGCATTCAAGAATGACCTGAAGGTAGGTCTGACCCTTCTCCTCCTTCTAGGCTCCAATCATTTGGGGGGCTTTACTAATAGACACCCAACCTCAAATTAGCTCCACTTCACCTCCAGTTTCCCAGGCTCCACACGTGATTTTAACAAAGCTGGTCAGATCTCAAATGGAGCTCATTATAATGGAATTTTACCTGAGGCAGCCCATCCCCCACGTCTTAACATCATGGCACCCAAGATGTTGATGTGCTTGCCAGATAGGCTGGGCAAAGTAACTTCCCACCCCTGGCAGAAGTCCGGAAATTCAGAGTCTTTGGAACAAAGAACTCTGCCCTGAAGGCGTTTTCCAGCATCTCCCTGGCCAGCTGGGAACTGCCCCATTCCCCCTCGCACCACCTGCTGCCTCTTTCTAGCCCTCCTCAGACAGGAAGGGCAGGAGGACACAGAACTGAGGACACTACACAGGGACAAGCAAGCAGTGGACAAATGAGAAAGGGCATGTGTTCTGGTCTCCAGCTCTGATTTAGTAGCTCAGTGACTTTAGGCAAGAAATTTGAACTTCACTTTCTTCTTCTATAAAAATGGGCATAATATTACCTACCTTGTAGGATTATTGAGAGACAGAGATGACAAAATTCATGAAAAACAGTGTCCGGAACATAATCAGTCATAAATAACTATTGGTTACTATGATTGTGAACTATTATATAATATGTAATCTCACCAGGGTCAAAGGTTGGCCTCCAGAAAGAGACACTGGGTGGAGTTGGGGCTGAAGGGGTGGCTGAAGAGTAGGTGGGGCCGTGCTGTTGAGCCCAGCACAGCCCTGGGAGTCAAGGCGAGGCCCACGGCAGAGGCACCTGGCTGCCCTGGAGCTGACAGACACTGGCTGGCTGAGTAATTACAGAGTCACAAGGGCTCTGTTACTTTGAATAGGGACTATAGAAATTTTTCAAATACAGTTTTTTTAATTTTAGAGATGAAGTCTGTATCAAGTGTTGAAAAGGAATGGGAACAGTATGAATTATCATCCACTGTTGAAAAGCAGTGATGTCTGAGGCAGCTACTATGGAAAACGGTTTGGCATCAGATAGTGATGCTTAATAGGGAATTCCATGGGAGCCAGCAATTCCACTCCTAGGGATATGCCCCCATGTGAGCCAGCAACTCCACTCCTGGAATATGCCCCAGAGAAACCCTCCCCCATGCACCAGGAGACAAGTATAACATGTTTCTAGCAGTGTCATCAAATTATAGTAGCCCCAACTAGAAACAACCCAGATGTCTATCATCAAAAGAAAGGTCACACAAAACGTGGTGTGTTTGAACAATGGAATACCACACGGCAGTAAGAACAAATGAGCCACGGTGATGGCACAGCATTGATGAATCTCAGAAACAGGATCATGAATAAAAGAAGTGCATCACAGAAACGTACATGTATGTAAATGCCAAAGCCGTGTAAAATGAAACCACATACTGTTCTATTGTTCTGCAAAACACACATTGATGATAACTGACAAAGAAAAGCAAAGAAGTAATGAAGCAAAACTCCTTGGGGTGAGGAGTGAGGAAGGGGAATGCAGACGGAAAGAGGCAGAGGGAGCTTTGAAGGTGTCCTGAGTGTTCATCCCTAATTTAGGTGGTAGGCACAGAGTTTGCTGTCTTATCCTTTAATCTATACATAAGCATATTATAAACTTTTGTGCACATGATACACAGTTAAAAAAAAATAAGCAAAAGAACTGAAGAACTGGAGTCCCAGAGATGCTAACTAACCTTTCCAAGTTTATCAGCTAACAAATGACAGAAAGAGAAATCAATTTACCCAATCTGAGGTTAGCCAGGTGCCAGGACAGCTTTTCTTGATTTCTAAAGGGGCCTCATGCAATGGTGGGTGCTGGGCTAGAAAATTTGAAAACAACTCCAAAAGTTCTTCTTTCCCCACTGTTCAATTCACAGCATCTTGGACAGCGCCTGGCATACAGTAGGCCCTTGACCCATATCTGCTAAATGACTGACTGCACATGCCTACTTTGTGTCAGGCACTGAACTTATATCATCTAATTCTCACACGGTTCCACAAGGGAGCTATTATTATCCCTAATTTACAGATAAGGAAACTGAGATTTGGTGAGATTAACAAACCTGTCCAAGGTCACAAGCTAGAAAATGATGGAGCTAGGATTCGAATCCAAATGCCTAACTCAGACCGTTTTTCTCCTGTTCTGCCCACTGCTAGCACTATCTAATGGCCCCATCTAAAATTTCAGTCATTACAACTCTTAGCGGTGGATAAATGAAAGAAGAAAAAAAAAAATCTAAAAATTGCAATCATATGCCAAAAAACCCTGGGACCAAGAGCTGAGGGGGTCCTCTGTCTTTAGGCTCTGTCACTTGCAGGCCCAGGGCCAGCAAGCAATGTAAAGCAGTGGTTACAGGCTGGCTATGCAGCTAAGGGCCAGTTATTGCATCTCCTTAAACCTTGGTTTCTCCCATATATATACTAGAGAGAGTGACAGCACTTACCCCAGAGAGAAGCTGTGAGATTAGAGGAGATGACAAAGTGAACAGCACAGGGGCCTGGCAGGAGGCTGCCAGAGGAGGCTAGAGGTAGCCCCCCAGCTGGGCTAGGTTTCCTCCTTCCTTCTTCCAGCTGGCCTAGGTTCAGGAGTCCTTAAGGGGTAGCCAGGAGGGGATTGAGGTAGGCAAGGTGAGAACAGCTCCCTGTGGGCTAGTGAGACAATCACCTAGCACCTAGTAGGTTATCAAATGTGGCTTATTTAAAATTGAAAGAGTGTTTCTCTCTCTCAAGTTCTTTTTTATTCTTAACCTGGTACCCTGGTACCAGACTGCTAGAAAGGCACTGAGGTCTAAAGGTACTGGCAGAGGGAGCCTCCTTCTGAGAAGTCACTGTCCCCAGAGTAACCTTTGGGCAAACTGAGCTTGTTCTCCAGTCAACTTGTTCAAACTGGCTAGTAAATCTCACCTTGCTGCTCACAGACATTTATTGCAGGCCTATAACGTGCAAGACATGTATACTCAGTGCCCCGTGGCCGTCCTGTGAGTGCAGAGAACCTAGAGCTCCATGGACGCTAAGAGCATGGGCTTCTGCACACCTGAGTGTGAGTCCTGACTCCCTCCTTTGCATGCTGTGTCACCTTAGCATATTGCTTAACCCCACAAAGACTCAGTCTCATTTGCAAAGTGAACACGACAGTGATTCCTATCTCCTGGATAGGAATCTCTGGGAGATAGGAATCACTGGGTCTGGGAGGCTGTGCCTGTAACACACACAGTCCAGCATCTGGTACCAAGTGATTGTTTAGCAAGCAGCTACTACTGAAGCTATAACTCCAGTGCCAGCAGGTGGCACACACTGGATGTGTCACCAGCAAAGCCTTCAGCCTCCTGGGTAGTCTGCAGTGCCTGGAATGTCACACCTTGCATAACACCTGGAAGCTTTAACTTGACATCAGAAGGCCAGTGAGAGGCAGCAGCTTCCCAGGAACCAGCCACGGAGTCCTGCCCAGACTTCACTTTCCCGCTGGTGCAGCTGCCCACACCCTGCTGAGGACTGGGACTCTGCCCTGTGCAGAATGAAGACTTTGTGTGGCATCTGGTTTTGGGAACACTGCTTAGTCTATTCTATGGCGCGGGACCTGCAGGGCAGGTTTGTAAAAGCATGACACACACTCAGACTCACAGAGCACCGACCGCTTTTGCCTCTTGCTGCTGCCATTTACTGCCCAGCCACCCTGTCCTCCCCCAGCAAGCCAAGGGGTCTTGCGACTGCCTCCTCTCCACAAGTCACTTCAAAGGTGGGATTTCCCAAGAGGTCTCCACTTGCCCTTTCATGTGTTGGTGACAAGATCGACTTCCTCCCTGCCAGAGTGAACAAGAGTCATGGGAGTGCCTCCACTCCCTCTGTGCCCTATGCCAAATCACTCACACACTGGACCTCTGGGGACTCTCCAGGGAACTCGCCCTGAGCATCTGGACCATGAGGGCCAAGGATTCAGAAGGGAGGGCAGTTTCTCTTCCATATGTCACCACAGCAGGATGCAGTCGCTGCCACCAACGCCTAGCACTTGGATTGAGCAAGAACAGTCTGTCCCCACCCTGGACCATTTCCCCAATAGTCAGACTAGATGAGAGAGGCAAACTCTAGTGTCCGTGGGAACTGACTGCATCTCCTGCTCCACAGCTTCTCTCTGGCTTTGGCCTCCACTTTGCTTACCATTCCCTGGAACCTGATTACAAGTGACCTGTGTCCTTTATCTACCTGGGCAAGGTTTGATATCCTTCCCTTCCTGGTGTTTATGCTTCAGAACCAGCCTTTCCTGTGGGATAGTATGGCCCCCGAGGTTTGGAAAGCTGGATGAACAAAATGAAGAGGCTGTTGATATGGGGAAGAGGGAAGAGGAAGCATGAGACTGAGTCTTGGCTGCACTATCAGCACTGATTCCCCCACGGAAAGCTGAAGAGGAGCTGGCAGGCCTTCCTGTCCCTGTCTGAGGTAGGGGTGGGGCCAGAAAACCAAAGGTGAGGCCATCACAAGTCAAGAGTGAAGGAAAGTCACACCAGTGGTGAGCTGTGTCCTGGGACAGAGTGGCTGGGAGTAGTGCTGCCCTCAGGGCAAAGACTGAAATTGGCTGATAACAGCAGGGAGCAGGCTGGGGTATTGGGGCTGTGCTCAGCAGAATCAAGCTACCCCTTAGCATTAAGTTTTCCCACCCCCATCACTCCTCATCACTTTGTTTAACTTCTGCTGGCTTTGGAATGGGGTTCACTAGGATGATTAAATGTCCCATTCTTCCCTGGACGGTTTTGCTTTGTGCTCATTGTCCTGGCATATGCAAAGCATCTCCTTTCACCCCCAAAAGTATCCCTTTTGGATGATAAATTACAGTCACTTTTCTAGCATATCTAGGAGGGCACTGATGCAGAAAAAGGTTGAGGGCAAATCAGAGAGAAGCAGAACTAGAAGTGAGGTCTTAATGCCCCAAAGCAACAGCCAGGCTGGCTTCGGCCATGTGGATCTTCTCACAACTGGACAGTCATGGAGGGCGAACCTGAGAGCTACTGCCCATCCTGGGGCTCAGATCATCCTCCAGCTAAGGCCTGGTCTGGTAGCTTCTGATTCCTGTCATTCCTCAGAGCTCCTGGAACCATGCTGGGCACACAAGAATCTTTTAATCAGATCTGGTGTCTCCTTACTTCCCCCTACCTGCATCCAAAACAGGCTTATAACGGTGACAAATGGAAGCCGGACCCCTGTAACTCTCTATTCAGTAACAAACAGAATGTCAGCCAGGTACTCTATCTCTGGGTCTCCAGCCAGAGGCCCATCCCAGCCAGCATGGTGCTGCCCCTTAGGATATGTGGTGAAGAACTGAACAACTGGAACTCCCTCTCCTGTCTTAGACAACCACTTGGTCCAGCCTACTAGGCTCAGGCCATTGAAGGCCAAGGATTTGGACACCTGCTATCTATTCTAGGGTAGAAGGCAGCACTCCTGGAGGTCCTCTTGGAGCTTCACCTGAGACTTAGTACCAAAATGAGATCAGTTCTGAGATCAAATAGGAGAAGATGGACAGAGAAAACCACAGTTTATCAGGGCACCCTAAACAACACCCAACCTTCCATAATATTTGTACAAAGTTTGATGGCCTTGGTGAAAAAAGAGTAAGGGGTTGAGAAAGCTTACTAACTCTTCTCCTTACTAACTTATCTCCTTTATTAACCCATTTTCCAGTCCCTCCCTTAGCGTGATAGAGTCCAAGTCATACCTGATCAGAACTAACCAAACCTAAAGCCACGGGACATAGCCAAAGCACAGACTGTAAATTCCCCAGCTTTTTGCAGTTTGAGTCAGCCCCATGGCTTGGTTGGCTTCCCAAAACTCTTTTCAAACAGGTCCAGACAGGCTGCCTTTTGGGGCCTGAATGGGGCCATGGACTTTGGTGAAGGGGCTACTTCTGTATAAGGATCTCTAGCACCCAAAACAAAAGCCACAAGAAATCTGCAGTTTTGCTACCTCTTAGCCAGGCTGTCTGCCAGTCCTGAAACTATTCCAGAAAGATTCATAATTAACCTCCTACATTTGTATAGGAAGGTATGGGTGAAGGTCCCCCAGTACACAACACTATCAGTTAATACAGTTGACTCTCCAGTGTCCAGATAACCTATCTTCACCTTGGCAAATCATCCCCATTCCCTAGCCTGGGTTAAAACCTTTGCCAATACTATGCCTTCTCTGGTCCCAGAACCTTCTTAGTTTCTTCTGCCTACTCACTTTACTAGCAGAGATGGGCAGCAAATAAGACCACTAGGCAGAAATGGAATGAGGGGCTACCAAAGTCTACAGTGCCAGGATGCATCTCCTGATCCCTTTAAGAGATGGATAAGAGATGTGGAATTACCACAAAACCACAATCCCTTCACAGTCACTTCCTTCTGGAATCATCCCATAGCCATTCTATAACCACCGACTGTTGTGTTGGGTATCTGAACCCCTGCTCCCTCCCCTCCACCCCCGTGTGGAAGACTACCTTCCAGCAGGGAGCTGGAGCAGAGCTGAACTCTGCCCAGGAGAGCTTCTGCAACGCTCAGAAAATGCCTGCCCAACTGCTTGCCTGGGCTCTGGCCCCTCTGGCTGCAACTGAGCCCAGACAGGAGGCTGACTCACTCACCACACGGAGGAGGAGGAAGAGGAGAAGGAGAAAGAGGAGGAGGTGGAGCGGCAAGGGCCTGGGCTCAGAGACTCAAGGTACCCCGGGGAGACTGGGTCTCAGCCTCTGGTCCATGGGCTGGTGGCAGGAAGGAGGGGCAGCTGTCCGCTGGCCCTGGAGCCCACACGCTGTTCCTCCCTAGATACTGTCTCTGAATCCTCACTCACTACTCAAAGACTTGGACACCTCACTTCCCAAACAGAAACTACTCCTTGAGCCCCCTCCTCACTTTTGCTTGTCCCCGAAGTCCTCTGGACATCTATTGACAGACTCCTTTGAAAAAAATAAATGCAGTACACTAGGACCAATTAGGTCTTTGGCAGTTTAAAAAAAAAAAGTCAAGAAAGAAAAATACTCTGCTTAAAAGCCCCAACTCCACCACCGCAGGTGACCATACATGGGCCCTACAAGACAATACATAAGGCTACACGCACTTCCACCCCTAGAAGATCTTAGCGCCATCAACCAATCGCTCCTTTCTTAGTCCTCCACTCCATGCCAAGGTGCCAGGACAGAGGAAGGAAACAAATGCCTCTTGTTGCCCAAGTGTGGAGCACTGTGCTAGCAGAGCCTTTCTGCATTAAGTCGCCCGCCGGAGCGCCGACTACGTGACCGATCCCCTAGCCAGCCTGGGGCGAACTTCAGCCTTCACAGACCTCAGTGCCCCCTCAGTGTCCCAACCTCATGGCACGACAGCCTGGATCTCAGTCACCAAGTTTGCACTGAGACTTTGACTCTACTGCTTGACCCCGGGCACTCAGCCCCCTACCCCGCACGCTCCGAGCATCTGTTCCCGATCCTGAGACCCACTTCCCAGCCGCTCCCCAGTCCGCACCTGGTCTGGTCCGCGGGTGGACAAGCTGCTCTGCGCTCCCGGCGCCTCGGGCTCGGCTGCCGCGTTTTGACAAGCAGAGACAACCCAGCACCTGGCCCCGCCCCACGAACTGGCCCCGCCCCTGGCCCCGCCCACACGGCGGGTCCACCCTTGCTGAGAGCTCCGCTGGCGCTGCAACCATCTTGACTTGGAATCAACCACTGACTGCACTGTCGCCTTGGAGACTCTGCCTTGCGAAACGTTCTACGACTGCAGTCCAGGGGGCAAGGCATGTGTCTGCCCTCTGTGGGTCGGAGTTTTCGACAATCATGTGTGTACAGAGCCACGCTACTGCCTGCGATAATTGGTGATGCATCCCCGCCGCCCTGGCGGCCGTGGTTCTACCCAGCCTCCTGCGGACGCCTCCGCCAGGTGCGTCACCCCCACCTGAGCTGACCCGCCCAGGACTTAGAAGTCCGGGCACTCGGGGGCGCCTCCCGACTGGCACCAGCGGCTCTCTCAGCACTCGTGGGGAATCCTGAGTGCCGCTCGCCGTGGAGTTACTTCAGAGGCCAGGGAGCTCAGGCCGAGCCCACAGGTTAGGATAAAAGAGCACCCCGGGCCGAAGTGGAACCTGGAGTTGCATCATCGCTCCCACCCGAGGACCCTGGGCAGCGACGGCTGCTAACCACGTTCCTGGCTTGTAGCGAATCTCTTACAGCGAGCTTAGTCTCGGCTTCCCTGATCCCTGGTCCCCAGTTCCCCCTTCCCCACAGAGGCATTGGTGTGAAGGGAAGGGAGGAGATAAAGAGGTCCCGAGACCTGGAATTAGGCATGGCTGAGGAAAATTCATCACAGAAATTTTTGACTAAAAATTACTCTCTGCTCCCTAGGTACCGCGTTAGAGTCCTTCGGAAAGGTGAAAAAGATGGATGTTCCCACCATTTTAGAGCTCACTGACCAGCCAGAGAATGTATAAATAAGTAGTCATTAGAACACAATTCCAACCTAACATTCTGGAATAGAGATGCCCACCAAGTCATCCAGCAGTTGGTGACCTCCTTTTGGCAGGGAGGGTACTGCTATTCACCTCTTTCTGGGGAGGAAATCAGGGCTCAGAGGGGTAAGTTGAACAGGTGGGAAGTTGAGGCGTAGAGAGGTTAAGTGATTTGCCCACAAGATCCAGCTATTCAATGAGGGACTAGTACCAGAGGCCAGCGGATGTCCTGGTGCAGAGGAGGCACTTCTGAGACAGCTCTGCTAGGCTGTGTGACAACCAGACCCTCCCAACTCTCAATAATTGCATCAAGAGAAATGAACTGACACTAAACAGAAGGAAGAACCCTCAAACAGTGAAGTTTGTTTGCACTGAAACAGTTCTTGAAGGGGATCTCATGGAAACTTTCTGGGAAGGCTTAAACAAAAAACAGAAGAGGTGCACATAGTTTGATTGAACTTGGGACCTGACCCTCTATTTTGGGAAACAGATGAAAGGAAGAGCCTCTTCATTGGAGCAGTGCTATTGATACTTCATATGTGTAAAATGCTTTACAGTATAAAAACTCTTCAGAATATCATATTTGATCTTCATCACAGCCTTTTGAAAATACTCTCCCCCTTGTACAACTGATATGCATAATTGTCAAAGTTCTTAGACCTGGGGAGTGACAGAGCCACTTGAACCCAGGTCTTCCCTCTGTTCCTCTCACTGTTCCATACCACCTTTAAAAAAAAAAAATGAAAGTTATTTCTACACACTTTTTATCTGTTGGATAACAATCTAGATAAGCCAGCCTTGGAGAACTCAGAGGTTCTGGGTTTGGCAAACTTGAGAGATCAGAGATGTTGTCTTGGTTCCCAGCACATGCTGTCATCAGCCCCATCACCACATCCCTAACCAGGTTTTTCTCATCCTCCCCCAACACATGAACTACTCTCTGTCTCTCTCATCTATTGGTCCAGACCCTCTCTTCTTTCAGGTCCTGTCTGTCCCATCAGGCCTTTCTCAACATCTCCAGGTCAAAACGATCTGACAGTTCTCTAGCCTTTGTAGCATGCATTGTGTGTATTTCATGGTTCCTTTTCTGATAATGAACCATCTTGTATTTACATTGAACAAAGATGGGGTTTTTTTTTCCCTTCTCTGTTTTATTCTAAGGAGGAAGGTTACTTTTTGTAAGAGTAAAAGAGCAAGATCACATGTGATTCATTTCTCTGTGTTCTGTTGTAATCACTAATTTTCTCCTGTCCCAGGTACATGGCTAGGAAGGCAGGCTGCTGTTCTAGAGCCTGTTGTCTTGAAACCTTGATAACAGGCAGCATTCTTGCACCAGATCAGTTATAAACTTCTCTATCTTGACGGCTATATGAACTATGCACCAAAACCTCTGCAGAAAACACTAATTTTGTCTTTCCTTTCCCTGAAGTTAACACATCTTGTATTCTCACTTATCCCTAGGAGGGGTGGTGATCCTCACTAGGATGGTCACATTGTTTTTGGTGACTACCCATCTGTGATTAATTATATCAGGGAATAGCTACTAAGCACTTGCTATGTACAAGATACTCTGCCAGAATGCTAAAGATTCAACAAATCTGTGTAGTAACAAAAAAGCCTGCCAGGTGCATCCTACTTGGGAGGAAAGATTCCAGTGGTGCCAGGATGTGGCCATCCCTGTTCACCTCATTCCACAGAATCCAGAGAAGACAGAGCCTGGCCTCTTGCCCTTTCCACCAGGCTCTGGGTATCTGTGTGGGGCTGGCGTGGGCTTGTGTGGCTGCATTCAGGCCCCAGGGTTGCAGCCTCTCCTCAGCTGTTAGGCTCCCCTTTTCTGCAGCCTGGCCACAGTGTTCTGGGATAGCTGATACTATTTGAACCTCTTTCCATGGTGCCAGCACTCGAGTGGGACATCTTGTCCTTGTGAGGTTCTCAGAGACCCTGTGCCCGTGGACAGAGGTTTTTAAGCTGCTCTGCAGGTAAAAAAGCGCCCTTTGAGCTCCCTCTGGAACACTCCCATCTAACCATTTGCTTTCCCCTTTTTTAGGGCCCTTGTTTTCCTTAAATATTTTATGGTTATGGGCAGGGAAGGACAGAAGGAAAACCTCTCATGCAGCAAACTCTCAAAGAACATTCTGAGAGACAGTCATGGAGTCAGAGACTGGAGAGACCAGGCCACCTTCGTTAGTTCCCTTGTTTGAGAGAAAACAATAAACAAACACTAATTCCAGAAAGGTTAATTCATTTATCTTTCCTAATCCACGTTAGGACAAAAAGAATCTAGGACTATTCTCTCCATTTTTGTTCCAGATGGTGCAGACGAAATGACTAAATGGAAGAAGCTATAAGCAATAAAAGCAAACCAAAGGGTCTTCCCAGGGCAGTGTTTTTCAGATTTGTAACGGAAACCCTTAATAAGAATTAAGTTTTGGGGCGGCACCTGTGGCTCAGTGAGTAAGGCGCCGGCCCCATATACCGAGGGTGGTGGGTTCAAACCCAGCCCCGGCCAAACTGCAACAACAAAAAATAGCTGGGCATTGTGGTGGGCACCTGTAGTCCCAGCTACTCAGAAGGCTGAGGCAAGAGAATCGCCTAAGCCCAGGAGTTGGAGGTTGCTGTGAGCTGTGTGATGCCACGGCACTCTACCAAGGGCGATAAAGAGACTCTGTCTCTAAAAAAAATAATAATAATTAAGTTTTTATCATGACCTAGTATGCCCATGCATATATACACACATCTCATGAAAGAAAGAGACATTCTGCAAAGTTTTCTATTATTTTCTCTATCTCCCCTTCCTTCTCTTTCTCTGTCCTTCCTTCTTTGTTTGTTCTTCCTTTTCTTTTTTCTTTCTTTTTTTTCTCTGATTTTACAACCTGTGTATGGGTTGTGACCCAAAGTACGACATTAAAAATCTTGCCCTAAGGCCGGGTGTGGAGGCTTACGCCTATAATTCCAGCACTTGGGAGGCCAAGGCGGGTGGATTGCCTGAGCTCACAGGTTCAAGATCAACCTGAGCCAGAGTGAGACCTCGTCTCTAAAAAAATAGCCGGAAGTTGTGGTGGGCACCTGTAGTCCCAGCTACTTGGGAGGCTGAGGCAAGAGAATCATTTAAGCCCAGGAGTTTGAGGTTGCTGTGAGCTATGATGCCATAGCACTCTACCAGGGGTGAAAAAGTACAACTCTGCCCCCCCCCCCAAAAATCTTGCCCTAGGTCATGGGCAAGACTGATTTGATTATTTGAGTAAGCAATGGGCAGAAAACTCCATCCGGGATTTGATTAAATCTTGCCTTCCTGAATGGCACAAGCATGGGATCCCCTCATTTAGAACCTATAAGATGAGATCCCCAGAAAGACATTTGAGAGACCAGCAATGGCTTACACATAGCATCCTCAGAACCCCACAGTGGCTCCATGGTGGCTGCAGGGCTTTGGTGATTCTACCTCCACGGTCATATGGTCAGGGTTAGGTCACTGAGGCAATATGTATGCACCTAATATTTGCCTTTTGGCTTCACTCAGCTGATGTCTTACCACTCTCACTATTTCCAGCTTTGGGGGGTTCTTTTAGCCTCTGGAAATCCTGACTTGCCAGAACAGACAGCTCTGGGGTGTTATTTGCAAATCCATGAGAAGTGAGTGTGCCTGCAGACTCAGCCTGCCCTAGAAAGTATAAAGCACTGCCAGTTATTCACTCCAAAACCATCTGGCTCCAGGGCTCCATTCCCAGTAGCCCAGCTCATGTCTCCATCCTCAGGGCTCTTGGCATTTGCCTTTCTCACCTGCTCCCACATCCCTGCGCCCCAGGCTGCCAGCATACTGGCCCGCACACAGCGTCTGCTGGTGTGGTAAAGCAGAGCCTAGGGGCTGGACAAAGAAGGGTTCAGACTCCCACCTGCACCTCCAAGCAAAGGTAGCTCAGAGCTCTGCCAGGCTCCCAGAATTTGCTGGGCTCCTGTCCAAACCCCAGAAAACAATATGACTTTTCTCCTGGCCCCAACCCCAACCACTGAGACATTGAGACCAATAAAATAGACCAGAGGTTCGGGGTCTTTCCCTTCTCCAATTGTCTATTGCTGTGAGTTTGGCAGCCACCATGATTAATTCCTCTTGTAGGAGACAAAGCGAACCTCATCCCCAATGACTTTGGGGAATTCTTATTTTGCTCCTTTAGGAAAGAGCACCTTGTGGAAGAGCCTCATGATGGAGATGAGTGGAGAGCTCTGTGGCATGAGAAAAGTCTTGAGAGCAGGTGAGAATGGAGTCAGTGTCATATTGCTGCAGAAGAAGTCAATAATGACAAGCTGGTGCTTTTCAATAGAAGCCCCCCTTCCCCAGAAGAAAGTCTCCAGGAAAGATGATTGGGCAATGACTGTCTTCTCTTCATACCAAGAAGCCCCACAAGCCTCATCTTGGGCATGCCTGCTTGTTTCTCCAGAACAGGAAGGACATTCCACAGGCAGCCCAGGAATGCACTACACCAACTCTCCCGGGGGGCCCCAGCCCCAGAAAGATATAGCTGTTGACAGCTTTTCTCCTTTGCCTTTGGCCTCTGGCCTGAGACAAACATACTACAAAGCGTGGGTGCCCTTTCTGTTGTGTTTGCCTCCTTGTCCTGTGCCACCGAAGGTGCTGCCATTGTTAGAACCACTGTTTCTGGTTACCCTTCTACAGTGTAGGTGTAAAGAGTTGGGGTTTGTACTGCTTCTTATTGGCCAACCACCACTTCCAGCTGAATCTCTTTGGGACTAGTGGTGTTGTGTTGCTCTGTATCCTCCATGTGTCCAGCAGCCAAGAAAGGGTCTTTAAATGTTTTTTATTTAAAAACCCTGTTGGCAAAATATAAATGATGAGTTATTAGCTAATGACAATATTTTAAAAATAATATTCATATATGGTTAGCTAGTCCCTCAAGTCACACCACAAGATTAGGGTGAGAGCCATGTCAACATTAATGAATGGCTTCCATTTCATGGAAGCATTTGTCTTAGGGAAGGAAACTAGACAGACTGGCTCAGAGATACCACATTCCATTCTTGCCTCTTTGGAAGTTTTCCCTCTGGGAGTTATAGCTTCTGTATTTAATAAAGTCTGGCTGAAGATTTTGTCTGTAGTTTGGGCCTACATCTACCTGGGCTTGAAACATTCTACAAAGTTCCAGGGATTGAAACCGCAGGCGAGGGGGGACAGTACATCCAGTTTACAGTGTAGGGGTAAAGAGGTTGGGCTTGTACTGTTTCTTATTGGCCAAGCGATTGGGAAAATTACTTAATCTCTTTGAGTTTCAGTTTTGCCATCTGAGAAATGGGGATAAATAATAGTCACAGAGTTGTTGAGACCCTAGTGTTGCTGAAGAGATTTAGTGAAATAACCTAGGTAAAACCTTTAGCACTGCGCTTGGCATGTAACGAGTATTTGATGAATATTAACTTAACAGCTAATAGCTATTCATTGTAATCATTAGCAGAGCCCCTTAAAACTATCATGGCCCCTGCAGTCTCAACAGGATATTACATTTTATCTGGGTTTTAAATTCTTATCTCTCTGATTAGGAAGGAAGGGAGGATGGAAGGGAGAGAAAAAAAGAAAGGAAATATGAGAGATAAAAAGAAAGGAAGTGCTTAGCCTTACTGGGATTTTTTGAAAAAATTATAGATCTACCAGCAATATTGCTACCTATTCTTAAAATGACCTCACCTCATCCCTGGTACCCAAACCTAATTTATTTTTGCCTTTTACCCAATATGTTTTAGACTGGGTCTAATTTCTTGGACGTCCTTGGCTTGAGGTGGGATGCTTTGATCAGCTGAGAGAAACAGTAGATTGTAGACTGTGAGGTCTTATGGGACATTGACATGATGCCTTTGTAACTGCCTCCAACAGGTCACTTACTCTTTGTGAGAAATGAGGAAAGGGAGTTAAATCTATCTCACTAGACCAAGAAGAGAATGGGCCAGAAAGAATTGCCAAAGGTGTAGCTACCCCATGTCTCAGGAAGTCTGTGAACCCTCTGAGATCTGGGTTGCCCATTGCCATTTGGGGCCCAAACCTGACAGTGGGAGCTGTTTGTACTGGGGCTACCCAATCAGGAGCATTTAAGATAAATAATGCTTTGTGCTTTATGCGAACTGTACTTTGTATCCAGGGAGAACCCTACCCTTTGGGGACCTTATCTCTTGATTATAAGCAGTGAATGTTATTTATATTCCCACTTTTGCACATGCAGATGAAAGTTAATTGAAGACCTTAGGATAAATGAAATGTGGTTTGTACCACAGAAAAATGTCTCCTTTCAGCTCAGTAAAGACTGTTCAGATTGCTTTTTGAAGTTCAGGTATAAGCATCTATTAAGACTTAAAAAGCCATATGAGGAGGCTGCCAGGACCTATGCAGTTAGAGTCCGAGGCTCAGGCCACCTCCTTCACAGCCCCTCCTAGGCAGTGGGAGTCCTGCAGTTTGGTACCAGAGCCAGTGCTTTGTGGCCTGGACCTATCATAGTGAAGACTTTTAGCCTTCTATTGTCCCGTTCCACCAAAAGGTTCATCAAACTTTCAGCAGCTCCAGGCAGCACGCTGCTGAGTAATCCAGGGGCATGAGGAGCTCTGAGTGATGTGTTGGCAATATGTATGGGTCCAGGATCTGGGGGTGCTTGGGTTCTCGTGGAAGCCTAGATACTGAATTCCACGATGCTAGAGACATGGACTGCCCCTCCCCCACGCCGCAATTACTTTGGAGAACACCTCACAGCTTCCCAAAGTGCCCCCAAGAAACATCTGCTTTACAGTGGTAGCTCCAAAATAAAAAGGCCCTCACCAGATTAGAAACATGGTGCCCTTTGACTCTGTGCCCTGCTTGGCATATACCAACTCATTTTATCCTGCAGGTTCAGTTTAAAATCTAGTCTACCAATCTCCAGGGTTAGAAGCAGAATGGTGCTTTTGCTTTGGGGAAGAGCTAGAGATCATGGCTGAGAGAGCACAAAGGGGCTTCCATGGTGCCAGTCATGTTCTATTTGTTGACCTAGGTAGTGGTTTCCTGTGTGTGTTCACATGACAATAATTCACCATGTTCTACACTGGAATTTAAGCATTTTTCTCTGTGCGTGATATATGTACCTCAAGTAAAAAGCTCACTTTAAAACATACATTCTATGTGGCATCCTCAGAGACTGACTCTACAATTTTCTTCATACTGTCATTTTACAGATGGGAAAATTGATGTTCAGAGTGACCCTGTCCACAGAGGTGGCACAAGCAGTTTTACTGGTTCCTGTAAGGATAACCGGGGGGCAATGAATGGCACACTGACAGCTGGATCAGAAGCTCCGTAAGGGAAAGCACCGTGTCTTTGCATCCCCGGTGCCTGAGACAGTGTGTATATGGTGAAGGCTCCATAAGTAATTGGGTGGTCAAGAGTCTTTTCAGGACAGCTAAAGGCATGGAAGCCTGAGAACCCAAATTCTTTGACCTGCTTGGCTTATTTAAGTAGAACCTAAGACAGGATCTGAGCAGCATTCAGACTGTGGTCTGTGTCTGTGATTACCAAGAGTCTGGTGCCACAGGTCCCCAACCAGATTAAACCAGAGATGCAAATGGGACTGGCTCTCCCAGCAGTGGTCAACAGCAGGGGAGGGAATGGTGGCCACTTTGGAATAATTAGGAGAGTAACTTTCCAGTTCTTACCTTGGTCACCACCAAAGACCTTCGTTCAACACATATTCTCAAGGAACAGCTGTCCCTCAGTTGGGGTTCCTATAACATGGGAAGTAGGGGCATCTAGCTTGGCAACCTCTTCGTGGCAGCTACCAAATTCAGGAAGAATGTGGTGAAGAGGCCCAAACTGTCAGAGGTTACCATCGTTCTCACAGGCCTTCTCAAGGTTGACTAGTGACCTTGGCTCTCCTCCTCACCCTCCTGTTCCACACAGACAAGCCAAGCACTCCCTCTTAGAGCTCTCTTTCCTGCTCTCCTTCTTCCCCAGCACACTTCATCTGCCCCTGTCCTTCTCAGGGGTCCTCATCTGTCAGGTGGTGGGGAGTTGAGGGGAGCTGATGGTCAATGAGCCTAGGACATGGACTTGCTCACATAGGATCCTATTACCAACTGGTAATATACCAGTTGCCAACACTGCTCACATGTTCTCCTTCCTTCCCTGCAGTGACACCTAAACCATGGGTGAAGAGGGGAGAGAGAGAGAACATTTATGCAAGTAGCTCAGGTGCCTGGTCATGAAAACATCAGCTGTTGGGTCCTGGCAGGGCTGGGATGGAGGTTCTGAGCAAGATGCTTGATCCAGATGATGAATTACAACGGAATATTTTTTGTATATCCTTGAAATAATTTCAATATCCCACTTCCCTGTTCTCTTTTCCTCTTCCCAGGAACTTTATGCCCAATCTGATAAGAATTAGAAGCAAATCCTAGAGGAGACTTGGCGCCTGTGGCTCAAGTGGCTAAGGCGCCAGCCACATACACCTAAGGTGGCGGGTTCAAATCCCCAGCCCGGGCTCGCCAAAACAACAATGATGGCTGCAACCAAAAAATGGCCAGGCGTTGTGGCGGGTGCCTGTGGTCCCAGCTACTTGGGAGGCTTAGGCAGGAGACTCGCTTGAGCCCAGAAGTTGGAGGTTGCTGTGAGTTGTGCGGCCATGGCACTCTACCCAGAGGGATAGCTTGAGGCTTCATCTAAAAGAAAAAAAAAATCCTGGAGGAAACGTCAACACTTCCACAGCTGCATCTAGAGACAACTGAAGTAATCCAACCATTTCTACCTTGTTGGGGGCTGAAACTCTAGAGAATCTAGTGTTTCTACATTAACTTTCCCTCTCTATCTTACTCCCCCATCCCAATAGTCTTAAACTTTGGACTGATACGCTATACCCCATCAGTTGTGACAATGCCGTCTAGCCTATAGAGAGGCTGATTTGGTGCCTATGGGCAGTTTACTTCCTTATCAAAGTTCTGAATGTGAGGAGGCACAATTCCTGCTTTGTAGTTAATAATAGTCTCCCCTCTGATCTCTTATCTTACGATATTAGAGGATTTGTTGGCATTTGATCTGCAGTAATTAAGGATTTATTGCCATGTTTCTTTCTCCAAAATAGAGTACACTCTTTAAGCAGAGGGCATCTGGGAACCAGTGCTGTTGGAACCAGAGCAACTGACAAAGATATGTCAAGTCTGCATTACCTTCACCCTAACTCCAGCATGGAAGAAGATGTTTCATTTCTAACAGTGAATTAGGCACCTTGAATGATCCTCCCATTTGAAACAACAATTTCCTAAAGTCTTAGATTTATCACCGCATTGGCACTAAAGAAAGAAATCTATAAAACTCAAAAATGAAGTGAAAGTAGGAACACACATTGGCAGCCAGGACCAAAGCTCACCTTCGCCCTGAGAGTTCTGTGGAACCCTGGGAACTTTGAGCTTTCTTTCACTTCAATGGCTTCATAAGGCCTGGGGACAGGAGATAAAGGCAAGGGATCATTCCACATAACACTGAGCCTCCAAAGGGTCTATCCTAGGACTCTCTATGTAAGCAGAAAGAGAAATAAACCTCTGTACAGAAGGGGACAGCAAGGAAACTAGCCTGGGTCAGTTTGAATGGCAGAAAAAACAGTAAATATCCTCTTAAAATTCACAATGACAAGCCAGTGCTTATCTGTGTTTGTAGTCCAAATTCATATGTTATGTGATCCCAAAAGAAAAAGAAAAAAAAATTAATTTAAAATGATCCTAGGCTGGTACTTCTTAGATAACTGGCAGAATCAAATAGGAACCTTCACTGTGGGAACTCTTAACATCATCTCAGTGCTCAAAGATTTGCTACAGATGAAACTTCAAGGATAATTACACCTCATAGTTGAAGTCACAAAACACACATGAAAATAAATTATAACGAGGCTGAGGCAAGAGAATCACTTGAGCCCAAGAATTAGAGGTTGCTGTGAGCTATGATGCCATAGCTCTCTACCGATGGTGACATAGTGCGACTCTGTCTCAAAAAAAGAAAGAAAGAAAGAAAAAGAAAACAAATCATGACAAGTAAAACTCAGCAGATCCATAGAGACTTCAGCTATTGAAATGTTCATCAGGCTCGGCGCCTGTGGCTCAAGCGGCTAAGGTGCCAGCCACATATACCTAAGGTGGCGGGTTCGAATCCCCAGCCTGGGCCCACCAAACAACAATAATGGCTGCAACCAAAAAATGGCCAGGCATTGTGGCGGGCACCTGTAGTCCCAGCTACTTGGGAGGCTGAGGCAGGAGACTTGCTTGAGCCCAGGAGT
>NW_003852465.1:8260814-8263812 GCF_000181295.1 Otolemur garnettii
AAAAAAAAAAAAAAGAAAAGAAATAAAAGGGATCTCCAAAATTGAGCAGGTAAGAAGTCCTGGAAAAGAACCAAAAAGAATTTCTAGAAATAAGTAGTGTTGAGTCATCAAACTTGGTGGACAGATTAATCAGCAGATTAGACAGGGCTCAGGAAAAAATCAGCAAGCTAGAAATTAGAGCTTAAAAAAAATGATCTAGAATGTAGACTAGAAGGGCAAAAACATGGGAAATGTGAAAAGTTGAGGAATATGAAGGAGAAAATTGAAAAATTGAACTGTGCCTAGTTACAGTTCTAGAAGGAAACAGAAGTACCAGTTAAGATGTAATATTTAAAAAGACAATGGCTGAGATGTTTCCAGAACTGTGGGAAACATGAATCTTTAGCTTCAGGAAGCCCAGCAAACACCAAGAAGGTAAACAAAATAGAAATTAACATCTGGAAATAATATCATGGCAAACTACACAACAAAGAAAAGACTGTGACAGCTGCCATTTAACACATAATTCTAGGGAAGTGATGGATCAAGAAGAAGTATCACCTACAAAGAAATGATGATTGGACTTATAGCTGACTTTTCAGCAGCAATCAATGTGGGCTAAAAGTCAGAGGGATAGAGCAGTATTTTCAAGGTGTTAAAAGAAAATGACTGTGAACCTGGAATATCGTGTCCAGTGCAACTATCTTTCAACAATGAAAGCAAAACAAAGATGTCTCCCAAGAAAAATTGAGAGCATTTACAAATTAACAAATACTCACTAAAGAAAATGCTCAAGAATTTACTTTAAGCAAAAGGAAAATGATCTCGATGGGCCACCTGACATGCAAAAAGGAACGGTGGATGAAGATATTGGTGAACATGTGGGTAAATCCTGAGCAATATTAACTCTTCCACAGAGTAATTATAATGTGGCAGAAGGAGGCTAGCACTAAAAGAACAGATATTAAAAGCATCTAGGTAGGACAGAGGTGATTAGGGTTAACGTGTTCTAAAATTGTATTGTTGGGGAAGATGATACAGATACTGATTCATCGTAGACTTTGTTAAGGTAAGAATGAATATTAAAATAGCTAGCAAAACTATCAAAAATAAATACTAGAGGGCATAACTTCAACCCAAGTGAATGGGAACAAAAGAAATCAATAAAGGTATAAAGAAACATAAAAATCAAGTCAATGCACTTACTATGGTGGTAGCAATAAATCAAAATATGTCATCAATCGCAATGAGTTGTAATTAAATTAATTTTCCAGTAAAGGATAAAGATCATTAGATTGGATTTTTAAAATTCAAGATATGTGCTATTCAGAGTCAATAACTAGGAAGCTGATAAGTCTAAACTTGTATGCATTTAATACCATAGCCTCAAAAATATGGAGGAAAATGACAGGATAATGAGATGATAAATTCACTATCATAGTGAGAAATTTTAACACATAGTTCTAGGGAACTGATGGATCAAGTGAACAAAAAAACTAGTGAAGATAGAGAAGACAGTTAACGAGCTTGATTTAATATTCGTGTAAGGAACATTACTTACGACAATTAGAGAATAAATATTCCTTTCAAGCACTACATAAAAATTGGCCAGATGTTAGTCCATAAAACTGGTCTCAACAAATTTAGAAGATGGCTTTTATACTGATTGCATTCTTTGACCACAATTTAACTAAAATAAACAACGTCAAACAGGATAGTCTGGGTGATGTTGTGGTTACAACTTCAAAACTTGAGTAGCTTGACACAACAAAAGTTTATTTTGGTTCAACGGTAGACAAGCCCTCCAGGGCAGCCGCTCTCTACGTGCGGCTCCACGTTCTAGACTGGTCTGAACTGGTGGCACCTCCATCTCAACATGTGTTTTCCCAATCCCTGTGGAAAGGGAAAGAGTGTGGAGGGTGCATGCTGCTTTTTAAAATGCTTCCACTGTATTTTATTGACCAAAAGAAGTCACTTGGCCATGACTAACTTCAAGAGTCAGTGAAGAGTATCCCTTCTGGAGGACCCCTGGCAATGTTGATGAACACCAACATAGTCAATAATAAGTCCAGGAAAAAGCCTTTACAACTGGAAATTTTAAAATATACCTCTGAAGAATAAACCATAAAGTAAAAAAGAAAGTCCTTAGCATTGAATAATAACAATATCATATATCAAAACTTACACAGATACAGTTAAAATAGTACTTAGGTGGAAATGCATAATCCTGACACTGGCTTAGCATTTACTATGTGGCAGGCATTGTTTCATGTATTCTACATACTTCACTCACTTAATTTTCTTTCTTTTTCTTTTTTTTTTTTTTTTGAGACAGAATCTCACTATGTTACCCTCTGTAGAGTGCTGTGAAGTCACAGCTCACAGCAACCTCACACTTTTGGGCTTAAGCAATTCTCTTGCCTCAGTCACTCTCAGTAGAGTGCGGTGATGTCACAACTCACAGCAACCTCAAACTCTTGGGCTTAAGCGATTCTCTTGCCTCAGCCTCCCAAGTAGCTTGGACTACAGGTGCCCACCACAACACCCAGCTATTTTTTGGTTGTATTTGTCATTGTTATTTGGCAGGCCCAGGCTGGATTTGAACCTACCAGCTCCCATGTATGTGGCTGGCACCTTACCCACTCCTTAGAGGCAGGTATGAACGAGGAAACAGAAACACAAAGAGGCTAGGTGAAGTCACACAGCTGGTAAGTAGCAGAGCCAGGAATTGGACTCAGGCAATCTGCCTTTAGAGTCTGTGTGTTATAGTTGCAAATACTTACATTAAATATTTTTTTAAGTCAAAATTAATGCGTTAAGCACCAGGCGTAAACTCGTTAACCTATTTAACAAATTTACGCCTGGGTATGGTGGCTCAGAGTTCAGAGACCAGTGTAAGCAAGAGCAAGACCCTATTTCTACAAAAAAAAAAAAAAAAAAAAAAAAGGAAAAGAGGAAAGAAAAAGAAAAGTAAATTAAGGAAAAATTAGCCAGGCATGGAAGAGCTGGCATGCACACC
>NW_003852465.1:8264532-8278409 GCF_000181295.1 Otolemur garnettii
GGAAATTTCTCACATTAGATACCTACATTTGAAAAAAAAAAAAAAAAAAAAAAAAATTCTCCCACAAAGAAAACACCAGACCAAATAGCTTACTACCAGGTAAGTACCATAACCTGGGTTTCCTCAGGAAGCAGAGCCTGAGTCAAGGGCTTGGGGATAGATGGCTTATTTTGGGAAGCAGAATGTTTTCTTTTAGAAGTGGAGAACCAGGAAAAAAATGAAGTAGAGAAAGAGAATCAGGCAACACAACCAGGGCTCAATCCTGCTGGGTAGACTGTTCCTCAGAATTCTACCCTGGACGGGTATGAGACGAAAGTGTTTATTCACCAATTTCTATTCCCCTCTGGTTAGGAGTTGCCCTATGGGGTGTTAACTTCCTTGAACCTTTGAGATTTGCAAATCCCTAAGTACTAGGAGTTTTTCCAGGCCACCCTTGAAGCCTAGTAGAAAAGCCCTAGGACAGAAAGGGAGAGATAGATGGGACAGCTGAGGCAAGCTGCCTCCAGGTACATCTGTGCTGAGCTGGGTATTAATGGGACAGCTAGAGTGAGAGTGAAGCCCCTTTCCCCCAGGGGATGCATATAGTAAATTCTAGCAAACTTTAAGGAGGCCATCATTTCAATCTGATACAAATGCTTGCAGACGTTAGGAAAGAAAAGACATTCCCAGGGTGGCTGGCGCCTGTGGCCCAAAAGGGTAGGGTGCTGGTTCCATATGCCGGAGGTCACAGGTTCAAACCCAGCCTCAGCCAAAAACTGCAATAAATAAATAAATAAGCTGCATCTTTCCTAATTAAAAAAAAGAAGGAAAAGACATTCCCAAACTCATTTTATGAGACTAGTGTAACCTTGATATTACAACCAAGTAAGAAGAGTACAAGAAAAGAAAACAGTGCGCTAATCTCACCCATTAACACAGAGAGAAAAATCTCAGCGGCCATATCATCAAACCACATCCAGCAACGTATAAAACACTAACAGGTTAAAGAGGGGAGGGAACCATATGAGTATGTAAATAAATGCAAAAACGAGTTCCATAAAATACATTTATTCTTGACTTTTAAAAAAAATGTTCAAATGTGGTATAGATGGGAACTTCCTTAACCACATTGAAATAGAGAAACCATATTTAACCACGATGCTTTGAAATGTTTCTATCTGTTAAGATCTAGACTAAAATAAGAATATCCATTCTTACTAGTTCCATTCAACATTATACTGGAAGCACCAGCCAGTTGATGTAAGTCAAGAAATAGAAATAAAAGTTATGAAGATTAGAAAGATTCTAGGCCTGGTGCAGTGGCTCATGCCTATAATCCTTGCACTCTGAGACACTGAGGTGGGTAGATTGTTGGAGCTCAGAAGTTCAGGACCAGCCTAAGCAAGAGTGAGATCCCGTCTCTACTAAAAAATAGCTGGGCATTGTGGCAGGTACCTGTACCCAGCTACTTGGGAGGCTGAAGCCAGAGGCTGTCTCTCCAGCTCAAGAGTTTGAGGTTGCTGTGAGCCACTGATGGTGCCACTGATGGCATTGCATATGGATGACTAGTTGGTCATCCATATGGAAAAAGACTTAATTGGATCAAAAATTTACTTCAAACAGTACATACAAACTAATTACAGGTTGACCAAAAGCTTAAATGGGGAAGTATAAAACTAGAAAACTCTCAGAAGTTAAGGTAGAAGACTTGGTAGAAGATAGGGTAGGAATTGAACATTTAAGAAGAATTCTCTCTTTACATTTTGGATTTATAATCCAATCATTCGTTTTTGTCACTGAAATCATTTTAACTTTGGCCACACAGAGCTCTTTTAGGTGGCTTCTGTGTCTCTTTGACATTATCCCCATGATTTCGTGGTGCTTTTTGAACACCTCCTTTCTGACACTACAAGATGCTCCGGGCACATCTTGCACATTTCCCGCCCCAGCCCTAGAGTCGGTATTTCTCCAAGGACCCCTGGTTCCTTTTATTGGACAAGGGCATCAGAAATTAAAATCTGGGCACTGGGTGTTCTTGTTGCTATTTGTGTATTCTTGCTTCTAGACTCTCCCAGCAGGCAAAGCTGGGAAATATTATATCTTACACCTGCATTTATACACACATCTATAATTATTTCTATATCTACCCAACAGCATCTATGTTAAGCTAAACCTGAGTCATATTAACATCTCCAGCTCTCATCCAGAACTTCATGGGCCCTTCCAGCCTTGGTCCTTGCTTACCTGTAAGCTGCCTCTCCAGTAGTGAGAAACTTGGTTTCTACTATCCACCTTTCAAATGTCCAGGTTAAGCAAATAAATATTAGTTGGTGATTGAATAGGTAAATAAGCAGTGAAGAGTAGATAAATCTCCCATTCAGAAGAATTCCAAATAATTTATGTAGGTTCTACCCACTCAAGGAGGTGGAATATAACTCCCTCCTTGATAGGTGTGGCGTACACATTACAACTTTTTTTTAACAAGTGTAATAGGAAAGGGGTTGGAAATGTAACTTTATGGTGAAGAGACCTGACAAACACTACCTCGGCCAGGTGGTCAAGGTCAACATTATCAGTGAAGGTGATATTAGTAGCATATACCCTTGAGGTGGGATGATGAAAATGACACTTTTCCTCTGTAGTCTTCTTCCCTAAAACCCATAATTCCTATCTAATCATTAAAAAAAAATCAAACCTAAGCTGAGGGACATTCTACACAAAATACCTGACCAATCCTCCTCAAAACTGTCAAGAGCATCAAAAATATGGAAAGTTTGAGAAATTGTCATAGTCTAAAGGAGCTTAAGGACATGATGAGTAAATGTAATGGAGGTCCTAGCACTCTGGAAGGCCGAGACAGGCAGACTGCTTGAGCTCAGGAGTTTGAGACCAGCCTGAGCAAGAGTAAGAGTACAATAACTAAAGCAATCAGACAACCTTCAGAATGGGAGGAGATATTTGCTTGCTATGAATCTGACAAAGGACTGATAACTAGTATCTATGGAGAACTCAGACTAATCAAGAAAAGAGTAAATTCTAAGTTTTACTTATGTAAAAACTTATGTTATCTGATCCTCCAGTTAAAGGTAAAAACCATGTCTATCCTATTTATTTTCATAGTTCTGGCATCTAGAAACGAATGAAAGAACCAACATTAAATAGATTTAATACAAGACTTCTCAGGCCCTTTCATATGTGAATCTGTTTTGGAATTATTCAAGCAAGAGACATGGTATGCAGAGATTTCCAAACATATTGGAAGTATTCCCTAAAACTTGGAAAATATTTTCATTGGTTCTACTTTTGGAGTACGGTTTAGGTTTCTAAATGAGTTTCAGATTCTGTCTGAAGGCTATTTTAGCAAATTGGTGAGGTGAGAGTCAAGAGGATCCATGAGACTATAAATGGGGTGAAGATGTACAGATAATAGGAGTGGAGGTAAAGAAGATCCCAGTGGTAAGTATTAATGAGGAGGTGGAGGCACGTTTGGCCAAGGTTGCCCCCAAATCAAGATGATTAGAACTCTCTTAAGATAAGTGTTTGAATTAAGGTCTTTCTCAGTTCACTTGTACCTAGCATTGGACTCACTTGCTTCTGCTGAAGCTTTATTTATAAACAGAAAAGACAGAAAAGTTAATACTTTCAATCCAAATGGATATACACACACACTTAACATATACAACTTCAATAAATGCTCCAAATTACATTCTAATAGGTAAACTAGAATGTAAGCAGTAAGAATGTTATTCACACTTTATAACAGGCAAGGAGTCTTGGGCGGCAACATCATGGCACCCCTGCTTGAATGTCCCAGTAATTGTCTTCTTGCTGGAGCCATCAAGGGCTAAAGTCAGGACAGACTGGGAAAGGGCTAAGGAGGTGTTTGTGTTCTATCTTGTGGAGACATGGATGTGGCTTTGCAAGTGTCTTTTTAAACTTCTTGACTGCTTTTGTGGGGGGCAGGAGAAAGATGAACTGGAAAAAGGGAAGGGCCTGGTGGTAGGGAGGAAGAGAGGAAGCTTCTGTCTGGGGGAGTTAATATAACAGTTCATCTTCATCTTGGATGAACCGTAAACAGGTTCAATACTTTAATTTGTTTGAAAAACAGTTTTTCTAAATGCTTCTAAATTGACTTAATAGTTCAAAGAAGAGAACATAATCTTTGAGGAAATAAGGCCCCAATTAAACCATGTACTAGCTACAAAAGTATTACAATTGAGCTTAAAATGCAGGCACCATAATTTTCCTTTATTCTTTTTTTTTTTTGGAAAAAGATATAAGAAGCTGGCTCGGCGCCTGTAGCTCAGTAGTTATGGTACCAGCCACATACACTGAGGCTGGCGGATTCGAACCCAACCTGGGCCAGCTAAACAACAATGACAACTGCAACAAAAAATAGCCAGGCATCGTGGTGGGTACCTGTAATCCCAGCTACTTGAGAGGCTGAGGCAAGAGAATTGCTTAAGCGCAAGAGTTTGAGGCTGCTGTGAGCTGTGATGTCAGAGCACTCTACCAAGGGTGACATAGTGAGACTTTGTCTCAAAAAAAAGAAGATATAAGAAGTTATGAACAGTGACAGCCTTTGGAGAGAGAGAACTTGAGTTGGGTGAGGGGTGTGCGGAGGGAGATTCTTACTTTCCATCTTATCTTCCAATTTATTTTGACTTTTTACCGAATATACATATTACTTTAAAAAAAAAGTTAATGCTTGGCTCGGTGCCCATAGCACAGTGGTTATAGCACCAGCCACATACACCACAGGTGACGGGTTCAACCCAGTCTAGGCCAGCTAAACAACAATGACAACTGCAACAAAAAATAGCCGGGCATTGTGGTGGGTGCCAGTAGTCTCTGCTTCTTGGGAAGCTGAGGCAAAAGAATTGCTTAAACCAACGAGTTGGAGGTTGCCGTGAGTTGTGACGCTACAGCACTCTACCAAGGGCGACATAGTGAGACTCTGCCTCAAAAAAAAAGTTAATGCATCCAAGGATTGCACTTCCCTAATGGGGTCTCCTGTCTCCTTTATGGTACCTGGGTCTGGAGCAGGAAGAATCAGGAACTGGAATCATGGGCGAAGAACCAGAGAAAGCCAACTCAGAACTCTCGCAAGAAAGGTTTCAAATGGGGCTTGGTGAAGCCAGTGGGCTTGGTGCTGCTTGCCTCGTCTAAATGCCTAGCTGTGCTTATCCTGAAGATTGAGGACTGTGTTAATGGGATCATTGCCCTGACTTCTCAGTTAGTAAAATAAAAGCAAGAAGTCTAACAACCTATCATTTAAATGTATGATTTTCCAAAGAGAAAAGAATTGGATTTTTCTCATCCGTCTCAAAACTTTTGTGCTGAACTCAGAGACCCCACGTGGTTCATAGTGTCTGAAACCGGAAGCATTCCCATATTGTCAGAATGTGTCTTTTTTGGCCTATTCTCTCAGCACCTGCGCTGTTAGAGAGAAAATGACTACTAGGCTTATACTATCAAGGACGGACCTCTTGAATTGGTTATTTTGGTGACTAGGTCACGTACATTGCTAGGAAACAGCAGTATAATTAGCTCTTGCCCTCTGGGAGTAGTAAACAAGCACTGAATCTGAAACTTTTCCAAGTCAAGTTTGAGGAAAACGGACGAGGAGGAGAAAGAGGAGGAAAAAGAGGAGGAGGAGGAAAACGGAGAGGAGGAAACCTAAAAAAATGGAGGCAGAGCTACTGATCTGTCAAAATGGCCAAGATGGAGGAGAGGCTGAAGTGACTTCAGAGTCAGGAAGCTATGCAGGGAATCATGGCAGTGAACACAGAAGGTATTCCCATCAAGAGTACCACAGACAATCCCACCAGCACACAGGGCGCCAACCTCTCGCACAACTTCATCTTGAAAGCACAGAGCACTGTGCATGAAATTGACCCCTAGAACGACCTCACCTTTCTTCGAATTCCCTCCAAGAAAAATGAAATTATGACTGCACCAGATAAAGACTATTTCCTGATTGTGATTCAGAATCCAACCGAATCAGCCACTCTCTTGGCTCCCCATGTCATTCTCTGATTTAATGCTCCCCAAGAATAATAATGTTCATCATGTCAGTGGACTGGCATGTGGAAATCATTTTGGAGCCCACTCAGGCCAATCTAGTAACCAGGGGTGGGCTCTGCCCACGCCGCCAAAGGAATCCCCCTGCTGCACCAGTCTCTCCCAGAGCTCCAAGGAGGGCTGTCTTTCCTCATGTGGGTTTTGGAGCAAGAACTTGTGAGAAACCCACACGCAATTTCCTTCAGACCGTCAGTTCACTTTGTCACTCTTGGAAAAGGCTGTTTTTCTTTAACTAAAAAAACCGAAAATGGTCTTTTAAAAAAGTTATTAGTACCCTTAATAACTTTATAGAAATGTGATCATATAAACCAGGTGACCTTTCAGGTCCTTGTCATTATGTCCTTGTAACCTCTCTCTCCCTCCCTCCCTCCCTTCCTTCCTTCCCTCCCCTCTCCTTCCTTCTTTTCCTGCCCCCTTCCTTCCTTCTTCCTCCCTCCCTCCCCACCTCCTCCCTCCCTTCTTTCCTTCTCTCCCTTCTTTCTTTCCCTCCTCCCTGCCTTCTTTCTCCCTTCTCCCACGTCCCTTCTTTCCCTCCCCCATTTTTCCCTCCCTCCCTTCCTTTCTTTCAACAAATGCTGATTGAATATCTACTAAGTGATAGGCATTAGTGCAACAGAAATACAAAGATGAGTAGGACACAGCACCTATTCTCAAAGAGCTCGCTAATACAACATCATTAGAGGTCTAGCCAAGTATCAGCTAAGAAAACTGACAATTCTGAGGGGAAAGACCAAGAAGGCTTTAGGGGGTTGTTACCGTTTGAACTAAGGAGAGAAGGTGTGGTAAACAAGATTGCAAGATGGCCCTATGCCCTTCATCCATGGCCTTAGTCCCATGATTATATGGCAAAAGGGAGATAACCCAGGTGGGTCTAATCTAATCACATGAACCCTATAAAAGCAGAGCATTTAATATGGCTGGTGACAGAATATTAAATCAGAGAGACTTAAAGCATAAGAGGTCTTGATATACCATTCCTGACTTAAAAATGGAGGTGCTTAAAGCCAGGTAGCTTTAAGGACCAGAGAGAGACCCAGCTAATGGCCAGCCAAGAAAGAGAGATCTCAGTCCTGAAGCCACAGGAACTGAATTTTGCCAACAATCTCAATGATCTTGGAAGACAACTTTTCCCAGAACCCACAGATAAGAGCTCACCTGCCTGACACATTGACTTTGGTCTTATGAGACCCTGAACAGAGAACCCTGAAGAGCCCACCTGGAGTTGTGGCTTATAGAACAGTGAGATAATAAATGGTGTTTTTTTAATGCCATTATGTGTGCAGTAGTCATTACAGAGCAATAGAGTGCTAACACAGTAGGGTTTTCTATTCAGAGGGAGAAGCATGAACATGATAATACAGAATAATTGGAGACTTTGAGGGAGAGTAAGGACCTCGGGTACATCAGTGGGAAAGAGGGTCATGGAAAGTCTAAAAAGCTGTGGTTGAACCAGACTGGGAAAGTCAATAATTTTCATGAATGTCAAGGAGTTTGGGCTTTAGTCTTAAACACCATGTTCTACCTCCCCTTTCTCCCTGGAAGTTACATCATCTCCACCCAGCATTGAATTATTTCTCTTATTTGACTAATGTCTGCGATATTAGGGGTTTTGTGCACCTGTCTTTCTTTCCTATTAGTATCCACGTGCATCATTCCTCCTCTTCACTCTTAGCATGTTCCCCTTCAGGCAGAAGGAAGCCCAGGAGTCCTGGGCTAAGGGTAGGGTATGGCAAGGCACAGGGGCAGCAGAAAGACAGAGCTGCATGGCCATGACCTTGACAATGTCTTCCTACCCAAGTCAACCAATATCCACCACCAGGTCTTTACAAAGGGACTGGCTGATGATGAGAGAGAGTGGAATTAACTTCTCCAAAGAGTGGATCAAAGTCTGGGTGTATGATTTAGGCCAGAGTAGCAGTGAAGCTCTGAGCACTGATACAGGATCTTTGTTTTGCAGTTTTTGGCTGGGGCTGGGTTTGAACCCACCACCTCTGGCATATGGGGCCAGTGCCCTACCCCTTTGAGCCACAAGCGCCGCCCTCTGATAAAGGATCTTAATGGTCATGGAAATGGTATCCTTTGGGGAAATTAAGGCAGTGAGATGTATCAGTCAGGGTCCTAGGAGAAAATATACTTCCCCCCAGAGGGTTCAAATGAGAGACTTTGCGGAAAAAGGCCAATTGACAGAAGTATGAGCAAAGTTAAGGGAATTAAATGGATTATGGGAATGACAAGAAATCATTATCCCAGCCCAGTGGGAGCTAGAAATGTGGATAATGGGATACCTGGCTGGAACGGCAGCCACTAGGGCGCAGAATTGGCCCTGAAGCAATGAAAGGCAGGGTGAAATACCTGGCTTCTCTCTCCATTGGCCTTTGGGTCCCCTAAAAGAGCCTCCCCTGCCACACCTGATTAGAAGCCATTCATAAGGGAGCCCAGGGAGATCTAGTTCCAAGGATCAGTCTCCTGGGACACAGAGTAAGGTGTAGAATGGATCTGGGGATGACAGAGGAGGGAGGAACAGAGAAGAACCAGCACATAAAGGAACAGAGAGGCTCACTGGCTTTGCCAGATGTTGACCTTGCTGTGAATTAGGCTATGGCTAGACTCAACCAGGATCACCTTTAACCCCATGACCCTCCTATGACCTTCCTATGGCTATGACCTTGCTGGTGGGCTCAAAAAGGGACCATATGAAAGGGGAAAGGCTCCCATGACAATAAAGCTCACATCTTGGCCCTCCAGTTTAAGGACCCTCTATGAATATAATCATCTCCCATGACAGGAGAAGATTTAGGGGAATAAAGAGGGTATCACATGCTACTGTGGGAGCTTCTAGCCTAAGAACATTAGGGGCTTCCCAGAGATCGGAGCCTGAACTATTTAGGGTCTATATACTCAGAGTGGTGGGAAACCATGCTTGGAATTGCAGGCTGGACTGATGACTTCTGCCAGGGTTGTAAGCCGTTTTGGAGGGAGAAGGGCAGCAAAGAGATCACACAGGGGAAGGATGTGGTTAAGCCTTTCTTTAAGAGCACAGCTTGTTATCTTTGGGGTCAAGAAAATTATAGAGGATTGGTAAATTTACTAGAACAGCAAGAATCACACTGGGGTTTTCAACTTTAAATAAGGACATTCTCTTTCCCAAAATATCCTCCTAGGGCTTAGAAGTATCCTAGGAAAATTTCTGACCAACTCGGACAGTTATAAGTTAATTCTGGAGAAGAGCTATAGTCAGTGCTACTGGGACAAATGGAGCCTCCGAGTGACCCAAATCCTGTTACATGCACCACGAGGCTTCCTTGCCCAATTGGACAACCGCCTGCCTCCTCTCAACCTTCTGGCACAAAAAGGTTATGTATTATCTCTCACCTCTGGCTTAATCCCAGAGGTGGCCTCAAACCCTGGCCTCAACTGAGATGATGCTTCTCTAGTCTTGTGGGACGTTAGGACAGGTCAGCAACTGGGGGCAAAGATAAGGCAGGCTGAAGAGCCAGGAGATACATTATGCACAGGAAGAGGATACATCCTTTGGCTGAAGTGCAGTCTCCACTGCGTCCAGATGATTCTGTGTGGCCTGGCCCAGGACAATGGACCCTCTCCTTCAACCTCAAGCAGCTGGTCAGGGCAGTTCTTCTCAGGAACTTAGCTTGTTTACTCTACCCTGTGGCCCAAATTCCCTCTTGAGCCCGGAGAAGGCCACCGCAGCAGAGATCTGGCCCCAAACTTGCATAATCAGGCCTTCTTGCCCGGGTCACCAGGACACAGGAAGACTAGGCCAAGATGGGGGTGGGAGGCCCAGGTCAGTGTGGCCAGTGGGGAGGAAGGGAGCTGAGCCCAAGACCACACTACCCTGTGGCCTCTGTAGCCTGCCTGAGACCACAGGCTCCATGCACACAGAGGCATCATTGCCCAGGCCAACCCATTCCTCCACGGCTCCCCAGGAACTCCCAGACCCCTTAGCTTGGCATGAAGAGAGAGAACTTTGAACCCATTACTGCAGACAAGACAAGAGGGTGGTAGTTAGGGCCTGAATGGGGATGGACAGCCATCATTAGACCCTCCCTGGTTTAATGTTCAAAGACAAACTAAGAGCCAGACATGACTGAAAGTATATTAGCACCCCTGTCAGCAAGAGAAACCGACTGTAAGCAAGTGGCCCAGAGTACCTCCATTAGTACCTCCATCATTGCCCCAACCTCCAACTCCAGGCCCCAAGGAGTCTCCTGGAGCAAAGTCATACTACTGAAGGCACTGGGTGCAGGAGCTTGCCCTATCAACATGCCAGGTTTCAGTTTCCTAAACTCACTTCCTTAGGTTCAGGCTGCCGGCCCTCCCCGCCCAAGCACAATCACACACCTCAGCTGCCATGGCGGTAATCAGTAATCTTGCCAATTACTCTAACTGCCTGTGCTGGGGAGGAAGGGACCCACCCACATGCCGCAGCTGAGAAACTTTCTTCCAGAGCTTTGTTTGCCTGCTCTGAGTGGCACTGATACCTGGTGCTGTCTGGGAACTTAGTGTACCCACTTCTCCCCTTTCCACCTCCACTAGAGGAATTAGGGCTCAAGACAAGTCAAGGGGTGCACAGAGCACCTCCCCATCTCCAAGATGCCCCAGACAAAACTTGGGGGTGCAGAGAGCACCTCCCCATCTCCAAGATGCCCCAGACAAAACTTGAGTCTGTTCTCAGCCACACAAATAGGTGACATGAAGGTGATGTCTGCACAGAGTCCATCTAGAGGTCTGGGTTTGTGTTCTGAGATCCAGGGGCTAAAAGGATCCTGGAATTATGACAATTCCATCTATTTTGTGGGTCACTATGCCCAGCCTAGTGACTTTTTCTTTTCTTTTCTTTTTTTTTTTTTTGTGGCAGAGTCTCACTATGTTGCCCTCGGTAGAGTGGGTGGCATCACAGCTCACAGCAACTTCAAACTCTTGGGCTCAAGTGATTCTCTTGCCTCAGCCTCCCAAGTAGCAGGTGCTCACCACAGTGTCCAGCTAATTTTGTTGTTGTTGTTGCAGTTGTCATTGCTGTTTTTCAGCAGGCCAGGCCAATTTCGAACCTGCCAGCCTCAGTGTACGTGGCTGTCACTATAACCACTGTGCTACAGGAGCCAAGCCCAGACTGGTTTTCTTGCTGCCCTGCTCCTGGGGATGGGAGTGCTGGCTTTGTCTGGCTCTGTCTGCCCAGTCTTGACCAGCTAATGCCTAGTGGCTTGGGTATGTCTGGGCGTGCAGGGGGAATAACTGAAGGAGGAAGCTGCCCTAGCGCCTGCCTTAGACGGGAAGATGGGAGGGTGTTGGCTCACGTGGAAGCTTTGGCTTCTTCCCGTAAGCAGGGCAAAGTGTTGCACAGACGTGCCCACCCACACTCTTACTGCCTTTTATCTTAGAGTACTAAAAACTAGGATGATTGACCACGGGACGGGACATTGTTTAGAAATTGTTTCAATGTATCATTTTTGGTCAATGATTTGTGTGAATATATATTTTTAATGGGGTAGTCTGTTTCCTAAGCATAGGTTATAGTTTCTGACACCCCTCTCGTTACCAAGAAAATGTGGTTTGTCATTTCTCACCAGCAGACAAACTTTTAAGCAGTGGAAGCCATCCCCTGCCCTGGAGGAGGGTCTCTGATGAGCGGCTTTTCAGAGTCTGCCCCTTCAGGGAAGGCTGGAGTGGTGGTGATGGCCCTAATGATACTAAAAAGTCCCCTTCATTATGCTCCTCAAATTACTCCACCCCCAGGCTCCATCACCCCTGTTTCCCTGGGTCCCTGCACTTCACCTGGCATCTGATCAGGTCCTAAGAAAGCCTCGTCTTGCTGAGTCCACAGGTAGTGCAACATTGGGGTGGGTATGTGGTCTTTTGCTCACAAGGTCTCTTGGAGCCTCCCCTGATGTACCCAGATCATATTCCCTGCAGATACCTGATGTGTGGTGTGTACATCAAGGCCCTGGCCTCAGGCTCGGCGCCTATAGCTCAACCAGCTAAGGTGCCAGCCACGTACACCTAAGGTGGCGGGTTCAAATCCCCAGCCCAGACCCGCCAAAACAACAATGACAGCTGCAACCAAAAAATGGCCGGGCGTTGTGGCAGGCGCCTGTGGTCCCAGCTACTTGGGAGGCAGAGACAGGAGACTCGCTTGAGCCCAGGAGTTGGAGGTTGCTGTGAGCTGTAATGCCACAGCACTCTACCGGGGGGGGGGGCGGCTGGGGCTCTGTGTCAAAAAAAAAAAAAAGGCCCTGGCCTCCCACCTCTCAGCCTCAGCCTTTCCCAGACACAGAGACTTACACAGTCTCCGTCTCCATGCTTTGCAACTCTAAAGCCACAGAGGTGGGAATCAGAAATACTACCACCTCCCCAGTCAATACCTCAGAGGTCTAACCTCAGGTTGGCTGGAGACAGAGCTTGGAGGACTTACAGTTGAATGGGCAGGAGACATAGGACTTACAGCTGAATAACTATGAGTGCTTCTTAAATCTCCCCCATTAACACCATCTGGTCACCTGATCAGTGTCTACTTACATACACTTCACCTTTCCCACTCTGACATCCCCCCCTAAAAAAATATCTGCTTTGCTGATTTCAAAGACAAGGAGAGACATTCCTGCCAATGGGATTCTTCAGAGCAAATTCCTCCAGAGGCAATGGTCGTGGAGCCAGCAGAGAAATCAGTGCATGCTGTATACACAACAAGGCAGGGTCGTGGAGGGAACTATGAGACAGAAACTGCAGCAACACCGCGGGGACAGAGAAGAGCCCAGTGGGCAGAGCTTGCGAGAGCAAAGTGTTGGCTCAGGCCTGTAGATGCTGGGGGCTCGCTGTGTTGATTACTGAAATGAGTTGATGCCTTTGTACAGTCCTCCCAAGTATAGAAGGAAATGGACACCCTAAGTCAAGTACCCTCCTGTGGCTTATGTGAGCCAAGCACGGGGAGGGGGGAGAGGGAAGAGAGAAATACAGGACAGATCCCGGGCTGACAGATGCACATGGCAAAGAGGATGGCATTTACATGAAAGATAAAGGTAAAATAAGTGCAAGGGAAGGGAAGTTCCAGGGCCAGGACTCAGGATAACTGTGAGGGAAAAATTCATGTTCATTCATTTTCCTAGGAATAGCAATGACATTCTCAGTACCTCTGGATACCCCCTGCTTAAAACCCAGGGATATCCAAAAGTAAATGTGTGCAATGCTAATGGGCATAACGTATCTGCTAAAGGGTAGCCATGCTCAAATTGTGTTGTTTTTTAGAGTCTCCCTCTGTTGCCCTGGCTAAAGTGCAGTGGTGATAGCTCACTCCAATCTCAAACTCTTGGGCTCAAGTGATCCTCCTGCCTTATCCTCCCGAGTATCTGGGACTATAGGCATGGGCCACCATGCCTGGTAAGTTTTTCCATTTTTAGTAAAGACAGGGTTTTGTTCTTGCTCAGGCTGTTCTTGACCTGCTGGCTCAAGCAATCCTCCTGCCTTGGCCTCCCAGAGTGCTATCTAGCTTTACAGGCATGAGCCACTGTGCTCAACCTCAGACTGGATTTTTACACCATCTATATTTTGCTTATAATCCATAATAACAAAAATGTTGAAAATGAAATGATGTAAAAAGACAGTTGGTGCAGCAATAGTAATAAATACAAGACAAACTAGAGGTTAAAGCAAAACAAGACAAGCCAGGCATGGTAGCTCACACCTATAATCCTAGTGCCTTGGGAGGCTGAGGCAGGTGGATTGCTTGAGCTCAGAGGTTCAAGACCATCCTGCGCCTGAGTGAGCCAGAGCAAGACCCTGTTTCTTTCTTTTTTTTTTTTTTT
>NW_003852465.1:8279809-8282736 GCF_000181295.1 Otolemur garnettii
GCTTGAGCCCAGGAGTTGGAGGTTGTTGTGAGCTGTGATGCCACAGCACTCTACCCAGGGGGATAGCTTGAGGCTCTGTCTCAAAAAAAAAAAAAACAATACACATCAAAATTTGTGAATGCAGTGAAAATAGCTTATAGGAAAATGTGTAGTTTTAAATATAATGGTTAGAAAATAAGACCATTAATGAGCTACATATTCAATTCACAAAAACAAGAGAACATTCAAAGAAAGTATAAAAAGAATCAAAAATAAAAGCAAAAATGAATGTATCAGGACACAAAAAATGATTGACAAAACCCAAAGCTGGTTTCTGAGAAGAGTAATAAGCCTGACAAACTTAAAAGGAAAAAGAGCAAGATTTAGCAAGGTAAGGCCAGGCATGGTGGCTCACACCTGTAATCCTAGCATTCTGGGAGATTGAGATGGGTAGATTGCTCGAGCTCAGGAGTTTGAGACCAGCCTGAGCAAGAGTTGGGACCCTGTCTCTACTAAAAATAGAAAAAATAGCTGGGCATGGTGGTGCACACATGTAGTCCTAGTTACTTGGGAGGCTGAGGCAAGAGGATCACTTGAGCCCAAGAGTTTGAGGTTGCTGAGAGCTATGACTCCACAGCACTCTACCCAGGGTGGCAAAGTGAGACTTTGCCTAAAAAAAAAAAGAAAAGATTCATCAACGGAGAAAAAGGAGAAAGAGAGACAGAAGAGCCTTACTGGCAACTAGCAGTATTGTTGATATGATAAAACCCTAAGACAATATGATGTCCTTAGTGGAGACAGATCTCCTTCCCCACTTTGTGGCTGGTTATGGCTGCCCATGTTTTACCCATCTTTCTATATTCAAAGGCTGGCAATCTGGTACATAGTAGATACTCAGTAAGTTTGCTGTACATATAAAATCAAATCCATTTTTTTTTTTTTGAGACAGAATCTCACTTTGTTGCTCTCCGTAGAATGCCATGGCATCATAGCTCACAGCAACCTCAAACTCTTTGGCTCAAGTGATTCTCTTGCCTCGGCCTCCCAAGTAGCTGGGACTACAGGCACCCACCACAATACCCGGCTATTTTTAGAGACCGGGTCTCAATCTTGCTCAGGCTGATCTCAAACCTGCGAGCTCAGACAATCCACCCGCCTCAACCTCCCAGAGGGCTAGGATTATAGACGCGAGCCACCAAGCCCAGCAAAATCTACTTCTTGAGCTGGCAGTCTGTGGCCCCAATAAGGAAGCAGAATTCAAGAACAGAAATTCTCAGCAGAGAATTAAATGTCATGATTTGTCACTAATGCTAAGACAAGGACTAAAGGGTACAAGTGAATCTTTCTAAGAGTGGAATATGATTGTCTTAACACATAACTAAGAAAATGACATGAAGGCTATGTTAACCAATTTGATGAAAATATTTCAAATTGTATATGAAAACACCACACTGTACCCCAGAATTGCATTAATGTACATAGTTATCATTTAATTTAAAAAAAAAAAAGACAAGGACTGAAGGTTAGGAATACTTAAAAAATAGTAGGAACAAATAAAAATGATCCTTATAATAATATTCTCCTCATTTACGTTAATGATATTGGCTTGAATAAGAAAGAGAAATATGGAATTATATTCTGTGGGCTGGAGGGGGTGGGTGTTTACTGCCCAGGGTGCACGGAGGCCACCGTATCCCACACTTGAGAGTCAGCTGCTATGGTTGCCATGGGCAGGAAGCAGGCTGAGAGCCACCGGGTTGATTATGGGAGCCTGTGACCAAGCACCTTCATGGCTATGAAAGCTGGGCCTGCTAGATGTCACATCTAGGCTTTCACAAACATACTCAAGCAGGTCAGTAGCAGGATCGGAACACTGCAATGGAAAAGGGCAAGGCAGACAGATCCAGGACTTTGCAGCCTAGGATTTCCAAAAATGCCACCCTTTCCAGGCACCTAGGCCCGAACCGTTCCCTTGTGGTTTCAACTCCCATCTTGACTTTGTCCCCTAAGGAAAGGTCACCCCTAAGGAAAGGTCACCCCTAAGCCTTATCAGTCCTTGCTAACTCAGTGAGAACTGGTGTATCAGATGCTTTCCTGACGTGAGGATTCGAAGTGGGTGGTTGGGTGGAGTGAGCTGAGGGCACGGGAGCAGGAGGACACAAGGGCACTGGCTGCCTGAGGGAAAAGACAGGGAGGGGAAACTGCCTAATGCAGAGCAGAGTTTCACCCAGGGCCAGCCCTGAGTGTGCGGTCAGCTAAAGGGACAGGCCACAAGCTGGGACAGGGAGGAATGCTTTCCTAACGCCCCAACACAGCTGGAAGCCATGCGGCCTCTCTGAGTCAGGGCCAGGAGCACATGCAGACTAGCAATCAGAGGGCGGAGGGACAGACACACAGCATCTGGCTCTGCAAATAATAGCTTCCAGGGAAACAGCTCCTCACATGAGTGCACCATGCAAGGGATGCCAGGATGTGAGCCGCTATCGCTCCATCAGCCCCACCTGCCTTGTCAGCAGTGCCCGCCTGCCTGAGAGTCTTTGAAGGCAGAGTCCCACAACCCCAAAATGATCTAACAAGCGTTTGTAAGGCACTGTACAGTGAAGAGGGGCCTTTTAAATGCATTATCTCCCGTGAGCCATGCTCTGGAAAGTATGTATTTAAGACTGTTTTTATTTAGCAAAAGCGGAAACTGAGGCTCAGCAAAGACAAGATACAATAAACAAATCTGAGACTTCTAAGTCCAGACTCAGTAACAGACGATTTTTGCCTGTTTTACAAAATGTAGTCCACGGACCAGCAACATCAGCCCACCCTGGGATCTTGTTAGAAATAAGGAATCTCAAACCTAGACCTACCTAGTGAATCACAACCTTTTTTTTTGACATAGCCTCAAGCTGTCGCCCTGGGTAGAGTGCCGTGGCATGATAGCTCACAGCAACCTCCAACTC
>NW_003852465.1:8282817-8304939 GCF_000181295.1 Otolemur garnettii
TTTTTTTTTTTTTGGTTGTAATTGTCATTGTTGTTTGGCAGGCCCGGGCTGGATTCGAACCCTCCAGCTCTGGTGTCTGTGGCTGCCATCTTGAGCTACAGGCACCGAGCCCACAACCTTTATTATAACACCACTCCCCAGAAATGCTGATTTTATATGCACATGAAAGCTTGAGAAGCACTCCCTCCCCCGTATGGGATCACTCCTCTCCAGCACCTGATGGTCTACCTGGATCATACACTCTGGGGGCATCTCAGTATTTTAGAGCTGAAGGAACTTCTCAGAAGCTCTCAAGTACTCTATCTTGGGACAAATGATGACACTGACACATTTTCAAAGCAAGTCCCTAGCAGAACTGAGGGAAAAACCAAAATCTCTCTGTTGACGCAAAAGGCTTCCTTTCCCTCTTGCCCTCTTCCTATTTTATGTTTTTATTTTCATTTTTGGTGCTTTACATTTGGGTTTCTGTTTTAAAATTAGGCCAATTCTTTGCCAGTTATGCAAATAGCAAACTCCCTTGCATTTTCCTGAGCAGCTGCAGAAAACCAGCCTCGTGCGAAAGATTACTCCTGGATTATCTGGGACAGTCATTGGGTTGGTTACAAATACATATCAGATATAATAATATGTGGACAAATGTACTTATTACCTTAGTAGTGAGATTATCTACGCCTCTGGGAGGATGAAGCCACCCTAACAGGGCTCCTGCCGGTCACAAGTGCAGGGCTTTGGCACTTTTCTGGTTAATTTGCTAAGTATAAATGGCCAAACCAGATTATTCAGGCCAGTGGCAGATTTCTGAACCTAAATATTCTGGTTTGGCGCTCTTCATTTACAAAGTTAACCTGATACTTGCCACATCACTGCTTCATTCATGCTCCATGAAGAGGGAAAAAATGCTCGTTTGCGTGTGAACCTACATGTGTTAGCATGTGCACATACATGTAACTTGGCTTTGTTGAGATGAGATAATAGGTTCTCAAACATTCACCCCACAAGTGGCGGGAAATTCAGGGTCCCTCCCAATATCTTTAGAAATGTTTGGGGGTGGGGGATGGGGTTGGGTTTGAGCTTCCCCACGTCACTTCTGGCTCTAAGTTCCTGCTTCTGTAGAATTTTGTCTCTTTCTTGTCATGCCTCTTGTGAACATTTCTACCCTCCAACTCCACAGACTTAAACATACAATTTAGCCTGAATTCCTTAATTTTCTTTTAATTTCCTTCACCAAGGTCAGTGAAAGTTACTACACATGGACTACTAAAGATTTGGAAGTAACTCAGGGGCAGTTCTTTGCTGCACAACAGAATAAATCATACTGTTGATTACTATAATCTTTGTCCTTAAAGTGTTTTCAGTTATCCTCTCTCCCCATATTCCCACCATGGTGAATTGTCTTCTATTTGGGCTCAAGCCTCCTACCATGTGGTGGCTCCTTCCTCATCCAGTCTGCTTCTAACCTAACCATCCCTCACCCACAAATTCCTATGTTGGTTATCTCTTTCTCTAGGTCAAAACCCATCCCATTCAATGATGGCCTTTCCCAACCCAATGGCCCCTCAGAGTATTTATTCAACAAAGTGCTTCAGAATGACTTTTCTTTGAAAATAACAAAGGGCCCTTTCCCAACACATCAACACTTACTGTTACAGGGCAAACCAACAGCACATCCATGTCTGTGCAAGGGCGGGTAAGAGCACATGTATGTGCAAGGGTGGATGTGAGACTGTACATTTGCACATGCTTGGAGGGAGGAGCCCAAAGAATTTGCCCAAATGTGATGAGGACAACGTGTGGAGAATATATTTAGACTCAGACATAAAGTGGGGGACCCACAGCTGGGAAATCTCACATGCCAGCATCATGAGGGACCCCCAGACAGGATTTCCCACACCCAAACTGCAACTACTTGAAAATTAAGTATCTAACTGGAAAACATGGACACACAAAAGAAAACAAAGAGATGAAACCACGGGAAACTGGAAAGACAGAAAAAGAATTAGTTGAACAGCAAGTTCCGTGGTCATCTTGGTTCTCAGAGATCTGGGCTATAGCAACTTGCCACAAATGCGGGTGGAAGGGACAAAGGTGGGTAGGACTTTTTACTTCTCAGGTGTGGAAGACCCTGGGGAGAGGGAACAAGCCTCATTTTCCCCAGAAATGTCTGAAGCCTGAGATTGCCCATGTATCAAAATGGAGCAAGGGCCTGGTCTTCTTGGAGGGTAAAGGAGGGCAAGAATGAGCTCCCGAAGCCCACCCTAACTCAAAGAGATTTCCAAGCAAAGGCCTGTGAGCCCCACTGCCGCTCCAGAGTTAGAAGGGACAGGCTTATCAGGTGTGAGGGGTGATAGGGTGAGATTCACCAGCCCCTTCTCCCACACTGCTTAGAAGCCTCCACAGAAGAGTGAGTTCATGTGTTTAACAACAGAGGGTGATGGCAGGACACCAGTGGAGGTGCTGATGGTCCACCCTATCACCCATGCAGGCAGCATCATGGGCCCGTGCACAAAGAGGCCATTAGGGAGTTTGTACCCTGCCCCTTGTTGTAGGGCAGCACTGGCATGTCCAGGAGAGTCCTCCCTCTGCTCACCACCTCGAGCCCCTCCGAATTCTGACCTGGCTCTGATAGCTGTGGTCCTCCAAGTGCGATGAGTTCTTCAGAGGATGAGAAACCTGAGGCTGCATCCCAGCTCATCCCTTACTTCCAAGTGACCTTTGCTAAGGTGCAGAATCACCCGAGTGTCTGTTTCCTTGCTTAGGAAATGGCAGGCATAATGCCTACCTCGTGAGGCTGTTTGGAAGACGAAATGAGATTATACATGGAAGGCACCCAACTTTGTGTCTGGAGGACAATGATCGTGGGTATGGCTTTTCCCCTGGGCTGGATCATGCTGTCCAGTGCTCAAGTACTGAGCATTTGAGTGCAGGAACAAACCTTACTCATCTTTGTGCTCTCAATACCTGGCCCAGCGCCCAGCATGTCCCAGAGTATTCCATAGATGTGTTGAAATGAACTAAATTTGATGAGTCAGAAGGTCATGGAGAAGGAAGCACCTGCCAGGTTCTTTCTGTGACCTTAGAAGGGTGAGGAACTGAGTCCCCACCTCCACCCAGAACCCATCCAGGTCTCAGTGTTCCTCGGAGCTTCCTCTTCACCTCACTTCTCTCAGGCCAAGGCTCATCCTGAGGGTGCGGCATGCAGGAGCACGGCGTGCTCTGCCCTTGCCTGGTTCTGTTTCCCAACAGCTCCATCTGCCCCCAGGGCTCTGCATACTGTTCTGACATCCCCTTCTCCTACCCCACCCTCCTCACTCACCTAGTTTCTAGGTAAAGTGTAGGATGCCAATTAAATTTTAATTTCAGACATAGTTATACCAAAAAATGACTTATTGTTTATCTGGAATTTGAACTGGACTGGGCATCCTGTATTTCTACTTGCTCGAACTGGCAACCCTACCCAAGCTGTGTCCTTAGGTGGGACACCATGATCTTCCCCTCCACAATACCTGTCTTCCTGTACTAGGAATACAGTGGTGAAAACATCAGACATAGACCCGGCCCTAGTGGAGCTTACAATCTGGAGTGAATGGCAAACAGCAAAAGTGAAAGTAAAGAAATAAATTATTTACAAATTATAATCAGTGCTATTATGAAAATAAATAGAGGGCTGAAATAGAAATAAAAGGAGGGCTGGTTTGGACAGGGCAGTGAGGAGAATCCCTCTGAGGACACTCAGGCTGGCCTCAAGGATGAGAATGGGGCCTGGCCAGTGGAAAGGGGCATAAGATGATGTCCCGAATCACTCGGGGCCTCATAGGCCATGGTAGTGTCTGATCACACACAGCACACTGCAAGGCTTCGGGAGAAAGGGTGTTATGGCTGAATGTTATTTAAAAGACAATTCTTAGTGCTTCCTGAAGATTGAAACAGAGGAGTAATGAGAGTCCAGGTAGCTTAGGAGAAACAGGGTGACACTGGCCATAAATGGTTGGTAGACTTACAAGAACATTCTGGTGGTGAGATTTGGTGGACTTGATGTTATATGGATGTGAAAGGTAAGAAGGCATGAGGGAGCACAGTCCCCACCCACCAGGAAGGTGGAGGTGATCCAGGAGAGAATGGGGGGTAACAGGGTGAGAGTCCAGAGTTCTTACCTGGCCCCATTAAGTGCAAAATGTCTGAGAGGCCTCCAGTAGCCATGTTCGTGCAAACTTCTTCTGGGGTCAGAGGTCAAAAAGGAAGAGGGGGCTTGCCGCCATATGGAAACCGTGGAAATGTGGAGAGAGAAGGTCAGGACCAAGTCCAAGAAGCACTGGCTTTAGGGTCACTTTGAAGAAGAACCTGCCAGGAGGCCTGAGAAGGTGCTGCCTGTGAGGCAGGAAGAAACCAGTGAGGGGGGGGTTCAGGAGGGGCACCAGCCAAGTCAGCACCATGGAGAGAAGAGGCAGGTGAGGCAGAGGGGTGTCCCTCAGTTTGATGGGTTTAATACGGACAACTGCAGAGAAGCAGTGGTGTGCATGGTGGCCAGTGTGCATGGTGGCCAGACTGCAGTAGGTTGAAGACTCAAGAATGGCTGGGGGGTGGGAAGCAGAGGCTGTGAGTGCCCCCTCTCTTGTGAGGAGGGCGACTGTGGAAGGATCAGAGCCACGGGGCTGGCTGATGTGGGTCTTGGAGAGGGATATCTTTAAGGATGAGAGGGAGAGCAGCTCATGCTGATGGGAGTGGTCCAGGAGAAGGTGGAAGGCAGAAGATGTGAAGGAGAAGGTGGCGGCGGTCCTCTCCCTCAGACACCCCACCCTCTTTCACCCTCCCCACCATAGAAGACTTGCCCCTGCCCTTGGACTGGACTCAGGCCCGGCCCCTCCCCAGGCATGGAGTTGGGGGACGCCAAGCCCTGGTAGGGTGGAGAGAGCCATAGGGGGGAGGACCTGCTTTGCTCTGGAAATAGAAAACCGACACTGGTAACTGAGTAACTCCTGGAAAGGGGGACAAAGGCACTGGCAGAGTCTGAAGGAACAAAAATAACCTGTCGCGCTTGGGCAGCCAGGCAGATCGGATGTGGGGGTAAGCAGGCTGGCCTGCAAGGGCTGGACCGCTCTTCTCAGTCTTGCTCAGCCATCGGCCAGGAGCCACAGCTCTCAGCAGGCAGAGCATTGCCAAGAAAGGTTGAGCACTTAGCCCTAGGCTGGCAAGTTCCGTTTCCTCTGCCCCATCCAAGCTCACTGCCTGCTCTAGGCCGCAGCTGGGTGCACCACCCAGATGGACAGACAGACAGAGCAGGGCCCCCCTGAGCCAGACCAGGCAGAGAAGGCCTGTGCACAGGACCCCAAGAGGCCACTGTCCCCCTCTCTCTTCCTCTCTGGACACACTGCTGGCAGTCTTCGCTCATCTCTCAGCCTCTATGAGGCCTTGACTGAGTCAGCCTCTCAGCTCTCCCTCTCCTGAGGTCCCAAAGCTTGTGCCACACATCTCCCCTTCTCCCACCACACATGGATGCTGGCTTTCGAACAGCATCTGCTAATGACTGAGTGACTGATTGGGTTCTGAGCGTAAAAGCTGCTGAATGAGGACCCCAGCCTTCTTTTTGGCTCTCCATGGCCTCACCTCTTGCTCCCCAGGCTTGCAGTTTTGGTGCCAAGGTCACAGGAAGGAGAGGCATATCTCCTTACCCGGGTTCAGCCCCCAGGCCTGCCCTCCTCCCCATGGCTTCAGGGAGGGAGCTGGGCCACTTTCAGCTCTCCTGAGGAGGAAAAGGAGGTGAGAGTCATTGACCTGAGAAGTTTCCATGAACTCTGGCCATGAGGGAGAAAGGGGGGGCACCAGGAGAGTGGGCCCTGAGCAGGGAAGGGAGCAACACCCCCATAAACTTCTCACTGGATCTGCCATGAACAGACACACAAGACCTGCCCTTAGCAAGGAGATGGGCTGGGCACTGCTTGCTACCATGGGTATTAAAGGAATTAGAGATGTTTGAAGCAAGGAGGACAGTGGAATAAGTCCTGAGAGGGGATGGCTTATCGGGGGAGGGGACAGCAAAGGACCCCACTGCTTCTAGAACACAAGTGCAGTCTGGGTGGGTGAACCAAGCAGGAATAGGTGAGAGAGAAGAGGGTGTGATGGTCCCAGGAAGCGCCAAGTTCCTACCCCCAGCTGCTGACTCAGTGCCTCCCCCCTCAACCCACACCTCCCTTTCAAGCTGATGGGAACAAAGACACCGCAAGTTTCCAGTTATAAAGATTGGGAGGAACAATCAAACACAAAGATCAAGGCTTCAGATTTTCCATGACATTGGTGAGGGGCGGGGGCACCATACCTATCTGGCACAGCCCCTATCCCCAGTGCCCTCTGGGAAACAGGAAAAGGCCATCTGGGCATGGGCAGTGCCAACCTGGACATTAGCATGGTGCCTCCCCTGGGTCAGCCTGGGTAGGAGGCGTGTGCACTAACAGCCCTGGCTACCTGGGCAGAGTCTCCTCAATTCAGGGTTCCGCCCAGCTTTGAGATCAGCCAGCCTCAGGGGCCAGGAGCTGGGCAGCAGGGCACTGAGCAGATCCCCAAATTTGCAGCGCTACAGAGTTCAAGGGTCAAGAGGGAAGGGGCAGGGGGCCAACAGATGACAGGAGAAGGTGTGAACTTTGGGTGAGTGGGGTTGCAGTGGTGGTCAGGGGGCAGAGATCTGGAACGTACTTGCAAGAGGTCAAAAGCCAGCTGAGACTGGACTGCCTCCCAGGGTGGGGCTGATACCAAAGAGCCAGTCCCCACATCCTCCCAATTCCCCTCACACCCAGCTCTCGCAGCTTTTGGGACACCGGGGAGATGGGACACAGAGAGGTGAGCCCACCCAGTTAAATCTGCAATGGTATATCCATGTAACAGAGTACTCTTCAGCTGTAAAAGGTGAACCAAATCCACGCATACTAATAGGGAAGACGATCAAGGTATGTCAAGTGTGGGGGAAACGAGACTGAAAAATGATATGCAGATTCTGATGCCATTTTGTTAAAAATAAATAAACCAAATGTATTCATGTACATGTATCTAAATAATGCAGATGACTGTATATTTGAATGTGCTTGAAAGATGTATAGAAGGATAAATGCTAAATTCTTAAAAGGAATTATAGCTGAGATAATTTGGGTTGAATGAGAGGAAAGAATTTTTGTATTTGAATATTTATAATTAGCACATATAATTTGATAATTAAAAAGAAAATAAGGTGAGAGTGGGGGAGGTGGTTCAGAACAATTCAACCATGTAGTCAGATCTGGGCATACACAGGCGGACATGCCAGGTACACACACATTTGCACACACGTGCATATACACACACACCACGCACACCTGGCCCACCAACGAGGACACACCTGGAAAACCTGGCAACACTTGGGCAGCACCTGGCTCAGGCACACAGCACCAGTGCTGGGTCCCTGGCATGTGTCAGGCAGGGCCCACAGCTCTCACCAGGTCAGCCCAGCTCCTCTTGCTCCCCCCACCTCCAATTTATGTTCCTTGTCCCCATCATTTCCTGCCAGGTACTCAGAAAGCAGGACTTCCTCCAGAAAGTCAGGAGAGCTGACAGTTCCCAGTGGGCAGCACTGGCCTGACTGTGAAGATGGCCTGCCCTTCTCTAGAACCCTGCAGAGTGTGTCTCAGAGCTGGGGCTGTCCCTGTGCTTCCTGTGCATTCAGGTTTAACCAAGGAGCCACCCCAGGAAATTGACCAATCCAAAATATAATCCTGGTCCTGACACTTGTTATCTAGCCTAGGACTAGTTATTTAACCTTTCTAAGCCTCAGTTTCCTCATCTGTAAAATGGGAATAATAAGGCTATTGTGAAACTCAAAGATGATAATATCTAAGAAACTAAAGGCTTTGGAAGACAAACAAGGAAATGATGATCACAAAGTCAGGATACCAGTTCCCCCAGGGGTGGAGGGACGGGGCTGTCAGGAAGGACACAGGACTTCTCCCATGCCAGCAATATTCTGTCTTGACCTGAGCAGTAGAATCATGTGTGCCTGGCTTATAATTATTTATTAATCTGTACATGTGTATTTAATACATACATGTTATGTTTCACAATAAAAGAAGGAAAAAGAACCATGTTGGAAATTCTTGTGCTTACTGCAAACGTAAAAGTAGCAACAAGAAATGCAAATTCCTGACTTCATACCTTCTGTGGAGCCTCTGGGACTCTGAATTTTGCTTGGCTTCCCAGGGAAATGAAAGGGGGTAGAGAGCAGGAGAGCGATGGCCCAAGTAAGCTGAGCAGCAGACAAGGACCAGCTAATAAAAAGAGATTGCAGTTATAAATTTGGACCAGCGTGGCTCTCCTTGCTGGGAGATGACTAGGAGGGAGGGGAGGCCATCATCCACTCAAAACAGCTCTCCCTTCCCTGTGGCCCCTCTGTACCCTGCACTGCTGCAGACAGCAGGCACATCTTTCCACCCCAGCTAGTTGGCATTGCCCTCACCCCTGTAAAGACCCCTGGACCCCAAACAGGCTCCTTTCCACACCAGCTCCCCACCCCATATTCCTGCACAGCAAGGCTCTGTCCTTGGACCTAAGGTCCAGCACTTCCCTGCTCCCCTGGCATACCCCCTGCTTGTCAGAGGATCCCTGACAAGGACCCCAGCCTTTTCCAGCCCCCCACATTCCCAGGCTCTCCTCACTCCTCCGCACCCTTGGACTTCAAGCAACACTTCACCAGCTTTGCCACCCGCACACAAGGCGTCGCTCCTCTGCTCCCACTGACGCCACACTCTCCCCACAGCAAAGGTAGAGAGAGCCCTCAGGAGACCCCAGGCACTGGGCAGCCACAGGAATTTCCACGTGGGCCTAGCCAAGGGCACTGCCCGGTGGCTGCCGACTCCCTCCTCCCTGACTTACTCCCTGTCTCCTTCTGACTTGGCTTTTGTTCAACTCTGTGATTTAGCTTCTCTCCCATTCTTGACTTTCTGTAGATCTCTGTCTCCACCATCCTCCCAGCCAACACAGGGACAGCAGGAATCTCTGTCTGCATGTGGGGCAACCTTTGGGCCTCAGGTCCTGGCTGTTGGCCTGCACCACCTGGCCTGCTCAGGAGGCCTCCTCACCCCAACCAAGGGAGGCAGCTGAGGTAAGGAGACTGAGGACCTCCATGGCAGGGCAGGGCAGAAAGGGAAGAGGAAGCTGATGAAACCTGGGGTGTGGGGACAGAGTGGAAAGAACAAAAAAGTGGTGAAAAACAGGGTCTTAGGGCAAATAAAGGTGGATTGCAGGGATAGGTTCTGATGTTAGGAACTTCTTTCTGTGTCTAACCTCAGTTCTTCCTGCTGCAGAACTAGCTCTTTCCCATGTATATTCCTGCATCCTCAGAATTCCTGCAGGACATAGTGTGAAAGCAAGCATAAGGGGTGCCTGTGAGGGACAGAGAGTTTCTTCCTGGCCCATAGAAGCCATCAGATTGTCCCCTCCCCCATGGCCAACCACCTGATAGCCCTTGGCATGGTCCAGAGACCAAACTGTGGGTAGTAGTAGCTCTAAGCTGTTTAGACAATCTTCCTTTCACAAGTTTATTTATTATTCTTTTCCCACCTCTCCACTCCTTCCCCACCAGCTGCTTAAAATATTTTTCAAACAGAAAAATCCAACCACAGCTGGAAACCAACCCTAAAGTTAGTCCGGAACGTGGGAGCTGCCAGGGAAAATTGCTGGGGCTCAGGCAGGGCTGTGGGAGGAAGGGCCTCAGCCACGGAGGCCGGCTTGTTCTGCAGGGCCCTGCTGGAGGCACACAGGGTGCAGAGAGGGCATAGGAGCCCATCTACACTCCACAAACCATCCATAAGGACGTACTCTGTGCCAGGCCCTGCACAGGGGCTGTGGGTGACAAAAACTGGCTAAAGTAAAAGAGACTGATCCCAATCTCAAGGAGTCATAGACTTAATGAGGAGGTGAGGCATGGACACAGACACCCATGACCACAGAGCATGCATTACAAAGTGCTCTCTTAGTACAGGGTCCTGGCTTCAGTACTTTATGTGCAGCAACTCATTTAAAAACCTCACCAAACCTGTAAAAAAGGTACTATTATCATCCCCATCTTTCAAGGGAGAAAACAGAGGCATACAAAAGAAACTGGGCCCAGGGAATCTGTCCTGAATCCATCTTGGTGCTGTACAATTGTATGAGGAGCAAGATAGAAACCCCATGGGAGGAGAAACAAATTAACATGGGAACTCAAAGAAGAGAGAGGGTGGTCCCTGAAGGAGGGTCAGAATCAAGAGTGTTTCATGGAGGCAACACAGAGCAGTGTCTGGAAGGATTTGGGGGATCCTGAGGCTATACTCAGGTGTAAGACAGAAGGTATATGGCAGAGAACATGGAAACAGGGGCAGAGACAGGACCCAAGAGGCTAGCCACCACTCAAAAGCACTGTGCTCACAGCTGCCCAGTGTCCACAAGGGATGCTGGCCTGAGGAAGGTGCACAGCCAGGCCAGGCTCACACATGGTGACACAGTGACTCAGATTCCTGCTCCATCTCTCTACATTGTGGGCCTGTGTTCTCTTTCCCTATGCCTTCCTGCTTGCTCAGTTATCTCTCTCACTATTTATTCAAGTCCCCTTTCACAGGGCAAAGTGAAAAGACAAAAGCCACAACTCTCTAAAAACTCTTTATAAATGTTTGGTGACATCTAATTGAGACAAACATCACCCAACTGTCTTGTTTGGCAAGGCCAGGACTAGTAGGGTAGCCACAGAGCCATGTGGCTCCAAGGTCTCAGGAGATAAGCTGGGAGGTCAGAGACTGGACTCTACCCGCCTCTGAGACCTTTGGCATCTCCCTGATGTGAGGGGTGATGGAATACATGCCCTTTCCCAACTCCAGACCAGTTCAACTGCAAGCATCTGCCTTTTCCAGGTAGGCCCTGCCTGAGTACATCCAGACCCCTCCCTGTCTCACCAGGTGAGGCTAGGCCAGGCCAGGGCAGCCATAGACCTGCTATTTGGGGTAATCCTTCCCTTTGACTGTGGCTGCCTACTGAACCCTTCAGTGGAGGGGAGCAACCTCAAATCTCTTGGCATTTTTTAGAGACTTGCTATGTTGCCTAGGCTAGAGTGCAGTGTCTAGTCACAGGCACGATCACAGCCCACTACAGCCTTAAACTCCTGGGCTTAAGCGACCCTCTGCCTCAGCTTCCACAGTGGCTAGGACTACAGGCGTGTGCCGCCACGCCTGCTTCCCTATAGGTTTTAAGAGAATGACTGAAAGAAGAGGGCCCTGCTCCTGCGCCTCCCACGCCCCCTGGTGGAAGGGACAGAGCTGTGCCCAGGCCCGTATCTTTTTTTTTTTTTTAATTAAATCATAGCTGTGTACATTAATGCAATAATGGGGTATCTTCTGTGCTGGTTTTATATACCATTTGAAATATTTTCATCAAACTGGTTAACATAGCCTTCATGGCATTTTCTTAGTTATTGTGTTAAGACATTTATATTCTACATTTAGTAAGTTTCACATATACCCTTGTAAGATGCACCATAGGTATGGTCCCACCAATTATCTACCCTCCACCCATCCTCCCCCCCTCCCCTCCTCTTCCCTTTTCCCCATATTCTTGGGCTTAATTGGGTTATAGCTTTCATATGAAAGCTATAAATTAGTTTCGTAGTAGGGCTGAGTACATCGGATACTTTTTCTTCTATTCTTGAGACACTTTGCTAAGAAGACTATGTTCCAGCTCCATCCATGTAAACATGAAGGAGGTAAAGACTCCATCTTTCTTTAAGGCTGCATAATATTCCATGGTGTACATATGCCACAATTTATTGATCCATTCGTGGGTCGATGGGCACTTGGGCTTCTTCTATGACTTAGCAATTATGAATTGGGCTGCAATAAACATTCTGGTACAAATATCTTTGTTATAGTGAGATTTCTGGTCTTCTGGATATATACCTAGTAGAGGAATCTTGCTCTGCAGCCACCCTTCCTTCCAACGGCTCTCTCCCAGACTCCCTTGCTCATTCACCCTGAACATCCACCGAGGGCCAGGCACATACCACGAGATGGGGACACAGAAATGACTGTAATACTGTCTCTGCCCCAAGGTGCTCTCCATTCATGTACTCAACTCGCTCATTCAACAAATACTTGCAGACCTCCTACTCTTTGCCAGCTCTTTTTTTCTCAAGACACAGGGCCACCATCCCTGCCTGCACCAAGTGTACAGTCTAATGGCATACAGCCTGGTAAACAAAGATCACAACACGGCGGGGAAGGCATGGGGGCCAGAGCAGAGTCCCACAGAGGAGACACGCTAGATGAAGTGACAGCTACCCTGACACTAAGCAGCTGCTGTGAGGACACAGGAAGAGTGTGTACATGTGCATGCATGTGCATGTGTGTGCATGTGCATGTGTCTGGGGGCAGGAGACGGTTGTGCAGAGCTGTCAGGCTGGTATCAGGGCTGGGCTTGCACAGTTATGAAGGATGTCCCCAGACCAAGAAAGCAATGTAGAGTGGGGTGTGGCAGGGTGAAAAGAATGTCCTCCACTAAGAGGCCAGACTGAGCGAGCACGGGAAGTACTGTGTTCAGGAAGCTGGAAACAGTCTCCTGCCACAGAGTGTGTGGTTGGTGGGAAGAGGGCAGCAGGAGAGTGGGGCAGGCCTTGTGAGTTGTGTGAGACATCTGGGTCTCATCCTGGAGCCTGTGAGAAGCCACCAAAAGCTGAAAAAAACAAACTAAAGCCCAGCGCAGTGGCTCACACCTATAGTCCGAGCAATTTGAGAGGCTGAGGCAGGAGGATCACTTGAGCTCAGGAGTTTGACGCTGCAGTGAGCTATAATGAGGCCACTGTACTCCAGGCTGGGCAACAGAGTGAGACTTTGTTTCTACAAATAAAAAGAGGCTCTGCTCCTATAGCTCAGCAGCTAGGGCGCCAGCCACATATACCGGAGCTGGCTGGTTCAAATCCAGTCTAGGTCTGCTAAACAACAACTGCAACAAAAATAGCTGGGCAGGCAGCACCTGTGGCTCAGTGAGTAGGGCGTCAGCCCCACATACCAAAGGTGGCAGGTTCAAACCTGGCCCCCGCCAAACTGCAACAAAAAATAGCTGGGCGTTGTGGTGGGCACCTGTAGCCCCAGCTACTCGGGAGGCTGAGGCAAGAAAATCGCCTAAGCCCAAGAGTTTGAGATTGCTGTGTGACTCCACAGAGCTCTACCCAGGGCAACACAGTGAGACTCTGTCTCAAAAAATAAAAAGAGAATAATATAAATACATTTGCTTTTTAGAAAAGGACAAGTAGACAAAACACTAGATCAGGCGTCCTCAAACTACAGCCCGTGGGCCACATGCAGCCCGCCTAGAACATTTATCTGGCCCGCCAGGTGTTTTTGCCACTGCTGCCTGTCCTGCTTAGCAGCTGACTCGTCCTGAAGCCCGCAGTCCAGCCCTCCAACAGTCTGAGGGACAGTGAACTGGCCCCCTGTTTAAAAAGTTTGAGAATGCCTGCACTAGATCAATGACGTATGGAGGGAAGGCAAGTGGCCGGAGATGGGGTGGTGGTTGAACTCCAGCTGTGTGACACTGGCAAGTCATAGCACTTCCCTGGGCCACAGAGGCCTCCTCTATCAAGTAAGAGTGAGGACACCCAGCCCGTCAACTTGCTGAAAATACTACACGAGATAATGTGCAGGAGGTGGTTACCCTGCTACGGACACATAATAGACACTCAGTAAATGATAACTTAAGAGAGCCCATCCAGGAGACCATTGCAATGTCCTAGGCAAAAAACACACAGAGGGCCTGAATTCGACCACTGACTGTGGGAGAGAAAAGGGAACAAGAGCTGCTATAGACAGCGGCCTTTTGGGACAAGGCTGGATTGGATTTCATCATTCTAAATACCTCTCAGAATGCATCTCAGCCTTTGTCCTCCAGCGTTGCCCTGTGCCCCCCTCATTCCTTGTCACTCTCCTGCATCTTCCACCACGTGCTTTATACACTTGTTTAAAGCTTGTCCATCCACAATTTTTCTGGCTGGTCTCTGGAAGAGGCTGCCTAGGGGTCAGGTAAAGGCTCTGCTGGGTAAGCCTCTAGGTGCAGATGTCCTGCCCAGCAGTGGACACAGGTGCAGTTTAATGAAAGCTATGGATGACAAACCAACAGGATCTATTCAGCCACGATGTTCGTGCCTGAAGCTGACCAAGGGGTGGAAAGAGGAAGTGCAGGGGAGGTTGACTGTGATGACGTCTGACCCGGCCTGGTCTCTGGTGAGACCCGGTCTCACCAGATCTGCACTGAGTGAAGTACAACCCGGTAAGCCCAACTCCGGCCTACCCCTCATGAGCAGCTCCCCAAACTTCCTGGGGCAGCCCTCCTCCCAAATGTGCCTCTAGGGTGCTGACTCTAACACAAGCCCCATTCAGGGGTTGTCCAGCCACTCCAGGAGTAGGGGCAGGAAGCACACACAGTTTACCTGTGTGTTCATCTGAGGTTGCCAGCAGTGAAGGGACTTGCAGTGATTAGGAAGGGCTAAGGTTCCCAAAGCCATTACATGGTGTTGATACCCTCTCCATGACACAGCAACCCGGGGAACAGCTGTCAGCCTCCTTAGACTGCAGGTCCCCCTACTAGATAGTCTAGCTCAGATGTTAATTTTAAGATATTGATTTGTCTTTTGGTTTTTCTTGCATTTCTGTCCCTATTCCCAGGAGATAACTCAGCCCTTTGGATTTCTTTGATTTCTGTGAGGTAGGAACTATTTTTTAATTGCATGGTGACAACCCTTTAACCTGTCTCCCATCAATGCCCGAGTTTATTAAAGAGATGCTATCAGGTATTCCTGAGATGTCATTGAAGAAAAAAAGAAAAAAAAGGAGAGAGCAGGGGAGATGGAGCCTGCACCAGGCAGGAAAGGGACCTCAGGCAGGTGTACCTGTTGGTGGGGCCTGTGAGGGTCCGAGACCCTTGCCTTGGCTCCACGTTGGGGAGGGTGCTGGCCTCCAAGGGGAGCAGGCGCACTGTGCACTGGGCTTGTTCAACCTTGGGCACCAGCACTGCCAGCCTAGGCAAAGATTCTGGGCATAGGGAAGCAGTATCATCATCCAAGGCAGAGGCCTGTGGGGCACTGGACAAGGAGATCAGCATGACTTGGTGAGCTAAACACGGAGGCCCTTCCCTACCCTGATCCCTGGGCAACTCTCCAGAGCTCCTGAGTGACCTGGGGGAGAAGAAGACAGCCTCAGTATCAGGATGGGGCTTTGAGTTAGATTTAGGCTGATTTAAATTTTTTTAAAATAGAACCTCTTTTGCCCACCTAGGTTTGTGGAGGAGTCATCCCCCTACTGCAGCCAGGAACCTTACTGTGTTCCCGGTACATTACTGAGCCAGATGGACATGAGCACAGTGCAGTTGAGATGCTCCTTCCCTTGTCCCAGTCAGCTTTGCCAATGATCCTCCAGGAAGGAGCTGAGGAGGGTCTCACTTTTCAGACTGCTTTGGCTGACTATGGCTTTGGGGTCCCCTTTACAAGGTTGTAGTGGATTGTCACTTCCTGAAACACATAATCCTCAGGCACACCCACTGTGTTTAACCTCTCTGAGTAGAGCTCCCAGCCCACAAGTGCTGTGGTTACAGCCTCTGTGCACAGCCCCCTGCCTGGAACCCTTTTGCACGGAAGCGCCCTCTGTGCCACTTCTCTTCCTAGAAAAGCCTGTAACCTTTCTTCCTTTGTAGGAAAGACCATTCTTTGTAGGAAATAGCACAGTAAAATTAAAAGAGCCAGGGCTTGGGAGCAGAAACCCCAGTGATATAGGCGGGACCTACCACCAGAGCTGGGGCAAATCAGCCTCCCTGTGTCTCAGTTTCTCCCCCAGTAGAATGGGAATTACAGCTTCTTAACATAAAAGGAAATGCCATGTAAATGGTAAAATGCTCTACACTGTAAGGAGTTCTTAAAAGCAAGGACTCTCCTTCTCTCTTTAGAGAACCGAATTGGAACTTCGGCGAATGGAACTGTTTCCCTCTCTTTAGAAACATATGGGCCAGGGCTTTGGGCCCTGAGATCTTCGATTCACATAAAAATAAAGAATCCATTAAACAAAAAAGTATTATGTTTAAATCCACTTACGTACAGTGGCTGTAGCAGTGGGGCCACAACCTGGCTCTGCCTCTAACTCTCCAAGTTGTGTTTTCTTTGTTTGTTTGTGTGTGTTTTTTGAGACAGTCTCATTCTGTTGCCCTGGGTAGTGCCGTGGCATCATAGCTCATAGTAACCTCACACTTATCAGCTCAAGCAAGCCTCTTGTATCAACCTCCTGAGTAGCTGGGACTATAGGTGCCCGCCACACTGCCCACATAATTTTTCTATCTTTTTCTTTTTAGTAGAGATGGGGGTCTCACTCTTGCTCATGCTGGTCTCAAACTCCTGAGCTCAAGCAATCTTCCCATCTTAGCCTTCCAGCATGCTAGGATTACAGGCATGAGCTACTGTGCCTCCACTCTCCAAATTTTAGCAAGTCCCCAGGTCTCTTTGGAAAGTACACTGACCAAGGACACAGCAGACTTAGTTCTGGTCCTGATTCTTCCTCTTACCTGGTATCACTGAATCTTGAGCAAGCTTTCTCAACTGTGAAATAAATAAAGGGGGCAGAATGAAGACTGTGAAGAGCACATCCAACCCCCAATCCTCAGTTTCCCTGTCAGTGCAAAGGGAGGCTTTGCATTGTCCTAAATGTCCACTGCATCATCCTGTCCCCATATATGAGTGAGTGGAGGGATGCAGAGCCCCTGACCTCCCCATCCCTGCAGACCTTTCAGAAGCAACAACCTTTTCTGGCCTCCCCACGCTGAAAGCCCCAGTGAGCTCATGTCTGCAGCAGCCTCACTGCTCATAACCGGGATGGTGAGACAAACCTGGAAGCCAGGCCTGGGTGAGAGGTGATGGCTGTCTCCTCAGGAATGTGCTGTCCAATTAAAACCACCTCCCAGATGGTTCCTGCAGCTGCCTGGACTGTACCCCAAAGAAGTGCTGGCCAGCCTCCAGCTGGGTCGTTCTACAAGCATTTACTGATGGCCTACTGTGCACCAGGCATTGAGTTGACTATTGGGGAGCCAAGGAGGAATAAAACAAATCCTGGACAGAAGTCTATCTGTCCCAGTCATACTTTCAAAAGCAAATCATCAGACATCCTCAAGGGTTCTCCTGGTGAAGCCTCCAGACTTTTTCCAGTCCCCTATCCACTTCAAGTCCTGCCTCCTCCTGCACCAGGCTCCAAGCCCCTAATCCGTTTCTCTCCCTTTTCAAAGTGTCCACAGTTCTCTTTCTTCTGGGCTCCTCCTCCTCTTAACCTGGGATGGATCAGGTTACTGCCTCCTCATTTCCCCTGCTTCTGGAGCAATGCAGATGACTCACTGTAACATCTTTCTGTAGTGTAGACATTAGGCTTATTGCATCCTGTCCCTGGCAGGGTGTCCAGTAGAGGCCATGAGTTAGGCAACATCCATGTCACTAGAGGATGGGCTCTCAGTAGAAGTCACTCTCCAGGTGAGTTACCTGTCAGAAGCAAGAAAGTCTGACTTAGAAGACAGGCTTCAGACAAGCAAGGAGCCTCCCTCTCTCAAAGGGCATGTGCCCTGAGGGCTACAGTTGGATGGACAGAAACCTAAGTGTACTTATATGGTATGTTTCAAAGCAGTCAGTCTGCTTGTTAGGATCCAGCCTTTCATCCTTACTAGCTCTGTCTGCATTTGTTAGGACTGCATCCCACCGTGAAAAATTACACAATTTTGAGGGTTATTTTTCTCATGTAATGAGAACTCAGAGAACAGGTACTCCAGGCTCTAAATGCCATCAGGGACCCAGGCTCTTTATCTTTCTACCCAGCCTTCCTCAGCATGTATCTATTAACTCATCATGACAAAAAGACTGCCCCAACTCCTACATCAAGTCCAAAGGACTCCAAGGGATCTATCTTCTTTTTTTTTTTTTTTTTTGAGATAGGGTCTCTGTTGCCTAGACTAGAGTACAATGGTGTATCACAGCTCACTGCAACCTGGAACTCATGGGATCAAGCAATCCACTGCTCTCAGCCTCCCAAGTGGCTGGGACTACAGGCACATGACACTATGCTTGGCTAATTTTTTTTTTTATTTTTTGGTAGAGATTGGATCTCACTGTGTTGCCCAGGCTGGTCTCAAACAATTCTCCTTTCTTAGCCTCCCAAAGTGCTGGGATTATAGCCTAAGCCATTGTGCCTGGCTTACCATCCCTCTTAAAGAGCTTTCCTGGAAGTTCCACATAATTCCTTATACCTCATTGGCTATAACTGTATCACATGGCCACCTCTTTTTTGAAGATAGGCTGAGAAGTATATTTTAGGTTGAGTATTTGCTGCCACTAACACCAGATTTGTTTAAAAAAGGAAATATAAACTGGTATAGAACTTGCAAAGACAGGGGTGAAGGGAAAACTTCCTCTTTGCCTTTTGAAGGTACTCCCACTTGGTTACAGGTCAAGCACTCACATAAAACAAGATGAAAGGAGAGTTCATTTGCTTTTTATCTGGGAGACCCACAGCAAAGTTTGTCTAAAAAGATACTGTGGTCTGGTCAGAAATGCAAAACTGGCCAGTCTTCAGGGATGGCTTGAACAACAGGGAGTTACAGGGGTTTTAGGCCCATGTTGTACCTTAGGGTACAACTTCTTTATGACATAACAACTCATGAGGACAAAGAAAGGATATTTGGGAGAGGAGAAAGGATCAGACTATATGAATATTCATTCGAAAAGTACGTCAGTGTCACCACATCTAAGATGAGGCACTCAAACACTTTTCTCCTATTAATCAAGATTTTAGAAAGGAAAAAATGATTTGTAACACCCCCTGAACTGGATTCCACAGAAAGCAAGACAGAGCCTAACTAATAGGAATTTCTTACTCTTCTGCCAGATTTTCAGGTCCTGGGTTCCCTTAACTGCAGCTTCCATTAGAGTAGAGCAGCTTTGGTAACCTGCTCACAGTGCTGTAAGGAAGTTTTCTCTGTCTTTGAAGGTTTGCTAAGAATCAACTGACAAAAGGCAGATTAGTAGGGGGAAAAAGCATATAAATTTAATCAATGTGGGGGGGGGATCACAGAGTGATTACGCCCACCCTTCTGCAGGGGTACCCAAGCCTGTATAGGTTTTCCACAGGGGAAGGAGAAGACAGAGAATGCAGACAATTCTTTTGAGTGGCCTTAAATTATTAGGGTGAGTAAATGGACCAGGGAGGCAGAAATTAACTCGTAAATGATTTCTTTGGAATTTGAATCAGTCTAAGAGGCAGGTCTCATCTTGTGTAAAAGTCCATCCAAATGTGGTTCCCTGGAGTGTCCCTCCTTGCACTTGGTTCTGATCAAAACGTTCTGAGGCTTTCTTCTGAGGCCTTTTAATTTTCAAAAGCACTCAGCATGCCCAAGCACCGTATTTTGGGGAATCATTTTTTGGACCACAACAGATGAGAAATAAAACAGCTCAGGAAGATGTGGGCCAGAGGAAGGAGAGGGGAAGCGATGGCTCATTGTGGCTTCTCACTAAATGCTCAGCGGGCTGATTGTGGCCAGCGGCTGGGCAGCTGGTTACACGACAACAGGTGCATCCGCCTTCCCCACAGGAGAACAAGAAGAATATGGAGGTGGCAGAAACCTCAAGGGTGGGTGGGGGGTGGTGGCTCAGGCTTGTAATCCTAGCATCCGAGGCGGGTAGATCCCTTGAGCTCAGGAGTTCAAGACCAGCTTGAGCAAGAGCGAGACCCCATCTCTACTAAAAATAGAATAACTAGCCAGGGTTTGTGTGGAATGCCTATAGTCCCAGCTAGTCGGGAGTCTGAGGCAAGAGGATCTCTTAAGCCCAAGAGTTTGAGGTTGCTGTGAGCTACGAAGATACCCAGCACTCTACCCAGGGCAACAGAGTGAGACTCTGTCTCAGTAAAAAACAAAAAACCCCTAAGGGTCGCAGGCCTCCCTCTCCATTGCCAAGCAGGCTCCCGTCAGCCAGTTTCGGAATATCTCCTCCCTCCTAAAAGCATCACCTTCAGTACTCCACCGCTTAATATCTGCTCTCAGTCTCTTCTGCTCCGGGCTAAGCTCAACCCGGCAGTACGTGGATCTTTTTCGTGGAGGTCTGGGGAAAGGAGGCTCCGCAGAAGGATGACCCTACTCCCTGGTGCCTCTTGGCACCTACGTGGCTTGCAAAGCTCAGCTCCCGGGTTCGAAGTGGAGAAGCCGCAGGACTCCCCCGCCCCCTGCCCCGGAAGCTTTCCCCCAGGCTGGGCTGGGGGCCCTCTGCTTGCGAGCCCTCCCGCAGCACTTTGTCTTCGGCGCTGGTACGGCCTGTTGAAGCGTCTGGTTCCCTTCACGGCCTGAAGACAGGTAGTGGGTGTTTGGCAGCTTTGCCCCTCAGTTCTCTAAGAATAGTTGAGAATGGCTTTGGTACCCGGCAGCGCATTCGTTCTCCTGCAGCAGCGCGAGGTTCCGCTCCTGAGGTGCGCCTTTCCCTGCGTCTCTAGGGAACAGCAGAGCTTTGCGCTCCTTGTCTCTGAGGACCAACCCCAGGCCAGCCCCGCGGAGCGCAGCTCTCCGCCGCTCTCCGCCGCCCTCTGCTGGCGCCAGGGGAGCGCGACAGCCGCGCGGAGGGAGGAAGGCCCCCTGAGCCGTGCAGAGCGCACGCGCGAGCGCACGCCGGCGTCCCCGGAGCCGTCTGTCGTTCGGCGCCTGCGCAGAGTGCGCGCAGCTCAGAAGATCGAAGAGGTAGAGAACCTGCGGCTGAGGACAGCTGGCGGGGGGAGTGGCCCGGAGAGGAGCTGCCGGGAGTCGGTGCCCTGCAGGTCTGGGACGCTGGCGTTCGCTTCCGCGTGGGCGACTTCGATGGGCTCAGAACACCGCTTTTTGTCAAGGGGCGTGAGCTGAGCCGATCTCCCGGAGCTGGTAGTGGAGGGGGATGGGACTTGTTAATGCCCGTTATTAGTTTGGTGCCTGCTGTTTGAGAAGGTTTGCTTGCGGAGGGCATAGGCTACAAATAGTGAAGAGGAAGGGACAAGGCTGAACCGTGTGGGAGCTGAGGTGCCCCGATCCAAGGACAGTGAGGACCTGGGCAGGTGGCGGAAGGCAGGCCTCGTTTCCCGGGCTGTGTATGGGGGTGAGTGGGGGGGAGCACTTCTGAGAGTCCTAATAGATGTCGTCTGGGTGTTGGGATCATACTCAGGGTGGTAACTGGTCGTTTTGGTGGTTTTACTTTTCGCATAGGAAGAATCGATTTAATCTCTCGTGGCCCAGTGTGGACGCTAACTTGCCCTCTTTTCATCTTAGGTCATGACACAAGTGGTACAACACAGCCATGGGATCTCAGTATTCCACCTCTGCTCACTCCTCCTCTTGCAAGCGAAAGAAAGAAGATGACAGGGGAGATTTGCTGGCTGAACGAGAGCAGGAAGAAGCCATCGCTCAGTTCCCGTATGTGGAGTTCACCGGCAGAGATAGCATCACCTGTCTCACATGCCAGGGGACAGGCTACATTCCAACAGGTGGAAATCTTGGGTCATCAGGGGAGGGATGATTCTCTGACAAGAATCCCGAGGTACCCTCAGGGGTTATTGTGTATGCCTAGGCCTTTTCTTCTAGGCCATAATGTATTGCAGACATAGCGCCATGAATAGGAGCCAGTTCAGCTAGCTGACTTGATAACTTGGACAGATTCCTCAGCTTCTCTTGATATCCTTATATATTTTTTTTATTAAATCATAGCTGTGTACATTAATGCAGTAATGGGGTACAATGTGCTGGTTTTATATACAATTTGAAATATTTTAATCGAACTGGTTAACATAGCCTTCACGGCATTTTCTTTGTTATTGTGTTAAGACATTTATATTCTACATTTAGTAAATTTGACATATACCCTTGTAAGATATACTGTAGGTGTGGTCCAGTTACCCTCCCTTCACCCATCCTCCTCCCTCCCTCTCCCCTTTCCCTATATTCTTGGGCTATAGTTGAGTTACAGCTTTCATATGAAAGCTATAAATTGGTTTCATAGTAGGGCTGAGTACATTGGATACTTTTTCTTCCATTCTTGAGATACTTTGCTAAGAAGAATATGTT
>NW_003852465.1:8305722-8367807 GCF_000181295.1 Otolemur garnettii
TCTTAAGTTTAAATCTTTAATCCAGTGAGAGTCTATCTTAGTTAATGGTGAAAGGTTGGGTCCAGTTTCAGTCTTCTACAGGTCACCAGCCAGTTCACCCAGCACCATTTGTTAAATAGGGAATCTTTTCCTCCACTGAATATTTTTAATTGGCTTGTTAAAGATCAAATAACGGTAAGTAGCTGGGTTCATCTCTTGGTTCTCTATTCTGTTCCAGACATCTACCTCTCTTTTTGTGCCAGTACCATGCTGTTTTGATCACTATCGATTTATAGTATAGTTTGAGGTCTGGTAGTGTGATTCCTCCTGCTTTGTTTTTATTTCTGAGTAATGTCTCGGCTATTCAAGGTTTTTTCTGATTCGATATAAAATGCAGTATTATTTTTTTGAGATCTTTAAAGTATAACAGTGGAGCTTTAATAGGGATTACATTAAAATTGCATATTGCTTTGGGTAGAATGGACATTTTAACAATGTTGATTCTTCCCAGCCATAAGCATGGTATGTTTTTCCATTTGTTAACATCTTTAGCTATTTCTTTTCTTAGAGTTTCTTAGTTCTCTTTATAGATATCTTTCACATCCTTTGTTAGGTAAACTCCCAAATATTTCATTTTCTTTGGCACTACTGTGAACGGAATAGAGTTCTTGACTGTTTTTTCAGCATGACTATTGTTGGTATATATAAAGGCTACAGATTTATGAGTATTGATTTTGTAACCTGAGACACTGCTGTATTCCTTGATCACTTCTAAGAGTTTTGTAGTAGAATCCCTAGTGTTTTCAAGGTAATACAATCATATCATTTGCGAAGAGTGAAAAAGTTTGATCTCTTCTGACCCTATATGAATACCCTTGATTGCCTTTTCTTGCCTAATTGCAATGGCTAAGACTTCCATTACAATGTTAAAGAGTAGTGGAGATAATGGGCAACCTTGCCTGGTTCCTGATCTGAGGGGAAATGATTTCAATTTAACTCCATTCAATACAGTATTGGCTGTGGGTTTGCTATAGATGGCCTCTATCAGTTTAAGAAATGTCCCTTCTATATGAATTTTCTTAAGTGTTCTGATCATGAAAGTATGCTGAATATTATCAAAAGTGTTTTCTGCATCAATTGAGAGAATCATATGATCTTTGTTTTTACTTTGTTTATGTAATGAATTATATTTATAGATTTATGTATATTGAACCAGCCTTGAGACCCTGGGATAAAACTTGATCATGGTATATAATTTGTTTGCTGTGTTGTTGGATTCTATTTGCTAGGATCTTGTTGAATATTTTTGCATCAATATTGATTAGTAATATTGGTCTATAATTTTCTTTTCTTGTTGGGTCTTTTCCTGGTTTGGAGATCAAGGTGATGTTTGCTTCATAGAATATGTTGGGTAGTATTCCTTCTTTTTCTATATTTTGGAGAAGGTTAAGTAATAGAGGTACTAATTCCTCTTTAAAGGTTTGGTAGAATTCTGGTGAAGCCATCTGGTCCTGAGCGTTTCTTTTTAGGGAGATTTTGTATAGTTGATGCTATTTCAGAACTTGATATAGGCCTGTTCAATATTTCCACTTCATTCTGGCTAAGTCTAGGAAGGTGGCATGCTTCCAAGTATTGGTCTATTTCCTTCACATTTTATGTATTTCTGAGAATAGAGTTTCTTGTAATATTCATTAAGGATTTTTTTAAATTTCTCAGGGGGTTGTTGTTAATTTGATTTTTATCATTTCTGATTGATGAAATTAGAGATTTTACTCTTTTTTTCCTGGTTAGGTTAGCCAAATGTTTATCTATTTTGTTGACCTTTGCAGAAAAGCAGCTTTTTGATTTATTGATCTGTTGTATAATCCTTTTGTTTTCAACTTCATCTAATTCTGCTCTAATTTTGGTTATTTCTTTTCTTCTGCTGGGTTTGGGATGGGAATGTTTTTCCTTTTCCAGTTGCTGGAAATGTCCCATTAAGTTGTTAACGTCCTCTCTTTCTGTCATCTTGAGGAAGGCTTGCAGTGCTATACATTTCCCTTGTTGGACTGGCTTTGCAGTATCCCAGAGGTTCTGATAATCTGTGTCTTTATTGTCATTTTTTTCCCAAAATTTGGTAATTTCCTTCTTAATCTTGTCTATGACCGAGCTATCATTCAGCACAAGGTTATTTAGCTTCCTTGTTTTTGTATGAGTATGCAGATTCCTGTTGTTATTGAGTTTAACTTTCATTCCATGATGGTCCAAGAAGATGCAAGGAATAATTTCTATTCTTTTAAATTTGCTGAAGTTAGACTTGTGACCTAAGATGTGATCAATTTTGGAGGATGTTCCATGGGCTGATGAGAAGAATGTGTATTCAGTTTTGTTAGGATGAAATGTTCTATAGATGTCTGTTAAATCCAATTGAATGGTTAAGTTTAAGTCTAGAATTTCTTAGCTTAGCTTCTTTTTGGAGGACATATCCAACACTGCAAAAGTGTTAAAATCTCCCAACTATTATGGATCTCCTTATATTTGAAACTCTCTTTTCTTCACTTCCACTCTGTCCTTTTTTGAGGGTTTATTTTTTTCTCTTGTTGTTTGGAACATTCTGTTTACTCTGTGTTGTGGGATTTGTTGACAGGCACATTTCCTTATGGCTTTTGCTCATAAAGACTGCTATAGCTCTGTGTGTTGGTGGGGACTGTCTTAGAAACTTGTTTTCAAGGAAGCACATAGCAAATCATTAACAGCCTAAGGTCTGAAAACTATATTAGGTGGGGAGAGAGACAGATGTTCACTGTTGGAGCCTGGATTAGGTATAGGATCATGTATTACTAAGTAGGCCGTCAGAGTGTCTTAACAGTTCAGAGCTGGTAAGGTCTGTAGAAATCCGTAATCCTTATTAAAGTTGAGAAAACAATGGCCTTGAGAGATTTTTATGACTTTGCCAAGGCTGCATTAGGAAAGCCAAAGCAAGATCTCATATTTCTCAGCTTCCATGTTATTGCCCTGGCAACACTGATAGATGTTTTATAATTTGTGGCACCTTCTACACATTTACTTGTTTCTTATTAATTAGACCCAAAACGTGAATTTTGTTAGTATTTTTCTAAATATCTCATTCCAGAAGAATGTTTGTTGTGGCAGGCTCAGGGGGTTTACAAAATAATTGTTTATTTCTTTTCTAGAGCAAGTAAATGAATTAGTGGCTTTGATCCCACACAGTGATCAGAGATTACGCCCTCAGAGAACGTGAGTTACCTGCTTCCACCTGTTAATACCTATTTCTGTCCCTAGTCCCTTTTTCAGTTTCCTGTTTTCTTTATTACTGTTTACCTGAGCAAGATATGTCTGCTCCCATTACAATCTGGAGAAAGAAATTTGAAGCTAGAAATGTTCTGAGGGCCAAATAAAGGAATGGAATTGGAGAAATGGGTGTTCTGGGAGGTACAGAAATGTCTCTGTCCACACAGCTCCTCTCTCCAGTTTTTCTTCCTAGGGTACAAACAGTGTTCAAACAAGTTTAAAAAGGCTTCCTTGCTTCACTCCTTTTTGGCTGGTTTGTGATTCATGGCACTTTGAACTTCCCTTTCACTCTCTCCTTCCTGGTTTTATATTTAATCTTGACCAATTGGACCGTGATGTCTGACTTTCCGGGTTGGTCATGTGCTGTGTCATTTGCAGTAAGCAGTATGTCCTCTTGTCCATCCTGCTCTGTCTCCTGGCATCTGGTTTGGTGGTTTTCTTCCTGTTTCCACACTCAGTCCTTGTGGATGATGACGGCATCAAAGTTGTGAAAGTCACATTTAATAAACAGGACTCCCTTGTAATCCTTGCCATCACGGTAAGATTTAGGGCTTCATTTCCTGGGTTGTGCACCTGCCACTTTTCAACTCAGGATACTTACACTTGTTTCCTCACTTACCCTGATGTAGGCCACTCTGAAAATCAGGAACTCCAACTTCTACCCTGTGGCAGTGACAAACCTATCCAGCCAGATTCAGTACATGAACACGGTGGTTGGCACATATGCAACTACTAATGTCTCCCTCATTCCACCTTGGAGTGAGCAACTGGTATGCTGTTCTTACAGGAATCTTGCCCCCAGGCTTAAGAGAAAAGTAGGGGTTATGGGAATGCCTTAGCTATGTTACTTTTCTTTTCATCTCCTCATTTTCACCTGTATGAACTGGTTGGTGAGAAAGACCTGACAGGCTCTGTAATTATGAAAAATTATGAGAGAAAATTTAGCTAGCATTTAAGCACTTGAGGAGCAGAAGAATTCGTAAAAGAGTAGTCTGAGGTCCCTTGGCCTCAGAAGGGAAGATGTTAGAAGTGTTTATTAGAGGCTCATAGACTGTATCAGGCACAATCTCAAGGAAGTATTTTGTGTGTGATGGGAAGAATGATCCAGGGTCTTTGGTTGCTGATAGTAGTACTGTTCTATGTCAACCTGCTTGGCCACAGACTGACTCTGGTATCTTATTTTCAGGTGAATTTTACCGGGAAGGCTGAAATGGGAGGACCATTTTCCTATGTGTAGTAAGGACAATGTTCTCCAGATATGTGCTCTCTAATGAATGAAAAAGTCATACTTCATTGATTGGAGTCTAGCCTCAACCTTTGGGTTGAGGTTGGGTATAGGTTCCCAGCAAAAGGAGTGTCTTGAGATTTATTTGGAGGATGTGTGGCTGATTTGATACGTGACTGAGTGTGGAATTTCTGAAAGAATATTAACTCACTTGAAACATTACTAAGCTCCAGCATGTATGTGATGGGTTTGGAAAAACAAAAAAGAATTATGATGTGGGAGGATGAGAACAACTGTGAGCCTCGGGAACTCTTTGGTCCAAGGGGGGCCCCCCAGATGGGTGTGACTGCTGCTCAGTTTGTCAGTGTAACTCTGCACTATTCTGCTGAAGCTCCTTTCTGTTCTTTTTTTTTTTAACCAAACTGACCTTGTTTATATTTGCCGTTTGGTAGCTTCTTCTGCACATTACCGGATATCCTGGTGCACAACATAGTGATCTTCATGCGGTATGTCATGCTTTTCCTTACCCTGATGGCCCTTATGTTTCAGCCTGAAGCGTCAGGCCATCTGATGTTAGCACCTTTGCTCAGGAGATACTGTGTGACTCACAAGGCAGAGGTACCTAGCCAAAGAGGGGACACCCAAGGCCTCACAGACACAGACACAGTAGAGTCCTGGTGTTCTCCAGATGATGCCCAAATTCCCTTCAGAAATCATATTCACAGTGAATAGTGGAACATACGGTTTTCTCCATGAAACCAGGTCTGGTTCAACTTAATATGTGCTCTGATCCCTTAAGAATCCTAATGAGAGCAGTAGTGAATATAAGAACTTTCTCAGGGCATAAGTACTGGGTATTTGACCAGATGATACTCCAGTCACATAAACTACCTCATGTCCTGGACCTTTAGAGCTATTCCTGAAACCCATGACTATTAAACTTGTAGGTGACAAGAGTCTGCAACAAACATTTGAAATATGTGGGGTTAACAGGACTTCTCAGCCGTGGCACTATTAACATTTTGGGCCAGACAGTTCTTTGATATAGGGGGTTGTTTCTTGTACTGTAGGATGTTAACGTATCCCTGGCTTTTACTTACTTGATGTCAGTAATACCACCTTCTATCCTTCTCAGTTGTAACAACCCAAAATGTCTTCAGATATTGCCAGAAGTCTGTGGGTTAAAGTCTTCCCTGGTTGCCAACCACTTATTTAGAAGGTTACCCCATACACAGCATCTGTATGGATGTGGAAAGATATTCTGGCCTCTTAGTTACATAACCTTGAGAATATATTCCTTCTTAGACCCATGGGTATTGTTGCCCAAACTTGCAAGAAATTATTTGGGCAATTTTTCTTGGTTATTTCATCTTGAAAACAATAAATTCTGCTTCTTTTTTTTTCCTCCTAGAACATCAGTGAAGATTTCATACATTGGCCATGTGACCCAGAGATCCTTGGAGACACATCATTATGTGGATTGTGGAGCAAATTCCACAGCTGTTTAGCAACTGCTCTTGGTTTTTCTTTAGCAGCACCCATAGAAGAGAGCACAGTACCTGTTTCCAAGGCCTGAGTTTCATACCTCTGCCAGATGGTATAGCAGAGGAGGAATTGATTCTCTTAACTTCCAGCAAACATCCTCCTGCCACTTAGAAAGAGTCTCCTTGCTATAGTACCAGCTATTGTCTCACAGCCAGCAGAATCACTGCTTAGTGCCTAGCCTGTGCCCAGCAAATAGTAGGCACTCAATAAAGGTTTGCAGAATGTAATTCACATCTTTCCACCTGTTCTTGGGGGCACTTAAAGAGAAATTATACCATGGTTCTAAGTTATCAAACCAGATTGCCATGGAGCTAGAGCTGTTAGTGCAGCCACAGACTATTACCAGTGTCTCATCTGCACAGGAGTGGCAGCAGAGAGGGACTATCTGAATAAAAGAAGAAAGCACAGGCCTGTTCAATATGTGAATTTCTTTCATTGGTTCCCAAATGCATGGGAGCTTTAAAAAAAAAAAAAAAGTATAGGTTTCTTTTTTTTTTTAATCTAGAAAGTGGCAATTGTTTTTATCAAGATCTATATGGGGTTTCACTTACCCTTCATCCACTGGCTGGAACGTGGTTTGGGGATTTGATAGAAAAATAAACCCTGCTTTTGATTTATCTGTGTCTCTTCTGATTGCCTGGGTGTCTTAGCAGGCACCTATTGGAAACCACAGAATAGTTACCTGCTGAATGGGATGGGAAGGAAAGAAGGAGCAGCCCCACTTTCCTCCACCTTTCTCTTGGGGCAACAGGCTGCCCTACGGCTCTTCCAGTGGAGCACTTAGTGCCCATAGAAGTTGAAAGAGGCAGGATAGAGGTGCCCTAGGAGTGAAAAGGGGAAATTTCCCTCAGGAGGAAGAACTATTGCCCCTCACATCCCCACTAGCTGGCTTGAGTCCTGAAGTCCTGAGACCTGGTTTGAGAGTGAATGTTTCTTGAACATTCTTCACCCTCTTGGTTACTAGAGGGTGGACTACAACCCCAAGCTGGCAGAGAATTAACTGGGATCTAAGCTTGAGTAGTCAGGTTTCACAACAAAAGCTGAGGTGGGCACAGCTTCTCCTGTGGCACTGGGGCTGTTGAAAACCTGACAACAGGCTCAGTGCCTGTGGCTCAAGTGGCTAAGGCGCCAGCCACATACACCTAAGGTGGAGGGTTCGAATCCAGCCCGGACCCGCCAAACAACAATGACGGCTGCAACCAAAAAATAGCTGGGCGTTGTGGCGGGCGCCTGTGGTCCCAGCTACTTGGGAGGCTGAGGCAGGAGACTCGCTTGAGCCCAGGAGTTGGAGGTTGCTGTGAGCTGTGAAGCCACAGCACTCTACCCAGGGGGACAGCTTGAGGCTCTGTCTCAAAAAAAAAAAAAAAAGAAACCTGACAACAGGTGGTGGGTGGAGTTTTCTATTAGTTTTTGTTCCCATTCCCATAGATTGATTTTCAGTATTCACTTAGTGACTTTTATACTCTGAATCCTCATACTAGGGTTAAATTTCATGACTGTTTGCTTGACATTGACCATGATGGAGCACCCCAAAAGTTGAGGGTTGAAACAGTTACACTGGATCACACAGCAGTGTGTGTGCGTGGCGGTGTAGACTGTGATGTGTATTGGTGATGCAATGTCACCACGGCACGGAAGCAAATGTGTACCACTTCTGAGAATGTTGCCTAAACTCAACATACCCTGAACACATGAAGAGGGTCACATCAGTACATTTCCTCTTATTTTTCTGGTTTCCCAAATAGCCTCTGTAGCATATTATTCATATAATTTTGAACAAGTTATTCATACTGCTACTTCAGCTTCAAATCACTTTTGGTTACCATGTGCCTCAATAAAATTTCTTGCTTTTGATTTTACCTTAAAATCCAGATATGATATTAAAATAAGACCATGTAAGTTTTTTAACACAGCAATAAGTCTGATCTCATGATGCTATGAATTCTGCTATCTGTTTATATTTTTAGCATCCCAAACTACACTTTGGGATGCTGTGCATAGTTTTATCATGGTGTCTGTCAATTCTTGAACAAATGCCTAGGATATTCTCTCAGCAACCCCAAAATAGAGGAAGTGGTTGGTTTAAGTGTCAATATAATCACCATTGTCTGCTAGTAGATTGAAATTTGCAGTGTGTCTTGAGGCTTTGCAAGCCATCGCTATAGCTTCTGGCTTGTCTGATGCTGTGACCTCTTCTTGATTTCAAACCACTTAAACCAGGTCACCTGATTGAAGAGTTGTTTCATAACTTTGTCCAATTACTCATTCCAAAAAAGTATGCATGGAGCCCCTGTGGTATGCCAAGGATTGCAATTTCTAAGGCATTTTGTCCAGAGCCAAAGCTGGAGTTTAAAACATCATCACAGCCTTTTGTCTTCACCAGGCCCTATATAGGCCAGAGTTTACCTCCGCCAACTACTTGTAGCCTTACCCCAAAGCAGGACTACTGAGATCATCAACTCCCCTGGGAACGCTGGCCCAAAGTGTGAAAGAAATTATTAAAAGATTAATAATTATTATTATCAGCCTATTTGTTAAAAGTGCTACATGAATTGATAGTGTCCCAGATAGTCTCTCTTGACAAAATAATCTTTATTCTTTACTTGGTAAGTAAAATTCTTCATTAGCTTTTCAGCATTCATTTAAGACTCTGTTCCTTCCAATTGTTCAGAAGGGGAAATGACTTCAGAAGTTCTGTGATTTACCCAGGGTCCAAGTAACTCAGACTGCTGACTCCTAGTCCACATGCTTGCCACTTCCATGGCAAATGTGAGGGAAGCTCAAAAGAGAAAGTAAGCTGGCCAGTCAGCTCTATCCCCTCAATCCTGCTGGGGTTAGGACCTCATCTAACAGGTTACTCTGCCTGGAGAGACCATCCTTCTTTCCTGGAGTTAGAGACATCATGGGAATTAGCTGAGAACCTCTGGACAAGGGAGCAGCAAAAAAGAGCACAGCACTGGCAGGCAGAGGGGTGCATTCTGAGCGGCCCTAGCTGCAGGCAAAGGCAGAGTTCTCTGTGCCACTCTTCCCTGGGCTCGATCTTCTGAGTCACACCTCAGACCCCTGTGGAGCAGTTGCTATTATTTCTAGGTTGTATGGGCACTTAGGGTGGGCTGCAAGGAATCACTTGGTTTCCAGGGATTTCTCTTGCAAGGGTCTAAGCTGATGGTCACTAGCTACTGAATAGGTTGTTCAGAATGAAAGCTCAGATGCCTTTTGGGAAGAGAAGTGAGCAAAGGAGCTGCATGGGCTTTGGAGTGTGGTGGGTCGGAAGGGAGCTCAGCTACTTGGCTCCACCTGTTGCCCAAACAAGAGCACCCACATACCTCCCCTGCCCTCCCCTTACCCTCATTATATCTCCCGTAGATGGAAGTGATGTTTATTTTAAATTATGAGACAGTTATCCTAATTATGTGTTTTTAGTTACCATGCTTTCATTTTACTTCTTTATTATTGTCATGACTATGCCAAACATTTTGTAAAACACTACTGTCCTTGATCTCATTGCTTTTGTCTCCTACTCATTTGACATGACCGCCATGGCCCTCTAGTGGAGAAGGGGACAACTTGCTCATTTTTGCCACATACCCAGGTCAATGGAAAATAAGGGACACCTCATAGTGGGAAGAAATGGGAGGCTGCCCATTCAAGCCTGGTACTCAGAGGAAGTGAATGGGAGGGAGCTTTAGGTGCAGGCCCTAAAGTGAAGAATTGTGGCTGAAAGGGCAGGAAAGGGAAATGGGGACGGGGGGCAGGGGGGCAGGTAACATTTTCTTGATCTGAAAGTCTTATATAAAGACAAAATAAATAGATCACCTAGATGGATCGTGCACACTTATCACAGGGCCCAGCAGGACTTGCTGCCCCGCCCCCTTCCCTCATCGCCCACCTTTGCTAGAGCATCTCCCACCTGGCCCATCCAGTGGGATGTGGCCCATACACGTTCCTGTCCCCCAGGCTGGCAGGGCATCTCACTTCCAGCATTAATCTGCCACAAAGCTGTGCTCAGAGCAAGGCCATCCCTCTGGTGTGCCTCCCTTCCCAAATTCTGTTCTCTGGTCCCTGCTCACCACTGGGTTCCACCCACTGCCAAGGTTTACAAGAGAGGCAAGTTCGCATTTGTGTGCAATTCCTAACCCAGGCAGTGTGGCTCCAGAGACCTCACTCTTGGTAAGTCAACAGAAGATGGCCTTAGGGCTGCTATTTGGATGTGCTTACAGGACCAAGGACTAATGGAAACCCAATAAAAGAACAAAACACAAGACAATATGTACTTTCCAATAATTTTTTTGTTTTTAATATCAATTGATGTTTTAAAAAATACAGAGGTGTTTGACACAGAATAGCACCATTGTGTAGGATACACACAGTTCCTGCGCCCAGCACCTGAAGGGGATCTTCTCGCCTGGGCTGGGGGCAGTCACTCAGGGGGCATTTGACTCACACCAGTTAGTTTCCTGCCTCTGTCTTGACCCAAAGGTCTTACAGGAAGACAATAAATAAATAGAACACCGAGATTTTATTTTGCAGTCTGCCCAGTTCAGGTCTCTTAGAAAGAGAGGGGAGAAAAGTCCAAACTGTGAGAGGGGGGATGAATGGACATCAGGTCAGGTCAGCCATTCAGTGCAGAGTCCTAGAGTGACTGAGATTGGAAAGTACTTGGGTCCTTTGGATTTGCAATGGCTTGTGTTGTCTCTGGGTTCAGGTTTTTACAAGAAGCAGGCTGGCCCTATGTCCACACCAAATTCCTGGTCAGGCCCTCCTATGTCCATGGGTGCAATGTCAATGATGGGGAGGCGTGAGGTCTTCTGTGACCGGTACTCGATGACAGTCTTGTCCCACTTACCGGTGTGTTTCTAGTCAGGGAAAGGAAGAGACACCAGTCAGTAAATGCCTGGCAATCCAGGACCAGCTGCCTAGAACCCCAAAACTGAGCAACCTGATGAGTATCCACAAAGTATGAGCCCCCCCCAAAGTAGGGGGCTTCCTGGCTCCTCTCTCTTTTCAGCTTGCCAGAGCCCTCTGTGCATGAACTCCCAATTCTGAATGGCAGGGCCCTTCTCCACCCTGCCCTTCCCTCTTCCCTACCCCCTGCACTGAGGGCCCCACCTGTCCCCCATCTTCGCTTTGTTCAAACAGTTCTACAAGAATCACTGGGTACCCTGGGTAGGGTTTTGTTTCCCCTGAGCCAGAAGAGGGAGAAGATGGAACAATATGTGCCTCTTCCTCACTTGTCACTCAGCTGTGTTCTCTGAGGTAACCTCCCCCCCCCCCAACTCATGCCTCTGGGGGACCTGGACACCTGCTGCAGGCCCACCCTCAGCCCCACTCCAACTCGCCCCGCTCCAGCTCGCTCACTCACCGTGCAGCCATCCTTCAGGGTGGTGTATGTGAACCTGCTGTTGCCCTCTGCCCGGATCTCTACGTCATTGGAGCCCTGGATGAGCAAGGCCTTCTTAAGGTTGCCAGCTGCTTCGTCCAGGTAGGCAATGCTGTTCTTGCAGTGGTAGGTGATGTTCTGAGAGCCCTCCGTGGACAGCAGACGTAGGAAGGTCATCTGGATGCTGGCAGTGTTGGGAGCCAGGTTGTCATCTCCATAGCTGAACTGTCGGGGCACAGAACAGAGGTTAAGGCCTGGGAGCTAGCATTTGATGGGGTCACGGGCTATATGGGGTGCCTGGTGTTCCTAGCTCAGAGGAGTTGAGGTGTGCTGTGGCAAGGAATTAGGAGGATGTTTTTGCTTCCAGGGAGCAGAGTGAGCTTAGAGGACCTTTTCTTCCACCGCTAAATGGGAAAAAATACTCTTCCCCTTCTTTCCTTCCTTCTTTTAAGCTCAAAAGAGAACTAAAGGAGAATGTGGGGACTGTGCTAAAAACTTTCAAGAAGACAAAGAGTTGAGTTGCCAGCCCGCCTGAGCACGCAGGCACTCACGTGGAAGCCCCCATTGATGGTCTCCCCAAACCAGATGTGCTTCTTCTCCTTGCTCTTGCTGCTCCACCAGTTCTTCTTGGGCACACTCGCTGGGTTGGGGTAGACGCAGGTCTCGCCAGTCTCCATGTTGCAGAAGACCTTCATGGCATCCAAGGTGCAGCCCTGGTTGGGGTCGATCCAGTAGTCTCCTGCAGCAGGGAGAAGTAGTGTCCCATGGGGATCAGATAGGCACAGACACCAATGCCCCAGGGGGCCAGGCCCAACTGGGAGGGATGAAAAGCCCTACAGCAAGACCAGAGAGGGGACTGGGGTGGCCTGAATGGAGGATGTAGGGGCTGGGTGGGAGGTTTGGATGAGCAAGGTGCAGTGCAACAGAAGGGCACAAGCAAAGAGAGCATTGGAGCAGTGCCCAGCTGATGCATGGGAGCTCCCATGAGGTCACCTCTGCCAGGTAGCCACGGCAGAACAGGTGGCCAGCTGTGGCTTCTCTGCTGTGAAATGGGGGAGCAGCCCTCTTCCAGAACCTTCCAGGCCCAACCCTGCCCTACACTAAGGGGCATTTCCTCCCTTGCAGTGAAGGTGGCCATGCCCAGGGGCTGACTCCCTGCTCTCTAGGCAGGGGGATCCTGTCCTCCAGGCTCACCACTCTTCCACTCAGGGTGGCAGAGTTTCAGGTCCCGGCAGGTGCGTGCAGGGTTCTTGCGGGAGCCCTCAGGGCTGCGGATGCTCTCGATCTGGTTGTTGAGGGACTTCAATGTGGCATCCACCTCGGCATCATGCTGTCTGAGGGAGCCGGCTGGCTGGTCAGCCCGCATGTACTGCAGAGGATCTGGGCCCTTCTCTCTCTGGCCTAGGCCAGCGAAGGCAGACATGTCGATGCCAGGGCCAGGGGGACCTGGAGGGCCAGGAGGGCCAGGATTTCCAGGAGGACCCTGTAGCAGGAAACAGACATTAGCCAGGAACTGTGGGAAGGTGCCCCCATGTCTCTCCCCATCTGCTAGTGTGCACTGGAGTGTTCTTGTCCCAGTCCCACATGTGGGGCAGGGGCCAAGGGACCCATTTCTTCCTAGAAAGAGAGAAGTCCCTCTCTTCTGTCTTCCGGCACCTCTGAGGAAGCCTCAGGGCAAAGGATGCCATCGCTATTAGCTGCAGGCTGATACCCCAAAAGAGATGCTAAGCACAGACCACGCAAGCCTGAAGCAACAGCTCAGACAGCATCAAGGAGTCAGAACACTTACAGCTGGTCCAGTTTCGCCTGAACGTCCACGGGGACCAGGAGGCCCAATAGGACCAGGGATTCCATTAGCACCATCTTTGCCAGAGGGACCGACGGGGCCAGGAGGACCCTGTAGGCCAGAGAGAAAGGAAGGCATGAGAAACGAGTGGTCCCCACAGAGAAGACTGGAGAGTGGCCGGGGCTGGATAGGCAGTCCCTATCCCTATCACACCAGCCACTCTACTCCAGTTCCTCACACTGTCCAGCCATGGCCAAGAGCAGCACGGCAGCTCCACGATGCTCCCACCCTCTCCAGCTCCACTTTGTAAAATCTTATTAGCAGATGCCACTTTCATCTACCACGCTGTACCCTCAGGAGCTTTTCTGGCCACAGGGTCACCAAGCAGTCCCACCCTGAAGCTGATGAGGACCCCTGAGCCCCAGGCTTCCCTGGGAAGGAGCAGCATTTCCCTCCGCATGGGAACACCTGGCCGGCCCCATCTGGCAGGGCCCTTCCCCTCTCACTCCATCTCACTTACTCTAGGGCCAGAAGGACCAGCAGGACCAGAAGCACCTTGGTCCCCAGAAGGACCCTGTGTAGAAGAAAAAGCCAAAGGGCAGCAGTCAGCACTGATGGATGAGGGTATATAGATAAATCTTGGGAATCGGCGGAGTAGCCACATGTCCCACCCCGTTCCCTTTCCACTTCCACCTCCCTCTAGCCCTGAGGAGGTCTTGGTAATATTTTAGGTGATCTCAAGCTGTCTAGGCAGCATGAGAAACCCAAATGGGCTCTGTGGCAGGAGGCCCTGGGGAGCCCTGGGCAGGCAGCGACACTCACAGGAGGACCAGGCAGGCCCTGCAGACCAGTGAAGCCACGATGTCCCTTCAGGCCCCTCTCGCCAGCTTCTCCAGTCTCTCCTTTGTCTCCACGGGGGCCTTGAGGGCCCTGGGAATAAGACAAATGGGGTCAGGTCAGGGCCAAGACAGGAGCCCTTTCTGTGTTTCGCCCAAGCTGGATGGGCAGGGTCCCACTGCCCTCCAAGCCTGCCTCTGCAGGGGACCCCATACAGGACTCTTAGACACTCACTGGGAGTCCCCGGGCTCCAGCTGGTCCTGAGGGTCCCATGGGGCCTTGTGCACCCTGTGAGGAGAAAATGAGAACAGCGTCAGAGGAGAACTAGGGCCAGCTGACTCTCCTCTGCATCTGCCCAGGGCTGGGCACTGAGGCTTCCACCTCTCCAGCCCAGACTCCCCATGGTGCTCATGCAGGGGAGGGCGGTCCTGGAGATGCTCCGCTCACTTGGCCACCCACCTCACCATGTTACTGAGCTCGGGATACTCACAGCCTCTCCTCTGTCTCCCTGTTTGCCAGTTGGGCCAGCAGGGCCAGGAGAGCCAGGGGGTCCAGGGGCTCCAGGAGCACCCAAGGCACCAGTCTCACCACGATCACCCTGTCAGAAGAGAGGTCTTGGGCTCAGAGGAGATGCTCCAGAAGAGGCAAGGACAGAGGGCCCTTCTGGACTGAGACAAGACTGATTCCAACCTGCCACCCTGGGCTGACCTGTGAGGCAATGTCCTTCTCAGCCCACCTCAACATAGAGACTCCCAGATGCTCACCTTGACTCCAGCTGCTCCATCTCTGCCAGGGGGGCCATCAGCACCGGGGCTTCCCTGGGCACAGGAACAGAGGTGTGATCAGACCTTCTCCCCTGCCCTCCCCTCAGAGGCCCAGACCTCTTCTCTTCTGCCTACTGACCCTTTGGCACCAAAACTTTCCCACAGAGCTTCAGTTGGCCTTCCTCCCATGTACCCGGCTCTCTGTGCCTGCCTCCCTCCCCAACAACCTTCCCATGGCACCCAGGCCCTTGGGCCTAGCGGCTGACCCTGCCATCCCCTTCCACAGGGCCCAGGATTGGTCCTGGCTGGCCCTAGCACAGAGATATACAGGGCTCCTCTCGCTAGTCAGAGCCACCCGGGTGAGGAGGAGGGGTGGCTCACCTCTCGTCCAGGTTCACCTGCAGGACCAGTCAGGCCAGGAGGACCCACAGGGCCAGGAGGACCTCTGTCTCCAGATGCACCAGGTGCACCCTGCTTGCCAGGCTCACCCTGCAGCAACAGAAACCAGGACAATGAGCATGTATGCTAAGCACCCATGGACCCACTGGCCCTTCAGGAGAAAAGGCAGACAGAGGGATGGTTCTGAGGGTGCTGAATGGGTGAAGCTCAAGGTGGTGTTGTCTGCAGAGGCTGTGCCACTGCACCAAGTGCTGAGCAAAGAGCCTCAGGCCTGCTCAAAGAGCTCAGCTGAGTGGAGGGGCCTTTCACACTCACTGATGGTCCAGGCAGGCCAGGGAATCCTCTCTCTCCACGCTGCCCAGGCAGACCAACAATGCCTCTCTGACCAGCCAGACCTTGGGGACCTGGAGGACCATCGGCACCCTGAGAGAGGAGGGGTAAGAGATGAAAACCGGCCAGGATTCTTCCTGACCTTCCAGAATAGTTTCCTCTATGCCACTTTCTCTGTGGCACCCATACAGCCCTGCTTCCTCCCACACCCAGCTCTGTAACCTCAGAAGCTTCTCCCAACCCCGCTCCCAGGGATCACGCACAGCCTGGTGAGGGACTTACAGAGGGACCCTCATCTCCAGGCTCTCCTTTCTCGCCAGGGGGCCCAGCAGGACCTTGGAGACCAGGGTCACCAGCTCGGCCGGCCGGGCCACTGTCTCCTCGAGAACCTTTGGGACCATCTTTTCCAGAAGGACCAGGGGGACCAGGGGGTCCAGGGTTGCCCTAAGAAGAGCAAATGCAGGAAGTGAGAGCTCATCTTACCCTTCCCTGTCCAGGCTGCCAAAGCCACCATGGCCTCAGGGACAGTACTTTCCTTTCTGGGGGCTTCCCTACCTCTCTGTGCTAGGGCAACTTCCCCTCCCCCCCACCACTGTGACTGTTGCCCGCATATGAGAGCTCTGGGAAGCCAGCCTGGGGCCCTCCAACCCTTCACTTCCTCCCGTCTCCTCCAGCCCCCAATCCCTACTCTAGCTTGGCTCCTCTGACCCTAAGCCTTCTGCTCATCCCACCACTTGCTTCCTCTGCACCTGGAGCTGGGGAGCTGGTGACCCTGCCTTGCCTCTGGTCCCTCCAAGAAGGCTCTGAGAGTAAGACACAAGCTGACTTGTAAAGCAAAGAGGCAGGGGCACAGAACATGGTCAAGACTATATGTATACCCAGGATGAAGGTCAATATGGAAGCTCTGTCCCAGGCCAGTTGTCTTCATGGGACAGGTCCCCAGGGTCCATTAGCTACTTCTCCCCAGAGTAGGAAGGGGCAAAGGGGAGTAGAGGCTGCCTGGAGCCCTCTGGAGCCCTGTTGGGGGCTGGACCCCCCAAGCCAGGAGGGGCACTTACATTGGAGCCAGGAGGTCCAACACGGCCAGCAGCTCCAGGGAATCCAGTGGCTCCCTGTGTGAGGAAGGAGACCCCATGAGTGCCTCGGTTTCTCAGGAAATTCAAGAATGGAATTGGCAGGGATGGGGGCTCAGAGGCTGGTGTGGAAAGGGGCCAGGGTCTGCAAATCAGGAAAGGAATTAGGGAGGGAGGGAGGGCCCATGTGGCCATTGAATCAGATGTGTTGGCTCCCCTGTCTCTTGCTTCAGGAAGCCCAGAGGGGCCAAACCCAGAGTCAGGGGGATCCAGGGTCCCTGTGTGCTCAGCAGAAAGAGATGTCCTTTCCCTCACCTGGCTGAGGGATGGACGCAGGCTGGGGCTTGAGCAGGATTGAGACAGGAGGGGGTGGGGTGTGACCCCGAACACTGCCCACTGTGGGTGCTTTCTGAGAGAGTGCAGGGATATGAGGGGCTCACTCACCGGGGGACCTTGGGCACCACGGGATCCTTTAGGACCAGTCACTCCAGTAGGACCCTGGGAGGGAAAGGAGGAAACAGTGTGGCCAATGGCCCAGGGAGGGTGGTGGACTTGTTCCTGAGTCTCAGCAGTGGATTCCCAGGGGCTAGGTCCTCAAAGATGTAGATTCCTGGGCACTAAAATCCCAGCCCAGGAGAAGCTGTCCCAGGCAGGTCTGTCCACTTTCGCCAACAGGAGACTTGTATTTAGTCCAGGGTCTCACCTCCAGAGACACTCTTCCTGCAACCCCCTAGGAGACCAGCTGCTTGGTCCTGGCTGCCTATTGTCAGTGGAGACCAGCCTGCACTGTGTGTCATCCCCCATACCCCCCACCAGTCTACATACCACACTAAGACAATGAAAGCTCCTTCCACTGATGGGTGGGGCATCCCCAGACCTGCTGGCCCTTCACTTCCTGTCCAGTCTGCTGGGGCATCTCCTCCTGCACCCAGTAACCCCTGCCTCAGAGAATAATTCTCAGCGAGTCATCACCAACCTGAGGTCCAGGCGCTCCAGAGGGACCCTGAGGACCAGGGGCACCAGCATCACCCTTCTGGCCAGCCTCTCCTTGTTCACCCTTGGCACCAGGCTGGCCATCAGCACCCTGTAACAGAAAAGAGGGACAAATGAGGGAAGGACAATCCAGGTCCTCAAGGTTCTTCTGAAAGAGCCAGAGACTGACTCTGTGAATGCATGTGTCTACCCTGAGAACTGGGCCTGAGACAGCGCTGTTGTATCAATGTGGTGGTGTGAAAAGAGAGGAGAGGACAGTCCTCTTCCAGCTTCTTTAAATGATATCCTTCCCTCTCCAGCAGGCTCAGCTGCCCTCAGGTACTGGATGTGTTGCTGGTGGGAGTGGGGCTGGGAGAGGTGGCCCAAGATACTCACGGGAGGTCCGGCGAACCCAGCTGGCCCGGGGGGCCCAGTCTCTCCACGTTCACCCTGTGAGAGAAGGGGCCAGGCAGAAGTCAGGGCTGGGCCTGCTCCCTCCTGAGAACCCAGAGTCCCTGGGCCCCACCCAGCCTCATGCTGCCCAGAGAGAAAGCATCTGAAAGTAGCCTTCACCCTAAACTAAGGGCCCAGTGAGAAAGCATCACCCTGACCATGTCCTCTCCCATCTCTCCTCCTGCTCCTAGACCTGGAGGACAGGCAGAGTGCTAGGGCGGCCCACCGGCTGGCAGATACTCACTGGGGCACCTCGAGCACCAGCACTTCCTGCAGGACCAGGGGGTCCAACTTCTCCCTAAGGGGTGGGGGGAAGAGCCAGGGATGAGGAAGAGAAGTCAGAGTGGGGGAGGGTGCAGGGGGTCCAGAAGCCCTGTTGCTAAGGGCTCAGGCCTCACACCCCATATTCCTGCTCCCCATCTCAGTCACACCCGCACCCTCTCCAGGTTCTTAGTCTAGCTGCTCTGCGTAACAGGGCACATGGCCAATGACCTCATTCTGAGAGTGCTCCCTTCAGTCATTATAGACCCTAGTGGTCAGGAGGGTGACAGCTGGTGAGTGAGGATCTGGAGCTGAGAAGGGGCATGATGGGGACACGAGGCAGAGAGAGGAATGGAGCCATGACTCACCTTCTCACCATTGGCACCAGCTGGGCCGGGGGGCCCAATGGGACCAGTCAGACCCTGTGGGAGAAGGTGAAGTGAGAGAGGCAGGGGCTTAGCAGGGACTGTGGGGGCCCACAACCAGTGCATCACATCAGGGCTCCTGCCCTGGCCCCTAGGGCCCTCTCTGACCCCAGATTGACAGGGAGAGCTCAGCAACTGCCCACACAGAGGCAGGACCGGGACTCCACTCACATACTGCGCAGCCAAGCTCCCCTGAGTGCAAGGCTAGAGAGTTACAGGGTCCCCTGCATGTGCCCCCAGCCCAACCCTGGGGGTCCTGACACCAGCATTCACCTACCCGTCCACCGTCCTTTCCGGGGGCTCCCTCAGGGCCTTTCTCTCCAACATCACCCTGGGAAAAGACAAAACCGGCTGCCTCAGTGAAATGCTCTAGAACTCCTTGCCCGCTCAGTCTCACCCTGGCTGGAACTCTGCCCAAGAAGGGTTTGCTGTGGTCTCGGGGGGGTGACAAGAAATGACAAGAGTGATATGAAAGCTTAGGGGAGATGATGTCCCTAAAAGACAGAGAGCAAGAACTTCGGAAGGAGGTCTCCAGGCTTCTTGGGAAGGGCCAAGTGGGGCCATCATTCCCAGACACCATGGGGGAAAGTGTGGGAATGGAGGGGCAGGAGTGTGACAGTCATGGCCTTGGTGAGTGGCACACTACACCCAGTACTTACCCTGTCTCCCTTGGGTCCAGCGATACCAGCTGCTCCCCTCTCGCCAGGCATTCCCTGAAGACCCGGAGGACCCTGAGCCCCAGTGGGGCCAACTGGGCCAGATGCACCCTGGAGTCGGAAGCAAGAGGGAGTCTGTGGTAGGCAGACCTTTCCCAGGACCCCTGGGCATGGAGCCTGGGAGGCCAGGGCCCCAAACCCTCTTTCCCCACCTTCCTTCTACCCAGACTTCCTTTCCCGCTCCATATTCCACTCTTCTCTCCTGATCTTTGTTCCTCCTGAGTCCCCTCCCCTTCTCTCCCTGCTCAGTGGGACCTCCCATGGCCACCCAGAAGACCCTGCAAGACTTGGCCTCACTTACTTTGGGACCATCAGTGCCAGGAGTGCCAGGGAGGCCACGGGGACCCTGGAGGCCCTGGGCACCGGGAGAGCCACGTTCACCTGGGAAACCTCGTTCACCCTGAGGCAGAGACACCAAGGAGCAATCAGGCAAGAGCAGTGAGGGAGAAGGCCCAGGGGGAAGTGGGGAGATGGGGAGGAGCAGGTCCCGAGCAGTCTGTGGTGCTGGGAGGCACTGGCAGAGCTGCCCAGGGAGGGAGGCCACCCAGCGATGGATGACAGGACACTCACCCTGGGACCCACAAGGCCGGGAGCTCCAGCTTCACCAGGAACACCCTGTGGAAGAAAGAAAGATGTGTGAGAGAGTAAAGGTGTCATGTCCCAAACCCCTAAACATCCTCCCTATGTGGGCCACTGAGCTCACACCATCATGTGTGGGGAGCTGGGATGTGGGTCTGGGGCATTCCCAGGCCTCACGAGGCTCCTTGTGCCCTCTCGCCCTTGCCTCTGTGGCATCAGAAGACACCTTTCCATCTAAACAGGCTGCAGGTTCAAAGAGCCCCATACTCACCTGGTCACCTGCTTTTCCACCTTCACCTGGGGGACCTGGAGGGCCAGGAAGTCCCTAGAAGCCAAAGTAACAAGTGTTAGCAAAGGAGTGTGTTTGCTGCCCCAGCCCTGCAGGGAGGCACGGCACAGGGCAGACCTCAGGGGGCAGCCAGGAAGGTGAGGTGCAGGGAAGCCTTGACCCCAGAAGTCGGGCAGGACCCCTAGGTACAATTCTGCTCCTGCCCCAGACAGCCTAGGACAGAAGCCTGGTCCAGCCACCTACCTGGAACCCAGATGGCCCAGGAGCGCCCTGCTCGCCTCGTTCACCAGCAGGTCCCTGCAGAGACAAAGAGAAGGTGAGCTGAGCCAGTGCTCCGGACCACCTGAGAGCCACAGCTTAGCCCCGGGTGAGGTCAGCAGGGAAGGCAGGCCCAGTGGCTTCCTGCACTGCACAGCCCACGTGCATGCATCAACGACCCAACTCCCCAACTCCTCTCCACCAAAGAGGGGGTGCATTGCCGCAGCTCCGGGCTGGTTTGGGGTCCTGGCTCAGCCCCATTAGTGGATGGGCTTGCAGTTACTCTGCCATCATCCTGCCAAGCCCCTGCTAAGGAAAACCTGGAAAGGCTGGGGAGGTACTTACAGCAGGGCCGGGGGGGCCAGCAGCACCTGTCTCACCATCTTTGCCAGGAAGACCCTAAGGAAGAGAAAATGCCATGACTTAGGCTTTTCCTCAGTTCTGTAGTGCTCCCAAGTCTGTGTAGGATCACTGTTGGGTCCAGGGTTTTCAGACCTCACCGTCCCCCAACTGTACTCCATCCACACTCCCTCCCCTCCCTTTGTTCCTAAGCCCTGCTTTTTCTCTTTCTTAGCATGGATGCCTTCTCCATCTCCCTGACCTGCTGCCTAACTGCAGTCAGAATCTCCTGTGTGGACTCCCACAGAAGCTGGGCCCAGCCCAGCCACAGGGATCTACATTGCTAGCAGGGACCCAGGACCACACCATAGACAGTCACTCCCTTGCCTCTCCCAGGTGTTCAGGGAAGGGTACTCACTCTCAGGCCAGGAGCACCAGGCAGGCCCTTCTCACCAGCTTTGCCAGGCTCACCCTGTAGGGAAGAGTGTATGGACCCATGAGTAGAGGTCCCTGGGGAAAGGGGCAGGCCCACAGGGGAGACTGGGGCTTGGGCTACACTCTGAGGAACAGCCAAAAGTAAGGCAGAGTATCGGCCCCTTCTCTCGTGTCCAGAGGCATTAATGGCAGCCAGGCCACCAGGAACTGCCCCCATGGAGTAATGTCATAGCTGCAATGTCCTGAAGCTCTGTGGGCCCTGGGTTGTCCCAGATCACATGGTCTCCTTCAGGGCACACTGGAGCTACATATGGCACAGGGATCCCACTTATCCCTGTCCCTGGATTAACTCCACTCAGGATCCGACTCTTTTCCCAAGGGGTCAGGAAGACAGGTAGCACCACATGGGAAGAAATGGAATTGCAAATTATTACTTACATTGGCACCTTTGGGGCCGGGGAAACCCATGACACCAGGCTGCCCACGAGCTCCCTGAGGACCTGGAGGTCCAGGGCGACCATCTTCCCCAGGGGCTCCCTGAAAGAGAGGACATCATTCATTCTCAGACCACAGACACTCTGACTACATCTGTCCAGTCAACATCTACTCAGTGCCTGCCATGTGGCAGGCACAGGACTTGGCACTGGACACACACACACGGCACCTAGGACTAACCACAGTTGAGACCAGCAGCCTACACCACACACAGGTCCATCTGTGACAAGGCACTGTTGGGCTCAGAAGTCTGCCCCAGTGCACACTAGACATTGTTGTTCCCCCAAGGAAGGGCCCAAACACAAAAGGGGGTGGTATTTTCAGACGTTACAGCTAGTAGACAGGCCACTCCTGGACCCACAACCTGCCTTCTCTTCCCTCCCCTTCTCTTCCCTGCCCAATTCTCCAAATTCACCCCCACCTAAGCTCCTCTCCCTCTCCTCCCTTCCTCCCCCCCGGATAACCCCCTACCCTCCAAGTAACTCCAGGATTGGACACTTACAGAAGGGCCAACTTTGCCTTGAGGACCAGCATCACCAGGGCGACCAGTGAGACCCTTTTTTCAGAAGGGAGAAGAAGGTGTTGTCAGGGTCAGGCCCCAGGACCTCCCAAACCTGGCAGCACAGGGTTGGGGGCGGAGGTGGGAAGGCCATAACAGTCTGCTCAGAGTCTGAAGCCAAGGGCAACAGCAAACAGCTCTGCTCCTTACCCGGGCTCCAGGAAGACCAGGTTCTCCAGGACGGCCAGGGTCACCATTGGCTCCCTTAGGACCAGCAAGGCCCACGGGCCCTCGCTCTCCAGGGGCTCCCTACACAAGAGGAGTCAGAGAGTCAGCGAGATGCCATGTGACCAGGGATGCAGGTGCAGGGGGACAGCCCCTCTTTCCCCACTCACCTTGGGACCTGCTAGACCATCCTGCCCTGGGAAGCCACGGTTGCCGGGAGCACCCTAGGAAGAAGTGGGGAGGAGAGGCAATAAGTGGAAATGACCCCTAAGTGGATGGTGGCTGAAGAGAGCCCAGCCAGGACCCAGGGCATCCATCCTACCAACCCACCAACCCACCAACCACAGTTTCTGGGGAGCAGTAGCTGTGGCCTGAGAGATTCTGAGAGGTTAACTTCTTGAGCCTGTCTCCACCTTTTTGGGAAGGAGTTCAAACTGTTTTGTGTCATCTTGGAGGTTGGGGGACACAACTAAGGCTAAGGGCTCCCTATCCCTAAGGTGGTGAGTGAAGAAAAGAGGAGTGTGGTGTCCAGAAAAGTCACGAGTTTGGCAAGAACACAGCTGCAAGGATTCTGCTTCCATCTCTGAGGCACAGCCCTAGTGAGGTTGGGCATTCCCAGGTCACTTACTCTTTCTCCAGGAGGCCCAACAGGCCCAGCACCACCAGGCTCTCCACGGGCACCTCTTTTGCCTTCTTCTCCAGCCGGACCAGGGGCTCCCTGGGGGCCGGCAGGGCCCTGAGGACCAACACAAAAGAGAAACAGGGTGAGTCTTCACCTGGCCCTGGGGCAAGCACTGGCCCAGAGTGTGGAGGAACTAGACTTAGCAATTATTTCAGGGCTGGGGGACTCGGGAAAGAAGGGCCATGAGGAATCAGCAGACACAGCCCAACAGGAAGAGGGACCTGAAGCTGCAGCAGGGTCTTCTGTTAAGTCCCCTTCTCTGGGAACAACCTGAGAGGGCCCAGACTGGGGGATGGGGCCCCCGCAGAGGTGGGCAGGGGCTGGGAGAATGGCTGTGTGCCCTCTACAATAGCAGGAAAGATGAGGGGTTGCTGCAGATACTCACAGGTTCTCCCTTGGGGCCTTGTTCACCTTTGAAGCCAGCAATACCAGGTTCACCCTTAACAGAGGAGAGAGGCAGGTCCTCACATGGGGCTCCCTCTGCGATGCCCACCCCACCTGCAGAATCCTGGTTCAAGGTGCCCTTGGACAGGCACTGGTTGAGGCTAAGGCAGGAGAGCACGGGAAGGAGGGGAGATGGAATTTGACTCCAGGATGTAAGTGGGACTTGGGGTTGCATTGGGCTCTTACCGTCTGACCTTTTGGGCCCAGAGGACCAGTTGCACCTTGAGGGCCAGGAGGACCACGGGGTCCAGGGAAGCCAGGAGCACCAGCAATCCCAGGAGCACCCTGTCAGGGGGAGCAGAAGAGAGGGGCATCAGGAGAGAGGCCGAGGCAGGACTGAGCCCACTCAGAGGAATCAAGTCCAGGGGCCAACACTCACAGCAGATCCTTTGGCTCCGGGAATTCCATCAGTTCCAGGGTTACCCTGAAAAAGGAGACAGTGTCATTGCAAAAGTAAGCAACAAAGAATGAACCCAACCACCTCCCAGCCCTCCAGGGTTCAGATCTGGGACGGGAACAGGTGCTGTCCATTTCGGGGGCACGCCTACTGTGCTTCTCCAGGAAAGACTCTAGATCAGTGGTTCTCAACTTATGGTTTGCGACCCACAGGAACTGTATTAAAGGGTCGCAGCATCTGGTAGGTTGAGAACCACTGCTTTAGATGGAGGAGATATTTCTAGAGATCAGGGGACAGGCGTTGGGCCAGGGTAAAGGTTTGGTGACTGCAGTTCATGCCCCTCAGACCACAGCACAGAGTCAAGAGTGCCAAGGCCCCAGGCCCTTAGGCCAAAGAGAAGCTGCACTTACAGAGGCACCGGCGGGTCCAGGGGACCCTGGAGTACCAGGTTCACCGCGAGGACCTTGAGCGCCTTCAGGACCACGGGCACCAGTGGGGCCAGCTTCACCCTAGAAAGAGGTAGGGAAGATGATATAAAGCAGGGTACACAGACCTCTAGGCAGCTGGCAACAGCTCAGGGCAGCTGCGTGCTGGGCACCTGACAGCTGAGTTATGCATGTGCTCCCCTGCACACAAGAGCATGCATGTTTACATGTCTGTTCACGCACAGGTCACATTGTCCTTTTTGTCTCCCCTTGACTGGGCTGATGACCTGATGGCTTGCATGCCTTCCTTCTCCACTGCCCCGTCCCTCTCCACCATACACTGCCACAGGCAGTTACATGCTCAAGCAACAGGCTGCTGGAGGGTTCCTCCGCTGCCTATCAGAAATGCAAGGGCTAGGCTCGGTGCCTGTAGCTCAGCAGCTAGGGTGCCAGCCTCATACACTGGAGCTGGTGGGTAGAATCCAGCCCAGGCCTGCCAAACAACAATGACAACTACAACAAAAATATAGCCGGGCATTGTGGCGGACGCTGTAGTCCCACCTACTTGGGAGGCTGAGGCAAGAGAATCTCTTAAGCCCAGGAGTTTGAGGTTGCTGTGAGCTATAACGCCATATCACTCTACCAAGGGTGACAGCTTGAGACTCTGTCTCAAAAAAAAAAAAAAAAAGAAATGCAGGGGCTGGGACCCTGCCATCCAGGCACCGGGGGATAATGGGCAAGTGGCACTATCTTCCCACCCCTCCTGTGTTTCCATTTTATTGAGGAACCAAGGCCCTGGAGGTGAGCCCATGGCCACCTCTCCTGCTACTTCCCTGAGCATTGCAGCTCAGCACACACTTTGTGCCCATCTGACTAATGGGGGCACAGGGACACCAGGCCCTGGCCCCAGCCTGTTGGAAATGAACTAGAAAGGGCAAAAGCAGCTGGGCAGGCGCTCCAAGCCTGCTTTCCTGGCTCCCACTGCAGGCCAATCCACCCTGGGGGCCTTTAGCAATCTCCTCCCCACAAACAGCCTCTGCTTTTACTTTCATTTATTCCTGAAAGTTATAACTCTCTCTGGATGGCAGAGTCCCTGGGGCCGGCTGCTGACCTGGAGAGAGGGCAGAGCCTCCTCAGGTTTCTCTCAGAACATTCCTGCTTCACTTTTGTAGTTATTACTTTCTAAAGGTCAGGCCCCTCACCTTCCGCTGTCCCTCTTCACAATGGGTCTCCTTCACCCGGCTCCAGGGGCCTCAGACACTGTCTGGTTGCCATGGAAACCCCCAGGAGGGGAAAAGCAACCTGATGCCAGAGACACACGGAGGCTCCTTATTCATTCCCAGGGACGTCCACACTGGAATCCCTCCTGGGCCGCAGGGGCCTGTCCCTGCACTGGCCGGCCTCCCACGGGCCTCTAGTAATCCTCTGAAGGAAGGACTCCATTAACTCAGCTCAGAAGGGCCAGACACCCGCCTCCATGAGGCTGAACCCGGAGGGGAGGGGGAAACAGGGAGCTAGCTCCTGACCTACTCCCCTCCCCTGCCTGTCCCCTCCAGCACCCTCTGGGTCTGCAGCCTGCTCAGCTCTTGGGTCTCTGTTCTGGCCTCTGTCCCCTCCTGGGTCTCTGGTGTATCCCCATCATTTTCTCTGTCTGTCTCTCCCCACTCTGAAGCTGTAACTGGACCTCTCGCTTTTTATCATTCCGCCTTACTTCCCTCTAGCTGGTGACGCTGCAAAGCACCTAGCTTTGTGCCCTGCCCGGTGGAGAGCAATGGAGCATGGCAGTGGGCAGTGGGAGCCCCTCCTCAGAGGGACCAGCGAGCAAGGGTCACAGGGAGAGGCGAGCGTCTCGGCATGCAGCAGGGCACACACCTTGGCTCCGGGAGCACCAGGGAAGCCAGGACCACCAGCAGGACCGACGGGACCCTGTAGAGAGGAATCAGGTGAGAGGGGGGTAAATGCCAGTTCTGGGCACAATCTCTCCTGCCTCCAAGGTGAGCAGCCCACACACCTCATGTTCCTTCCTACCCTCATGCTGATTCCACTCTACATCCACTGTGGCTAAAAGTTCCTGGATGAAAACTGTCCCCACTGCCAGCGTCCCTGGGAAACTCAAGAGCGAGGCTTTGCTTTGCCTGGCTTCAAAAGTCAAAGTGAAGTTTCTGCCTATATACAAGATGAGAAGCAGACAATTTAACTGACCTCCTCAACGAAGACTGAAAGGGTGGCTGAGAAAAATGAACTAATGCCTCAGAGCATTAAAATTATTCCTCCTCCTTCTTCTTTTCTAATCAAAGTCAGAGAACTGATACAATTATACCAAATAAACCCTGCAGACTTCACTGGGCTGTTTCCTGGGACCCTGCTGGGGACAACGGGTACTTACCGGAGGCCCTGCAGGGCCTGGCTGGCCATCATTGCCCCGGGCACCCTGTGAGCAAGGAAAAGGACACCATGAGAGGTGCCCCCAACCCCCGTCCGCCCCTGATCACAGCCCACCCTCGCAGAAAACGAGCAAGACACTGTGCTGGGGTGTCCAGACCTGAGCACAGAGGGCGGAGTGTGGGCGGCAGGACACCCCGCTACAGGAGCCCCTCTGTGCTGCCCACGTGAGAGGGTAGGCCAGCAGGCTCTCCTCTGCATTAAAATGTAGGCAATTTCCTTGCTATTCCTTTATTTCTTCAGCTTTAGTTTAGACTCCAAATACCCCTAACTTCAGGCCAAGTTATCATTTAAGGACTCAAGAAAGTGGGTGAAAGGAAAACGAAACAGCCACCTGCAGCCTAGACTCAGGGCTTCCTGCTTGCCCACAGGACGAAGCCCCTGCGAGGCTGTGTTACCTCCTTGGTTAAGGCTTGGCTGAGGCCTCCTCAGGGTTAGCTACACTTGCCTCTGCCCCCAGCTCTCTGCTCAACAACCTGTTCTTACAGAAAACAAAGATGCTTGCAGGATGTGGACAGGGCACAGCCCAAAGACACACATCTGAACTCATGCCCTGAGAGTTTTTATTCACAAAGTAAGGCAGGCTGCCAGTTCCTTCTCTACAAGACTTGCCCTTTGAGGGTTTTTTTTCCCCTGGGCTTGTGATGGGCACCACTCAAACTCTGTCTCTAGGGCGCAGGGAACTCTTAACTCAAACTCTGTTAGCCAGAGAGCTGCGCAGAGCTGGGCCTAAGACCTAGTCCTCAGCGGGGACCCCCACCCCCACCCCACCCCAGCAGGCCAGGAGAGGGCCTTTTCCCTCCTGGGCTCCACCTGCCAGTCTGTGCTTCGCGCTTCAGAAGCTGCAGGAGAAGGATGCTTTAGGGGCAGCTCATGTTTTAAATAAGACTCGTCTTGTGGCTCTGAGGCTCTCCAGATTAGCATTTAACAGGAAAGAGAAGATGCAACAGGAAAAATGCCAGAGGGAACATAAAGCCCTCTGGGGCTGGCCTGGCCACTTCAGAAAACTGTTCCTGGAGAAGCTGTGGCGATCCTTCCCTCTAGGAGTCAGCCAGCAGAGAGGCCCAGCCTGGGCACGAGCAAAGGGGAGCTGCCATGATGAGCTGAGAGCCAGAGCTGGGCTGGCACCTGCCAGCTCTCCCTGCAGCAAGGCTGGGGAGAGGGCACATGACTGCAACAGGCTAGGTGGACCCAGCTGTCCCCAGCCCAACCTTGACACCAGGCCCACATTTGGAAGTATGTGTGCCTGCCCAGTGTCGGGGCCCCGCACACCTCAGACACTGCACGGCTATCTACTAGAAGCCAAGGCTCAGAAGGCTGCTGGAATTCCTCAGAGCAGAGACGGGCCAGGAGGAGCCTGATTGGAGGGCAGAGGGAGGAGGAGCAAAGAAGGGCTCAAACGCAACGTTGTCCACCTACTAAGCCAGCTCTTATACACATTCTGGCAGCCTGATACTGTGGGGACAGGACCCAGCATGGAGAGCGGAGAGCAGGGCCCACTGTGCCCAGGAAGGAGAGGGAACAGGGCAGGGGATGCAGCTCGTCTCTACCCCATTCCTCGGCTGAGGCTACCACAGCTCAGACACTCTCTGAACGGCCCCAAGCCAGCGCCTGCTAATCTGTCGAAACTGGTGTTTCTTGGCAGGCCCAGCACACTCTAATCACCTCATACAGAGTGACCTGGGGCAAGGCACTTCAGCAGCACTGGCTGACAAATGGGAGGCGAGGGTGCTGATTATTTTCCTGATCTGCTAGGGAGGGAAATTTCTGCCAAATAGATACATTATCTGGAAAGCAGCACAACTGAGTGAGGCCGATTTATCTTGGCCAGCCCGACGAGGCCCTGTGAGGAGGGGCTTCAGAGCTTGGGTGGCTGGGGTATAAATTCGACAAAAAGCATAATCTCCCTTAAACATGGCTTTCATCACATCATTTGCCTGGCCAGGCGCCTACAAGGACTCTCTATTGCTAAGGGATCAGAGCTAAATGCCTCTGTCTGGCACCCGGTGCCCTCCACTGGCTGCGATCCCCTTACTCTTAATGACCCATATTAACTAGGGGCCACTAGAGTCTGAGGCTGCAAAGCATCATTTATCCTAGGCTATTTAGCCTTTCTGTGCCATAGTTTCTTCTCTAAAATAGGGAGAAGAATGGAACTTACCCCTCAGGATGTGGGAGAAGAGTAAGCAAGAGAAAGTATATAAAGTATAAGTATAGGAAGTGAAGTGGTGGCCCTGAGTACTGCATCATAATGTCACTAGCAGCATCAGTATAAATGCCCCAGGAGTGGCTGCTAGACGCTGTTACACCTTTCTCAGGCGCCATCATCTGAGCAACCAGAAAGTACAAAGAGTAGTACAGTATCCCTTAGCTTCCACCGGATTGGCTGAGAGCCAGTGGAGGCTGGTGAAGAGGTAACCCAACAATCCGGACTAGTTAAAAGAGTCCTGCTTTCCCCCACAACCCTCCTCCTTGCCCTGTGCAGATCCAGCCCGGGAATTGTTGATGGGCACACTCTGAGTCAATTCTTATGGGGCAATGATAGTCTCTGCACCTCACAGGGTGGTTTTGAGGGTTAAGTGAGATAAATTAGTAAACTTGAACATGCTGGCTATGGTATTTGGCTTTGTCTATTACTCACCGCAGCACCAGCAGGTCCGGTTCGTCCTCTTTCACCAGGCAGGCCACGGGGACCCTGGAACACATACCAGGGCAGTCCCAGGATGAGTATGCTTCACAGCACTCTGGGTCATCACCCCAGATCCCAGAGGAAAGGTACCTCCACTTGCCCAGGAGGACAGGAGCTCCTGGGGGCATTGCCTTCCTGCCTTGCCCAGGGCTCCTGGAGGCACACTAAAAGGCCTTCTGCCTGGCTCCTCTTGCTACCTAGCAGGAACTTTGCTACAAGAGCTTACCAAGCCAATCACAGTGGCTCACACCTGTATTCCTAGCACTCTGGGAGGCTCAGGTGGGTGGATTGCTTGAGCTCAGGAGTTTGAGACCAGCCTGAGCCAGAGACCCCATCACTACTAAAAATAGAAAAACTAGCCAGGCATGTGGTGAGCACCTGTAATCCCAGCTACTTGGAAGGCTGAGGCAAGGGGATCTCTTGAGCCTAAAAGTTTGAGGTCACTGTGAGTTATGACCCCACAGCACTCTATTGAGGGGGTGACAGAATAAGACATTGTCTCAAAAACAAACAAACAAAGAAAAAAAGCTTGCCAAAATGTTGAGAATAAAGGGAATGTTTAGCAATTAAGGATATTTTAAGTGTGTTAACAGGGCCATTTCAAGGAAATGTTGGTGAAATCTTGAACAAAATGTCTATCTAATACATTTTACTTTTTGTTCATAATCATATCATAACTATAAAAGTAAATATGTACTTTGCACAAAGGGAGTGCTGGTGTTTATAATGCAGCCATCCATTAGGCTTTAGGAGGTGTCTACAGACTGTCTGGCAGCCTTCCTTGGTGGAGGGGCTCCCATACTCACCATTGGTCCTGGAGAACCATTCTCACCAGGGGAACCACTCTCACCCTAAAAAAAGACACACAGGGTCAGTGTCTGGGACCCCATTTCCAGCCCCTAGACAATGCCCAAGGAAGATGCTGAAAGCCCTGGTCATCTCAGCTAGCAAAGACACCCTCAGTCTTCAGTTCAGCGAGGGGGAGTGCCCCAAGCTTTCCAGGCCTGCTGTTCACACCTCAGGATATGAGACTGGGTGTTCCTGATGTGCTAACTCTACTGAGCTCCACGGCATCTTCTGGACTGGACGGAAGGGGACCTCCCTGAGAGGTTCCCAGCGCCTTACCTTCACGCCAGGAGCACCAGCTTCTCCCTTAGCACCATCTAGGCCTGGGTAACCCTAGGAACAAGAGAAAACGTTCAATCACAAATGAGAAGAAATGCACACACACCCAAAGTGCTTGTCTCCCCCCACCCCCGCACATCAACCCATTCCTTCCAACTCCCTGCATGATACTCACTCTGTGACCTTTGACACCTGGAAGGCCTGGAGTTCCTGGGAAGCCACGAGCACCCTGCAATCCAAAGTGGAGAAGTTCAGGGCACAGAGTATATGCTGCCCTGGGCTGCTAGAGCACCTATGGCTCCCATGGGCAGCCAGGGAGTTGCCACCAGCCCCAGCACTTAGCTCTGTCAGTGAAACCCAGGCCACCCCCTCCCCAGGCTTCCCCATCTTGCACACAGTGAGTATAAATAACAACTGCCCAGCCTCCCCTGGGGGCCTGTGTAAGGATTGCACATGACCACCCATGTGCAGGGGTGATAAACATAGGAGCCACTAGTGTTTTATTTTAGAAGTAGCCTCAATGAACTGGATGAGCCAGGTTTAAGGTTACCGGGAGGAAGATGCAAGGAAAGGCACTTTAGGCTCAGAAAGGTGGGCCTTTACCTGAGGGCCAGGAGGACCTCTTTCACCAGATTTTCCGGGTTTTCCAGCTTCACCCTGAAGGGAGACAGAGAGACTTCAGCTAGCCCAGAAGACACGACAGCATAGTTGGCATGTTCCAGAATGGCATCTCTCCTCCACCCCCCATGCCTTGTGCCCACCAGCTCGCTCATCTCCCTCATCTCCTCTAGATTCCAGCCCCTTGTTTGCCTTCCATGTTCTTTCAGACATGTGCATGGCCCATGGCCAGCTCCTCTGTCCCCACCAGCCTCTGACTTTCCTGGAAGGGCTCTTTCTCTCCCCTCCAAGGCTCTATAGACTGGGCTAGCTCTCTCTGACCTCGAGAGACTTCTGCCATCTAATGCTATTCATATGAATAGCTCAAGAGTGCCAGCTCTTGTCTCTTTACTTCGTTTGCATTCTCTGTAGACATTTTGACTCGGCTGAGCTTTTTCTAACTCATTTACAATTAAGATAATGTTGGGTTGTTGAACATTTCTTCCTTTGTTTTTCCTTCTCTACATCTCGCTTTGTGTTTTTTCTCTCTCGTCTCTCATTTCTCGATTTCCCTTCCCGAGGCCAATGATATTTTAATTATTTCTCTTCCCATTGGGTCCAAAGTCATCCCCAGGGAACTTGCAAGCTCAGTTCCAAGTGGGCATGGTGACAGGAGACAGAGTCAGTGTTTAAGACTACCCAGATTTGCCCCTCAGGACCCCACTACCCTGGGTGCTCCCCCTTCACACTTCACCACACATCATCTCCAGGCCCTTCCAAATGAAACAACTTCCCACTGGACCCAGGTATACTCACATCATCACCAGGTTTTCCAGGGGGGCCAGGAGGACCACGGGGACCCATAGGACCCTATAAACAAAGTAAGGGGGTTAAGAGATGGTTGGAAGGGGAAAATTCCTGGTCAGTGGTCAAAACACTGGGATGTTAGTCCTGGAAGTCAGTTCTCCCATAAGGAAGAAAGATGCAGAGAGTGGGCTCGGCGCCTGTAGCTCAGCAGCTAGAGCACCAGCCACATACACCAGGGCTGGCGGGTTCAAACCCAGCCCAGGCCTGCTAAAAAAAACAATGACGACAACTACAAGAAAAAAAATAGCTGGGTGGCTCGGCAACCATAGCTCAGTGAGTAGGGTGCCGGCCACATGCACTGAGGCTGGTGGATTCGAGTCTGGCCCGGGGCCTGCTAAACAACAACAACTGGAACAAAAAAATAGCTGAGTGTTGTGGCGGGCGTCTACCCAGCTGCTCAGGAGGCTGAGGCAAGAGAATTGCTTGGGCTCTGGAGTTTGAGGTTGCTGTGAGTTGTGATGCCCTGGCACTCTACTGAGGGTGATATAGAGAAACTCTGTCTCAAGAAAAAAAAAAAAAAGGCTCGGCGCCTGTAGCTCAAGCAGCTAAGGCACCAGCTACATACACCAGAGCTGGTGGGTTTGAATCTAGCCTGGACCTGCCAAACAACAATGACAACTACAACCAAAAAATAGCTGGGCACTGTGGTGGGTGCCTGTAGTCCCAGCTACTTGGGAGGTAGAGGCAGGAGAATTGCTTAAGCCCAGGAGTTGGAGGTTGCTGTGAGCTGTGATGCCATGGCACTCTACCCAGGGCGACAGCTTGAGGCTCTGTCTCAAAAAAAAAGAAAAGAAAAGAAAAGAAAAAGACAGGAAGGAAGAAAGAAGCAGAGAGTGGAGCAAAGGGACAGAGATCTCAGTGGGAAGCTGGGTGACCTAGAAGGGGATGTTAGGACATAGTTCCTGGTGGTCCTTGCTATGTTTGGCTCTCTGTCTCTCTCCATAGCTAAGAAGTGACATTTGGACTTCCTTTGGGCCACCACACTGTGGAAAAGAATTGGGAGAGCCTGGGAGGGGACAGCAGCTGGGACCCCAGTGGTCTGTCATTAAAGAAGGAACCAATAGTGGTACTCACAGAGACGCCAGGTTCACCAGGTTCACCAGGATTGCCTTGAAATCCTTGAGGTCCCTAAAAAGTAAAGTGAAGATGCCGGTTGACTCCTGCAAACTGTGCTAAGGCATCAGAAAGTTTGGCAATCATCTGGGACACCACCAAAAGGAAAGGGCCCAGTACTTACAGGAGAGCCAGCAGGGCCTGGAGGTCCTCGAGGTCCCATGGGGCCCTGCATTGGGACAGAAAATGGGAGGTTTACTGGAAATGCTTCCCAATGGCCTCTAATGTGCTACCTCCTCCCAGCCAAAAGCCCAGACAAAGGACAAGAAGTTACTCTGTGGGCAGGGGGCCCTACAGTGGCTGCTCCCTCTCATTTCCCACTCCTCATGCAACAATCTATTTTTATTTATAGGCACCATTTGGACAGAGAAGCTGGCCTTGCTTTGTCCTGGACAGCAGCCATGTTTACTAAAGTCTGAGTTTCATTTAGCATGTGCCAAGTCAGAGCTGCGGGGCTGAGATTTCCTGCTGGAAGTCTGTGGATGCTGGAGAACAGTAGCTGCTGTCTGCATTCTTCAGTTCTCATTCCAAGAGCAATAGCAACTGGCCTTCTAACAGATCAGCCTATATGCATGTCCCCATCCTCATTCTTCTTAGTCACTCCAGCGCATCATTAAAACTGGCATCCATCGCCATTAAAAACCAAATGCTCTGAGTGAAGTGAATGGGAGGTTACATAACTTGTGAAGAAGAGCTGCTCTGAGCAATTACTGTAAAGCAGAGGTTGTCAGAGTCTCTGGCTCTACTAAGGGCCACCTCCTGCCATTCTGGCTGCAAAGAACTAGTGTCTTTTCTTACCATTGGTCCTTGCATTACTCCCATCTGGGCACCACCAGCCTTCTCATCAAATCCACCAGCCATCTGGGCAGCAAAGTTCTACAAATAAACCCAACAACATTAGGAGGTTGAAGGGCCCTAAGTATTTGCTACTTGGCTAAGTAAGCTCTGTCTGGACAGAAATAACTCCACTTAGATAAACGCTAATTATTGGAAACTAAGCCATCATTGATCAGAATTACCAATGATTTCTGAAAAATAGTTTTGGGAAAAGTGTTACTTGATGACAATGGCAAAATCATTTCCTGGAAGATGAAGTGTTATTTGGAGGAGTATCCCTTTCTTACATTTTATTCTATAAAATTATTTTATATCCTTACATATGACTTATTTATGTAACATATGTTGAGAAATATAACTAAAACATCACTTTTAAAGGTGTTCTTTATTTTCTAAGGACTTTAATGCCCAGAAAAGTTCTAAAACCAACAGTCTTGAACTATTTTAGCAAGCAATGTAGTAGGCGTCTGTGAGCCCATTTAAGTTTAAGAATTTAAAACACAGCAAACATCAAAATGGCAAATCTGCAAGAACTGGGCAATAATATAATTTGTTGATTGGTTTGATTCCACAGATGACTAGCCACACACACCTTCATTCAGTGGAGCTCTTTCATGAGAATGAATAGTTGCTTGGAATGTACTTGGCAAGGACCATGAATAAATGTCTTCCAAGGACAGTGGTCACTCTTCTTCCAGGGAAGTACAAGTGCCCAGTCATCACTCCTCCTAACCTTACACCCACTCCCAAGAATCAACCACATGGTGCCAGGACGCCAGGTAACTGAAGACTTTCTTTACAGAACCCCAGCAAGTGAAAAAAGTCAGCCTTTAGTGCCACAGTCTCATGCCTAATATGTGACTCCACTAAATTATAGGCCTGGAGGTGAAGCCCACGGACAGGCTATGTACACACTGCTGGCAGCCCTGGGAGCCAGCCAGGTAAGTGCAAGTAGCAATTTAGAAGCCACATTTCTGGAGAGACAGCCTAAAGGAAGGGGAAATAAGGATACTTACTCCACCAAGCCCAGGGGGTCCAGGGGGACCAGGAGGACCAGGGGGGCCAGGATTTCCAGGGGTCCCAGGTTCTCCATCTCTGCCACGAGGTCCAGGGGCACCCTTGGCAGAAAGAGGAAAAGGCACCAATGTGAAGCAGTGTTTCTTCAAAAACCATCTGTCCCTGGGCTACTATTGAAAAACTGGTCGGGCATGTGGTGGGCCTTGAAGGGCGTGGGATGTGCACAAGGGCTTAGCAGCATTGCTCTCTACTCACTTTTTCACCTTTGTCACCACGATCACCTCTGGGTCCTTGTTCACCTGCAGGTCCCTAAAGGTAAAAAATTTGGTAAGATGACAGCAAGGCCAGGAGCCTGCAGATCGGTAACTCAGACTCAGTGAGGAAGAAATGAAGGAAGAGATTTCCCCCTTTCTTACCTGAGGCCCAGGAGGTCCTTTGGGTCCTACGATCTGTGAGAGAGAGACCCACAAGATAGCAAGTTAGAGGGCACAGGGAAATGGCCCATTTAGAGCAGCAGATGGAACCCCATGTATAAATAATTCATACTTACATCCTTGATGTCTCCGGGTTCTCCTTTCTGTCCCTGAAACACAAAACATTCACAAGATTAAGCCCTGCTGGCAACCCAGCATCAAGGTACCCTTTGAAACAGACATCTTCTGATGTCTAAAGAATCACAGGTTGGGGCTGGGAATGGACTCAAGCCTGTAATCCTAGCACTCTGGGAGGCCAAGGCAGGTGGATTGCTTGAGCTCAGGAGTTGGAGAACAGCCTGAGCAAGAGCAAGACCCTGTCTCTACTGAAAATAGAAAAACCAGCCGGGCATCATGGTGGGTGCCTTGTAGTCCCAGCTACTTGGGAGGCTGAGGTTAGAGGATCACTTGAGCCCAAAAGTTTGAGGTTGCTGTGAGCTATGATGATACCACGGCACTCTACCCAGGGCAACAGAGTGAGACTCTGTCTCCACAAAAAGAATCACAGGCTGCATTAGCATAGCATTGCTTCTGAAGAAGGAAGTATAAAGGCAAAACAAGGAGAAGGAAAAGGAGAAGGAGAAAAAGGCAGCCCTTACCTTTGGTCCTGGTGGCCCTGAAAGGGGGGGGGGGAAGAGAGAAAAAGAAGTTAAGAATTATGAGATGGAAAAGTCCTAGTTCTTGTCACACAAATACTTTTTCGAGAGTCAAACAAAGGGAGGACACAACCAAGGAAGGAGGTAGCTTCCGGAACCCCTCCATGGAGAGTTAGGGTCACTGTGGCCTGGGGTTGCTGAGGACCCACTGAGGAATGGAGGTGACCCAGACTTTGTTATTCACTGAGCAGACAGTGTGCAGTGAAAGGGACAAGGGCAGCACAGAGAGACAACAAAGAGCTCCAGATCTAATCAGCCACCCAAAGCAAGCTTGGGAGACTCAGGCTCTTGTCCCCCACAGGGTAGAAAGCCCTTCCCAAATCCCAAGCCATCCCAAAAGAAGAGTTAGGTACTTAGAAACATCTTACATTACAGCTGGGTCTCCTTGAAGCAAGCACAAAAAAAAAAAAGAAAGAAAGAAAGAAAAGAAACAGCAGAGCACAGGAGTTATACAGAGCATTGCAGCCAGTGCCACCCCAACTCAATAACCCTCCCCATCACAGCAGCAAAATGGTAAAAGCCATCAACACTTCGCTCACATGGGCCCCTCTGAAAAGATCTGGAAATCTGTTGCACAAAGGAACCAGTGTTGGCGAAGTGTTAAGGAAAGGCAACTTCTCACTTCCCTTTCACCTCCTTCTCTACTTGAACAGGAAGAGAACAGTGAGGGTCACCCAAGAAACCTAGATGTGAGCACCCACTCACCCTGCAGTGAGACAGGATGTGTTTGAGTGCTGGGGAGGAGTCGCCTGCACATATACCACCCACCTGCACTGGCTCTAGCTGGGAGTTAGTAACTACTCACCAGAGTGCAAGCCCTATCTCCACCCTTCCCCACTGACACTTCCAGAACTCATCCCCTTCTGATCCTATTAACTTGCTTCTTCATTGGTGGTCACTTCCAAGAGAAGTAATAGCAAAGAGGAAACTACCACCAATGTTCCATACCTCAAAAAGGGAGGCTGCCTCCATGTCTCCCCACTAGCTGGCAGGGGTTTCTCTGCACTGAAGACCATATGTACTTGGAGGTCTTCCAAGGAGATAAGGAGCAAGTGAAGGGGGAGGAATTTATTGTGCTTTGGCCAGACAGAGCATTTGATCTCCGTTGTGGCTCTAGTAATTTACAGAGGTGATTCCAGAGAGGATATGTTTGTGCAATCACATCTGTACTTCCATGCATCTGGGAAGCAGTTTTTTTTTTTTTTTTTGGAGGTATTGAGCAAGGAAGGAGCCTGCTAGTGTCTCAGGCTCTCTCAGTTTCAATCTGTAAGTGAGAAGCAGCCTTTCCTTTCTGCCCCAGCTGCTGGGGTCCCATGGATAACCAGCCTCTCTGCTTTGCAGAGATGCCCAGCATCTATGGGAGGGTGTTTGCTGTGCCTGCAAGTAATTTATTTATGTTGAATAGGAAATAAATAAATTACAACCACTGGCAGTGGCGAGGTCAGTTGGGCAGATGGGGCAGCACTCTCCGAAGGGGATCTCAGGACTGAGGCAGTCTTTCACGTCTTCACAGATTATGTCATCGCAGAGGACAGTCCCAGTGTCACAGACACAGATCTGGCAGGCCTCAGGCTTCCACACGTCCTTATCATTATACCTCTGCCCATCCTGCACACAGCTGCCAGCCTCCTCTGTAGGAGGGGGGTACAGGGGATGCAGAGAGCCAAGAGATGGAGTGGGTAGGGAGCCAGAAAAGAAAAAGAAAAAGGTTGCAGTCAACTTGATATAACGTCAATGCTAAAGAGCATGGGTGGGCCATCTAAACGTAGAGAAATTAAAAATTATTTGTTAAAGCATCATTCTTACTTTCATGTATTCAACAAATATTTATTAGGTATTTTACACTATTCTATTATTCACCAGTGAAAATCCTGATCCAGCAATAAAGGTGAGGGGGCTCCTGCACCATATTCTCTTCACCCATCTAGTATAGGGGGACCCCGTGGGGTGGGGGACAAACTGGAGGATGAGCAGGAGAGGAGACGAGACTCTGAACGGGCACTCTGGGATGGTAATGAAAGAAGAGAAGGGAAAATGCTGAGACCAGCTCAGGAGCAGAGAGGACTTCTTTTTTCTGTCTTCCTCTAGGAGTTGCCGGGATTTGTTAAAATACAACTGACAGCTTAAATTCTACCTACAAAAACTAGAATCCATAAAGAACCAGAGTCCACAAATGTATGTACATGAATGTGGTGGGGGGAGGACCTGTTAAAATTAGGATCTTGTCCCATTCTTTGAACAGTAATAGAATGAGGACTGATTTGAGAAGGAGGATGGATTCATTCAAACAATACCCCCTGGGCCCCAGGAAAGCTAAGAAATGGCTCCAGAGGAGAGCAGGGCCAGGGCCTGGGGCTGACCTCCAGCTACAGTCCTCCCCAGAGGCCCGTCTCCATGTGAAGACAGACTCCAATTTGGAGAGTAGGGGGCTTTGAATGCCTGTCCTGGCCTCGTCCAAGAATGTAGAGGAAGAATAGCAGGTCTCTCTCCACAAGGGCCCTGCCGTCTGGAATTCGTGCTGCGAATGAAACCTGTGCTGACAAGAGCGTCACTCGGCAGCCAAGGACTGAAGAACCCGCACCACGTGCCAGGGAGCGCCCTGCGCTGTTTTTCTCATCAAAATCCCCAAAGCAATGGCAGCAGCAGGGGATGAATAATAGGAAAGAACCACAAACCCAGTGGGCGGGGGAATAGTGAAAATCTAGAGATAAACGTTTCTTCTGTCTTTTCCACTAGGAAAAAAAAAAATCCACCTCGCCTTTAGGCAAGATAATCACCGGGAGGGTGGGGGATCCCAGGTAAAATATAGAAGCCGCTGGGACACACCCACCGCTAAAACAGCTGGGGCAACAGAGAGCAGGCAAAGAGGAAGGTGTAGAAAGAAGGCGACCGTCGGTTAATGATCTACAACCCGGACTGAAAGAGCCTCCAGCCCTTACAAGAGCCCCCGCCCCCACCCCCAAGAGGGTTGGGGGAGGAAAGAGGGGGAAACACCGGGAGTCGGGGGTGCACTCTGCACGCGGATCAGATTTCCCCGGGCAGGGCGGCCCCGGATGCGCGGCGCAGGGGCGGGGCCGCGCGGCCTGGGTGTGAGAGCCGCGGCGTGCCTCTTTGTGGCTGCGGCCCTGGACGCGGCTCGCCTACAGACACTGAGAGAGTGAAAAGTGGGATTAAATGACTGCCCCAGAAAGGAGCCAGCACCGTAACTGGATCCCCTAGGTGCGGACGGAGGAGCCCGGCACCACCATAATTGCTGCTGGAAAACGGCTGCCGATAGCATCCCGGCGCGCCCGATCCGGTTCCCCTCATTACCGCAGCGCTGTATAAGTGATTCTTTGTGGCAGGCCAATTAAAAAGCTACCTCTTTCGGGGAACTGTTTTGCTTTGCCGCAGCTTTGCGCAGAGCTGGAGCCCGGGAGGTGGCGGCGGGAAGGCACAGGGGGGCATTGTGGGAGAGGGGGTCGGGGAGTCCGGGGGAACCCACTGGACCTCGCCTCTCATGAATGGGGCTTTTCTCGAGCGCACACAGAGCCCGATTCACAGGTCTCCGCGAGGAACCAGTTTAAATAAATACGGGCAGCGTTTCAGCCCCATCTGGAAGCCATCGCTGCCAATCTCCCAACGCAAACAAGCCTCACAAAGGAGGATTGAGATCTCTCCCCCGCGCCAGGGGCACTTTCCTAGGCTAGGGTTCTGAAATGCAGATGTGGGTCAAAGACGCTGCCGCCAATCAGTTTCCCAAACTCGTGGAAAGATGGAGAGGGGGCGTGGCCGAGCTCTAGGTTTCTGACATTCCTGGCTTCCACGCAGACTGTGTGCCTTTCCCCACGTCACGTCTTTGAGTCCGCTGACCCCAGGCGCGGGGGCGGGGGGCGGTGGTTACTGAGGTGGGGTGTGCCGGGGCGCAGAATCAGCCGCTCTGATGCAGAATCACACTCCCCCAGGGAGGAGGGGGAGGAGCGACTGTAAAGTTTGGTCCCAAAAGGCTGTGGAATTCACTCCCTCCCGAGAAGGATGCGGCGGGGACAGCGCTCTGCCACTTACGCGAGCGCCCCTAATACCAGATGGAGAAAGCGGAGAATTATTTTAGAGTCACCCTGCTAATTCCATTTTGTACTAAGGCAGAGGTCAGTCAGAAAGACATTTTGCGGGTGTATGCTCGCAAATTTAGGACAAAAATATGATCAGTCTGGCTTGGGGCCCCGTATAGACACGCCATATTCTCCCAAAGCTCAGGAGCACGCCTCTGGTTTAGCACACTACAGGGAGACCAGGCCAGAGGCTCCTGTCCCCCGCTTCCCGCAGCTGCTCGGCTCCAACCCTGTCCTTCCGCGCTAATGAACGGAAAGTTCCCCCGGGCCTGCCGCCTTACAAACCAGGAGAGAGCCTGGTGGCAGGAGAGAGAATACAGAACTTCGAAGGCAGAGAGACTTTGATCCCCTCACCCCCCAAAGAGTTCCCCCTACGATTGATTTACAATCTGTAATATACAAAGACAGGGCTAGAATCCCAGCCATCGGAAACGTGCCCAAACACGTGGAAAAAAAAATTCTCTCTACCTAATACACTTTCCAGGCTTCATTTGTCCTGAATATAATCCCAGACAGTGGACCTTACCAAAGAAGGGGGTAGAAAGGTGCGGTCCAAACCGCCTTTAGACCATTCTACAACAGGAATCTCTAACTATATTCGATTCAAATAGTTGTAGTAATAGACCAGCCATGTCCCCTTCTGCTACACACACACACACACGCCATGGCCTGGCTTGGTGAGTTCCAGAAATTTAGAAAAGTAACTCATTGTAGCGTCATAGAGGGGAAAAGGAAGGGGGAAAGACGGCGAGGAGGGGCCTATTTTCGGGGGCATTTGAAAAGTTCTGTCTAGTTGGAATGTTATCGCCTTTCAGATGGCTTCTCCTACGGAAAGTTTTTGTATCCTTTATCAATCAGAAGAGTGGCAGGGGGAAAGGTGAGATGCAGCTGAGGGCTGCACCTTGCTCCAGGGCCAGCTGAGAGGGGCAGGGAATCCGAGAGAGGCGCAGAGGTTTCCAAGTGCCTCCTGGAAGTCTTTCTTTGTGGCCTCGGATTTCAACCCAGTCGTGTTAGAATGCTAGTCCCGTTTGTCTAACGTCCCTTTGAGCCCCCCAGCCACCAACCCCCGGACAGGCTACAAAGTCAGCCCTTTTGGCGTTTTCTTGCTCCCTCGCTCGTGCTCTCCCCTACTTCTTCTAAGTTTGATGGGCAGTGATCTGTTTTGCCGAACTCGGGTCGCTGGACTAGGTGAGTGGCGTGCATGTGCGCCTAATTATCAAACCTCTTGGAGAGGCGCCGTTGATACCTGCGTGCAAGTCTCTCCGACTGATATTGTAAGTTCAATATTCTTGTGCAATGTAGGGACCCGCAAAAGCCTCCACCTGTGACCACTGAAAGCGCTGGGACCGAGACCTCGACTTGTACAACTCCATTCGGCGAACTCCTGCACATCCTTCGCCTAAGACTGGGAGCCCTACGACCTGCGGAGCCGTTCTAACTCGGCCCTTGCAGGCTCCAGAGTGGGAGCGGGCCAGGGAGGAGGATGCTGAGGGACACACGGAAGGAAGACAAGCAGGGACGGCGGGCGACTTACGGACATCCTGGCTCTGACACCGAAGGACAGCGGCAACGAGCAGCGTCAGCAGCACCAACTTCTGGGGAGCCCCGAGGCGGATCATGACTCCCCGCGGGCTCTGGAGGAGCCGGGCCCGGGTGGAGCGCAGCAAGGCGGCAGGAGCACGGCGCGGGTCCGGGTCTCTACCGCGCCCTCATGCAGGAGGCCCTTGGAGCAGGAGTAAGAGGCGGGAGACCGGCAGCCCAGAGGTGCTCTGCGTCTTCTCCCAGCCGCGGCGCCCGTTATATGCGCCCGGCTCCTTTCGAGGCTGGCGAACTCACCCAAACCGCGGGCCGCCCCCGGCCCCCCGCTGGGCTGTAACCTGAGACCCCGCCCCGGAGCCCGCCCCGGCCCCGCCAGAGCCCGCACCTGCCGGCCGGACCCCCCTCTCGGCGAGTCCTTCTGCCCGCCCCCCACCCCTAGTGTGTAGAGTTGCCTGATCGGGCGGGGCGCAGAGATGACTGGCTCTCCCCCGACCCAGGGCAGCGGCAGCCCCCTCTGACCGCAAGCGGCAATGGGGGCCTCTGGCCCCTCCCCTCGGAGTTCTGCCGGGGTTAGAGGGGAGGGGGGTGTTTGCAGAGGCTCAGGCCGTGAGCCTGTGACCAAGGACGGAAAAGACTTGGGAGGGAAGAGGCAAAGCCAGTAGAAAAGGGGGGGTCGGGGGGCTGGAGAGACACAGTGTTGGGCGCTTGGGATGGAGACAGGGAGGAACCCACGAAGTTATCTGAAGCCCTAAATCTTGGAGACGGGATAGCTGACCCAGGTTTGAAGGACTGCCCAGACCTATCTTCTAATCTATCCCCTTTGCGTAGTACCTGGCCCCTGGACTCCCACCTGGAGGTTCAGAGCGACAGCCTGCCCCTGCCCCCTCCATCCAGCTAAGCAATGAAAGAGCCTCCTCTGGTGCCTGGGCAAACGTTGGCCTGAGCGCTCCGCCAGGAAAGGGGCCGGTGCGTTCAGCACAGAAGGAGACCTGTGTGAAGGTGTGGGGGGCGGGGGCAGGCCCGGGAAGCGGACTGAAGGAGGTACAGAGAGCCGAGGGAGCCGAGACTAAACGGTGCACGCTGCCGGCTGTGGGAGACTGTCTAGTTCCAGGCTCAGACGTGGTGTCTGCTCTTCCTGGCTAGGGTCCGGGAGTCCCTGGGGGCGTGGGCGCTGCCGGCCAGAGTAAAGCAGTTCTGGCCAGGGATAGTTGGTCACTGCTGCGGCCCTGGCCAGGGAGCGAGGAAGCTGCTCCAGCTGGACCGAGTTCTATGAGCCCGGGAAGAAGCGCCAGAATTTCCTAGTTGGCCCCCTGGCCCTCCGCTTCCCGCCTCACCTCACCTTCCCTGGTGAGCGTCCTCCCGCCCCTTTGCGCAAAGATCCTTCTCCCCGACCCAGCTGAGCTCTTTTCTTGGTCTCTTGGTGCCTCCTTTGATACTAGAGATGAAAAGTTCCCAAACAGACCTTCCTGTTAAGATGATCCTGCAAAGAAATTTAGATAAAATGTAACTAAAAATTTGGGGTCTGGCTTAACCAGAACCTCCTCTGTGGGACAGTTTAGTTTCCCTGGAGCTTTCCTCCTGGAAGCTGGGAGCACTTGGAAGAAACTACTTCTACTGCCCAGGCTTCAAGCTTTCATGAGGGGTTCTGGGCTTCCCCTGCCCCCCTCCCTTACTCCCTCATGCTTTGAAGCTTCTCCAGGTTGAGACTGGAGATCCAAGAGTGCAGAACTGAACTTCATGTGCTGGCTGGAAAGGGAAAGAACTCATTGTTTAAAGAAATGCCTCCATGCTTTGTCCAGTCTGGGTGCGATGGTGAAGGAACTTCCCTGGGCCTCCCTTGCCTGTTTTCCCATCCTATTTATTTATCTATTTATTTAGCATCCCATCCTCTTATTCAAGGCCTTGTACTAAGTTCTGGGCCCTTCCCCAGTCCCAGCCTCTGCTAGGAGAAGGCTGGTCTCATCCCCACAGTGTCCCATGCCCTCCTTGGGCCCACAGGTCCTATCATCTCCACCTAGAAGGTTGAATGACCAAATCCCACAATTTCTCAAGATCCCTTAGGTTAAAGTCCCTCTGAGAAGTATTCTCTGATACCCCTAGGAAGAAAGGTCTCTCTGCCTTTCTGATCTCCCAGCATTTATAGCCTAAGCTATATATGGTTTTGCATAGTTTTCATCCCCCATCCCTATATTCACTGGTCTTTATCTCATCAAGTCTGGGACAAGAACTGTACCTAGCAGAACTTTAACACTTAGGAGGATTTAGGAAAGCCCTGTAAACTAATGATTTGATACAAAATATGATTTATTGTATAAAACAAGCAATACAGAAGCAACTATAAAATTAGGCATTCACACAATTGACCTTAAATGCAAGCGGCCAAAAAAAAATTCAATAGACAAAACAGTTTGGGAGAAAACTCTAAAATACATGAAAAATATTGACGCCTATTTCAAAATGATCTAGTTCAGCAAGCAGCAAAGTGATACAGACTTTCATTGCTAATTTGCTCTTCATTTCATCCTCTAACTGTGATTCATCTTTTCCACTAGTCTGTATTTATGTGTAAGAGCTCTGAATTCTTTCCAGTAACCATGGGCCATCTATGAATACAAGGTTTAGTTCTCCACTTGTTGCAGAAAAAGATTTTTTTCATCAGAAATGGAAATTGATTGTGGTATATGTACACCATGGAATATTATGCAGCCTTAAAAAAAGATGGAGCCTTTACCTCTTTTGTGTTTACATGGATGGAGCTGGAACATACTCTTCTTAGCAAAGTATCTCACGAATGGAAAAAAAAGTATCCAATGTACTCAGCCCTACTATCAAACCAATTTATAGCTTTCATATAAAAGCTATAACCCAACTATAGCCCAAGAATATAGGGAAAGGGGAAAGGGAGGGGTGGGGATGGGAGAGGACCAGTGGAGGGAAGGTAATTGGTGGGACCACACCTACGGTGCATTTTACAAGGGTACATGTGAAATTTACTAAGTGAGGGGTATAAATATCTTAACACAATAACTAAGAAAATGAAAAAAAAAAATAACTAAGAAAATGTGGTGAAGGCTACGTTAACCAGTTTGATGAAAATATTTCAAATGGTATATAAAACCAGCACATTGTACCCCATGATTGCATTAATGTACACACCCATGATTTAATAAAAAAAGAAAAGGAATAGGAATTGAAAAAAGCAAACTGAAATTTAAATTTTAAATTGACAAGGCCAAAATAAACTATGAAAATTACTTAAATTCTAAAGCCAACTAAATACCAATATTAATATTTTGCCCACCCAAGAACCCAAAGAACTACAATTTTAAGACCTCTAATTTGTGAGCCAAACTGAAATAGGACCTATATGTGGCAAAAAAAAAAAAAAAACAACACAATTTGATCCCTGATTTAGAGATTACTTATCCAGCAATCTTACCATTGAGAACATAGTCAAGAAACCAAATGAACATCTGAGTAGCCTGAATTTATGTTATAGGCTAAAGTTTATGCATTTTATGCATAGTAGTGTCTCTCTGAGTCTATTAATCCTTAGTTAGATATTGTATTAACAGTGTAACCTGACCTCACCAATTCGATGCAAAAAAATAGCAGTGAGATGGAAGCAGTTGTTGGATGAAAGCACAATGACAACAGCAGGAAAGAACAGTAAGAAAGGAGAGAGAAAGGCAATATGAAGTTGACACAATGAATACAAAATGTGAGAACTGGAGGTTACCAGGGTAGGTATAAACAGCCCTAAAGTCCTTGATGGTTCCAGGGAATATCCTGATTTATGGCATCTGCTATAGTCTCTGAAGTTCATAATGATGAGCTTAAATGTCCAGCAAAATGTTAGCTTAAGTTTACTGTGATCTCTCTGTACATTCCATTTTAGAAAGGTCTCCACTAAACATATGGAAATAAATGTTCATTCACTTAATGTAAAAAACCTTATGTCACAGCAGTGTCAGATAAATGAGAAAATGCTCCAATTTCTAGAGCTGTTCAAGTAGAAACAAAAAGCTTCTGTTTTCCCCACATGATAGAGGAAGGGCACTGATGGCTAGAGATGAGTGTCCCATGAGGTTACTGTCTTTCACTTACACCTTGCAGTACAAATGTAACAGTCAGTAGAACAGTTAGACATTAAACAGGCACAATCAGCATATCTGCCCGATATTAGACCAACTCAGTGAAATGAATGGATTAAATCGGTAATATTGTATGGACAACATAAACATTTGAGTATTTTTATCTCTTTTATGGGGAATTTTAAATTTAGACTTATGTAGACACAGCCTCACTGGGAAAGATATTTGTAGGTAGACTGTCAAGAAAAGGTCTTCTCTTCCTTTACACAAATCCCCTTTAAAAATAGTGACAAAGTGAGGAAGGATTCACATTCCAAAGAGGTAAGCCCAACCCCAAATATGGCAGGAGGTGAATGCACACACTTCACACAGGCAGCCATGGGGAAGGGAGAGGGCCAGCTCACTCAGTGACACTCAGCCTCTGTTGGTTGGGCTCAATTCTGACAGCCTTTCAAGCTGTGTTTATGTTTTCCTTTGGCATTCTGGGGGCAGAATAACAGGATCAGGACTGTCCAGGATAGGATTTTTCCAAATTTATGGTGTACATTCCATTCCATAGGACATAAATGTGCTACTATGTATTCTCAAATGCAAACAGCATTAAGAATCCCACCCAGTCTCCTCGGTGGAGACTCCTGTCCCAGTGCCACACAAATTCAGCTTAGCACTTGTACTAAGCACCTACTTCTGTATGAAATGGGGATACAGGGAGGACTGAGATACCACCTCTGCATGTGTAGGAGAAATAAGAGGGAAAAAAAGATTGTAAAAAATGCTACAGGAAAAGTATACCCTCCCCACCAAATAAGAAAGAATGGCATTCTGGGAGCTGTAGAGTAAGCTGGGAAAGTCTCCTTGGAGAAGTGTGTCTCCAGGCATGGGTGGGGTTTTGCAATGCAGAGTTCCAGTGAGAGGGCAAGAGGGCCCCTGTAGGAAAGCAAAAAAGGACAAATGCACCAGAAGACATGACAGGGCTTCCAGAACAGAGTCAAGCCAGCCCTGGGCCAATGGGATTAAGACATGGCAATAAAGGAGGACATCAAGGCCAGGTGTAGAGAACTCCATGTTCCATTGCTCCATAGGAAATGGGATCAGTGCAAGGAAAAGCCTGACCTCTGATTAGAAGTCAGGTCCTGGATTCCATGGAGAGAGTGTCAAGGCAGAGCTGGTGGGGCGGGGCGGGGCGAGAGTACAGCCTCTGCTGTCTGGCCATCCTTCCCGCTGTACTCCTGACTGATGACCTCTTCCTAGGTGGGAAGTATCATGGAAAGCAAGGAGCTAACCGGGGTATCTCCAGATCTAGGAGGGTGGGTACACCTCAGAGAAAGCCGGGGTACTGCAAACCAAGATTATCTTGCCCCAGTGGGTAGGGGTGGGCCTTTCCCTCCAGGAAGTCCCTGAAAAGCTCAAGGGAACATGTGGTAAGTTCTGAGTGGGCTCCTCTGCCAAAAACAACCTCAGGAGGCAGCAGAAGGACAGTGCACACCGCCCTTCCCTATGCTGTAAACTCCATGAGGGCACCTTTTCTGCCTCTGTCCCCATCTCCTGCGCCTGGCCAGAGGCAGCCAGGGCCCCGCTGTACTCTGTCCACCCCACCCCACTCCAGCCTTCTGGACACCCTTCCTCCCAGACCCCTGGGCTCAAAACTCTGCCTTCTGACACCCCTCACTCTATCTTTTTTCCTGTCACCTCCCCCCTCATTCCTCAGCCAGCATTCCTTCAGCTCCACAGTGTTGAGCGACAGCTATGCACCAGGTGCTTGCTAGGTAGTATGGGGGACGTGGATCTTGCCCAAAAGGAGATTACCACCTCTCAGGGGAGGGGAGATATTCATACAAGTCAAACCATGAGGTAAACCAGTTACAATACGCTGTGCTGTGATGTTGTATGTAGAAGCATTCTGTTCTGGCCTTTAACCGAAAATAGCTCTCTTGACACAGCCTTGGGCAGTGAAGGCAGCTTGGTCACATTCCTCCTATGGTATAACTACCCTTTAGGGTCTGCAGAGTCCCCCCTTCTCCCCAATTGTAGTTGCACCCCCAATTGTCAGTTTCCTCCTGTGGCAGCTTAACTGGGCTACCAGAGAGGCCTCTACAATGGCTTATGTTCCTTGTCACATGAAGATCTATCCTAGAATCCTCAGCCGGTTGTATACGGGCTTTATCCTCATGGGAATAAAAGGAGAGAATCCCACATGCACCCCAGGTCTCTCCTATGCCAGCTTGACAAGATGCCTGTTTTCATCTTAAAAGTGCTGACAAACTCGTGGCATTCTTAATGTTTTCCTGGGTAAATACAAAAAGAAATGATGGGGGTTGACCTCAGCTTCCCCAGTTAGACATGGCAACTGCACTTCTTGGCTCTGTCTTCTTGGGCAAGTTACTTAGCTCCTCCAAGTATCATCTGAAAACAGCGGTAATAGCAATTTACTCGTGGGCTTATTTTGAGCTTGTAAATGAATCAATCACACGTGTGAAGTCTCGGCAGTGTGCTTTCCATAGGAGGCTCAGTGTAAATGTTTATTATCATTAGGGCTATTCATACTGTCTTTGGTCTCCACCCTACTTATTTATCCTTCCTGGACACACCTGCCATCATAAAGAGACAATCTCATTTCTCTGTTTTTAATTAATTGGGTCTTGGTAAAATCTATGTCTTACCAGTTACATTTTTGCATAAGTTTGGGTTATGATTTACAGGATCTAAATTGACGGATGAATATTCTTACAGATAAAATGTAAGATACAGAGTTAAAGATGTTTAATTGTTTTAATATCAGTTAGTAAGACAGACTGTGTTTTCGCCAACTTTCAATAGTACCTGAAAAGGAAACTTGGCACTGGGAACAAATGGACCCAATACTTTGGCACAAGCTTTGCCTAAGCAGGAGAACAGTGACTTCTAAGTTTCTCAGGGAGGCTGGGACGACCAGGATAGCTATTGATCTTCTCACCAGCTTAAACAAAAAGACAAAAAATAAAACTGTGGAAGGACCAATATGCCGGGGTGGGGGGGTCTTCCTGCAAGGCTTTTTTACTTCATTTGGTAAGAAACTCTAAATGATTTCACTGCAAAGAAATGAGAGGGAGAAGGTGGTTCTTCTCAGGTCTGGATAGTGCCAACACTATTTGTCACAGTCAGAGAACAGTTTAAAGTGAGTAAAAAAGATACCTGTTTCTATCTAGGTGTTTCTGTTTCTTTAAATCAAGTTACTTTGGTCTGCAGGTCTCAGATTCATCATCATCAGACCCAGCTGCCTGTGGGTCTGTAAGGAGAGACTCCAGGTGAAATTTTTTCCCCCTACTATGACTTTAATCCAAGTAGATTTTAATTCTGTTATCAATGAACTGTCAGCTAAATGTGAAAATCAATCACTGTGAAGCTAAAACAAGAGACTATCTGGCTGAAGGTTTAACTTCTCTACCTGGTGTGGCTAAGGCAGATGAAAACTCCATTTTCTCCTGGGTTTATATTTTGGTTTATTAGTCAGTTTGTTTTTAAGAGATAGGATCTTTCTCTGTTGCCCAGGCTGGAGTGCAGCAGTACCATCGTAGCTCACTGCAGCCTCTAACTTCTGGGCTCAAAAGATCCTCCTACCTCAGCCTTCTGAGTAGCAAGGACTACAGGTATGTGCTACCATGCCCAGCTAATTTTTAATTTTTTTTTGTAGAGATAGGGTCCTGCTGTTGCCCCAACGAGGCTGGTATGGAACTCCTGGCCTCAAGTGATCCTCCTGCCCTGGCCTCCCAAAGTGCTGGGATTGCAGGTGTAGGCCACTGCACCTGGCCCTCCCTCTGTTTTGGGGACTCAGCACCCCACTCCCACTTCTACCTCTCTCCAACATCTGTGGCTATTGCCCCAGGAAAGACAGAAGAATACCTAGGAGTAGGAAGCAGGACATTTCCAGGCACTTCCCTTTCCTAAAGGCCCAGGAAAAATGCCTGGAGAGAGAGAACATGTCCAGACTTGTCTCCTCTGAATTGGGCTTGGATGATAAAGGATCCCATTAGCTACACCTGGGCATCTTGGCCCATCTCCCAGGCTATGCTAACTAATGATGGGCAGACACTCTGGTGGAGAAGACCACCTGGAACCCTGCTTTTTTTTTTGCCAGCCCAGAATAGGGAAGGCATTGCCATTGCCACCTGATCATTGACTTCTCCTGAGCTGACAACTCTGTGGAACTGTGCTGGATATAAGAAAACTAACTGATAACCAAGTAGACATCAGTTAATTAGCCAATATTTATATGGTAGTAATCTTTGGACAAAGGCATGAGTACCCTAACCTAAGCAAGCAGTGACTGGGCACCTATTCTATGGCGAGTGCACAGGCACCATGTAGGGAGTGCAAAGGAACTATTCCATAGGCCCTGCCACCAGGAAAGCTTCAGTCCACAACTCAAGATTTGACAACTTGAATAGGAGTTCAGAGACAAAGAGATGCTGTAAGATAGTGCCACCTGATAGAACTTTCTGTGATGATGGGTAGATTCTCTACATGTGCTGTCCAATATGGTAGCCACTAGCCACATGTGGTGATTGAATACCGGAAATGTGGCTAATGCAAATAAGGCACTGAAGTTTTAAAGTTCATTTAATTTTAATTGCTTTTAGTTTGAATTAAATAGCCATAGGTGGCTAGTAGCTACCATATTGGACCATGTGTGTTTTTAAGGTGTGGTCTGCAGCCCAGCAGCATTGCATTCCCTTGCTCAGACCTTCAGGTACCACCCCAGACCATCTGAATCATTTTAACAAGATCATGAGGTCATTTGTTTACACATTAAGTTTTGTGAAGCACTGGTCTGGGACAGTGGTTTCCAGTCTTGACTGAAAAATAGAGGAGCTTTAAAAAGTCCCAATGCTGTGACTGCAACTCAGAGCAACTAAATCAGAATTTGTTGAGAGGAGAAACCAGGTATCAGTGCTTTTGAGGCCCCCAGATGATTCCAATGTGAGCCCACAGTTGAGAATCGCTGCTCTCAGGCTATGCAGCCAGCTAGGGTCACACTCAGAAGGATGAGTCCATGTGAGGGCCAACAACTCACTTCTCAGCCTCTAAATTCACTTGTTGGGCCCAGCAGACTAGGAAGCCAAAGGGACTTATTCATCCTCAGCAAGTGTAAGAATTGGCCAGGTCTTATGTTTGTTTCCAGCATCTAAGTGAGATGTTCATTAGTTTTTGACAAAACATGTTCAAATACCACACCACCAAAGGGTACAGAACTGTCCCAGATGGCTGGAGGCTGGGAAGAGTTGATTCACTTCCTCACTCTGGGACCTAGGTAACCCTGGCATCCCAGAACAGTCCTGATGAAGGGAGCCATTCTTCCCACCCAGGGTGGAGGCCACTGGTTTTTCCAGTGCCACTTGTGTCTGGCTGCCCCTCCTGTTGCTCAACAAGCATCCGAGGGGCACTGGGGCCAAAGCGAAGAGGTGGGTTTTCCTGAAGAGCCAGATGCTCTCATTCTGTTTATCTGAACAAGACCTCAGAGGCCCCAGCCTCTTTCTAGTGAGACTCATCTCTGAGCTGGTGAAGATTGGAAAAAGCAGTCTGAAGTCAGGCTCTGAGGAAACTGGGGCCCGCAAACAGCAAGGTTGTCCCTAGGACTGGGGTTACGGCTCCTGTGTGGAGCACAGACATGCAGAGTCTCACCAAGAATATCACCCTGAATTGGGTGATGCAGGGGTGCAGGTGCATTTCCAGGTCACCTTAGAACTGAAATTTCCTAACTGTATGATCATTAACTCATTTGTCCTGATAAGTCCATAGAATTTCTTAAGCTTTGTACTCAGAGCAGTTCTTATGCTTTCATTCCTTGCTGACCTTAGAAGACTCAGTCAAAACAACATTGCCCTTGGGATGGTTATAAGAGAGCAAGGTGTGATACTCTGCCCATCTTGGGAGAAGGAGAGAGAGAAAAGGAGGGAGGTCCAGTACTGGTTGTGTTCTAGGACATCAGAGCAAGTCACCTCTGCGGCTGTTCCTCCACCTGCAGGGCTCCAAGCTTCTTTAGGATTCCTTAGAAAGCTTTATTAGGCAGTAAGCCCATGGGCCACATGCCACATCTGAATGCGGCTGTCTCTGTGCTCCAACTAGGTGAGAGCCCAGTTCAAGGGAAGAATCTGGACGCAGGAGAGGATTGTCTTCTGCCTGTGCCTGGCAGGTGAGCTTGTGCCCAATGGGAAACTGGAAGAGAACAGCCGGCCAAGTGTTGTTATCTCCTCCCCCCCTCACTCTGTTGCTGCCTCTTGTCTCCATGAAGACTCCCTGTCACCCCACCAGCAGCTATTGTCTGGTGTACAATTAACACTTTGTTAAATGTTCCCTCATTCTTCACTGGCACTTCATTATGGAGACATAAAACAACAGGGCCCAGCAGGCTCCTCAGTGGTCAAATTGTCTAACCCTCTTGACTTAGAATTGCAGAAAATGAGGCCTAAGGGGCAGGGCTGTCCAGCCATAAAAGAGTCCAAGGCAAAAGGAAAAAATCAGTAATAATGATCTTGCCTTTATTAAAAATGTTGGTATTTTGTTCATTGTGGATTTTTGAACAAGTTTTCATTTTTTAAATATTGCATTAAAATGCTCTTTATCTTGATTACTGACTTTTTGGTACCTCTGAAAGTTTGCACCTTGGGCCCAGCCCTGGCAGGGAGAGTGGCACTAGCTCTGATCAGAGGTAAAAGCAGAACTTGAGTCTTCTAACTTGTCCACTTCCTTCTTGTCTGCCAGCTTCAAATGCAAAGTTCTGCTTCTCCAAATAAATGGAGAGATCTGGAGGGCAGGGTGGTGAACTTGTGGGATAATAACACTTTTATGTGGTTGTTGCCTGGCCAAAGAAGTGACTATATTTGAAATTTATTTATTTTTTTCTCTTTTTCTTTTTTGAGACAGAGTCTCACTTTGCCACCCTCGGTAGATTGCCATGGAGTCATAGCTCACAGCAACCTCAAACTCTTGGGCTCAAGTGATCCTCTTGCCTCAGTCTCCTGAGTAGCTGGGACTACAGGTGCCTGCCATGATGCCCGGCTATTTGTTTTTAGAGCCTCTTCCTCAAGCTGGTCTCAAGCTCTTGAGCTCAAGGGATCCACCTGCTTCAGCCTCCCAGAGTGCTAAGATTACAGGCATGAGCCACCGCACCCAGCCTATATTTGAAAATTTTTTAAACTGCAAATTTATTCCCTAAATAAGGCATTATTGATAGTCTCAAAATTTGGGTACTGCGATGAGATAACAAAAGATCTAGAGACACAAACCAAAACAAGGACCAGTTCCACAGCCCAGCCCTCTCTTACCCAAACTATTTTGGAAGCCCCTTCCATTCCTTCCAAACCCAGCTTCCTTCCAAAGAGTTTTGTTTCTTTGATCAAGCTTCACTACACTGTGCTTCTTCCACACACTGTGGTGCACTGATGACCTAGAGCACAGCTGTAGGTATGGTGTGGAGGGGGAGCAATATTCGACAGCTGAGCACCGATCACCTCCTTTGTCTTTGTACAGGCTGCAGGACTGGTCTTCCTCTATATGGGTGTAGCCTGGTACACCAGCCACTTACAATGGACTTCCAGTCCCATCTTTTTTCTCTCTCTCCCTATCTTTTCCGTCTGCTTCTCTCCAGCATTCTGCTTTTTCACTGCAGAGTCACGTAACTCCCACACAGTCTTCTCAGAGAGCACATGTTCCCGCCTGGCGTCAGTGCCACTTGCCATTTCTGTCCTTCTATCTAGAGCAGCGGTTCTCAATCTGTGCATTGCGACCTCTTTGTAACAATGAAAATACATTGCGGCATTAGGAAGGTTGAGAACCACTGACTACAGAGCCGACCATGCTACACTTGGAGGAAAGGCTTAGAGACCCAGACTTACAGAAATCGTGGTTTGGTGACAAGCTTTTGCAGAAAACTCATTCCCTGAAAGCCTCTGTGAGCCTGGCTATTGGGAATCCCATAAAAAAGGAGGAGGGAGGGCCATGAACTAAGCAGGCTCAGCTTGGATCTGCTGCAAAGGCAGGAACGTACACTTGGTTTTCCTCCTCTTCCTTAACTATGCCATTCCCCTCATTTTCTCTTCTCTTTTTATAAAAAGAAAAATCATAATTTTAATATTAGCTTTTTAGTAGGTAATATATTCATGCATTTCAAAATTCCCAAGGTACGAAAGATGAAGTCTCCTTACTTCCCCCTTACTCCCTCTCCCCAGAGGGAACCAAGATTACCTGTTCTTAGGGGTCCTTCCAGAGAGACTGAGGCACTCACAAGCAGCAGTGTGTAGAAGTTGTCCCTCACCCCCATCACAAATGGTGATGTACTCCACACCCTGGTCACCAGGGGACGTCTTCATTTTTTGAATCCTGGAGATTCCACTTCCATACTATAAGTGCTCATTATTTAAACCGCTGCTTAGTATTTCATTGTCTTACTATAATTTATTTAACCAATTTTAACCAAACTTATCATTATTTTATGGTTTCTGGTTTCCTTCATAGATTTTTCAAAAAAATTTCTCATGGCTCCTTTGATTTCCTTTAGGGTTTAATTTTTATTTAAACTTTTGATCTATATATAATTTTTCTCATGTTAAGGTAATGAGGTATAAATCTAAATTTATTCTTTTTCCCAAAAATCTCCACTTAGTTGTTCCCTGAAATGCTGCCTTTGCTCTACTATAAACTGCAGAGTTGGTGCCCAGCTCAGGACTTCCTCTGCGCCCTGGGGATTCAGGCATCAGCCCCGCCCCATGCTCTTTATCTTTATGTACCCAGTGGACTTGACTATAGGTCCCTAGTTTGCAGACCCTGAGATTTGCAGGCTGAGGTGGGAGGGGAATAGCAGGTTTGGACATTAAGGTCAGAAAGTTTTCAGCTCTCTCCAAAGAACCCTTCACATCTAAGAGGGCTTTGCTTCCATACCTCCCCTCAAAAGAAAAACAATAAGAGAACAAAGAAGTTCATTTCCTCATTAGAAATCTGACTATTTGTCCAGCCCCGAGGGACCTCTCTCCTCCAATGCTGGGCTCTCCATGCTCCTCTGCTGGTGCCTTGTCTGTGGGTACAGGAGCCCCCACTGCCTTTGATCGCAAAAGAAAATGCACCCCTCACAGCCTTCCTGGGCTCCAAGCCCAGTACTTGATGGTCGCCTGTAAATTGAGCTGGTCTTTATCTTAAAGACATTACATCCAACCCTAAACAAACACATTAACAGCCACTAAGAGACCTAACCAACCTCAGCCAATAAACAAAGCCCCAGGAGAGCTTATACAGAAAAAGTTCCTCCTTAGGGCCCTAAAAGGAAACCCTTGAGTCCCCACTCCCCTCTGCTCCCTCAGGGCAGGCTGCTGTCAGGCTAGACTGGACCTTAAGCCCCTGACCTCCCTGCCTTCTCTCACTTTCCCCACAATAATCCAGCATGGCCACCATGTGCTCATTACACTCCTAAAACAAGAGAGTCAATCTCTTTAGGAAGGAACAGCTAAAGCTCCAGGCTATCAGAAGGAACGTTTTCCATGAGAGCTAGAAATTGATTACCCTATATACCAGCGGTTTTCAATTTGGTAAAATTAAAATTTATATGAGCTTCAGAGGTTCCTTCAACTCCCGCAATGATTTGCAAAATTTATACATAGTCCTACGGGAGGCATTTTTTTTCTAACAGGTGGGAAGGGAGATTCCTTAGTATTCATCAAAGTTCAATATTAAAAAAAAAAAATTTAGAGGCTGGGTGAGGTGGTTCATGCCTGTAATCCTAGCATTCTGAGGCAGGTAGATTGCTTGAGCTCAGGAATTTGAGATCAACCTGAGCAAGAGCAAGACCTCCGTCTTTAATAAAAAAAAATAGAAAAATTAGCTGGATGTCATGGTGGGTAGCTGTAGTCCCAGCTACTTGGGAGACTACGGCAAGAGGATTGCTTGAGTCCAAGAGTTTGAGATCGCTGTGAGCTCTGATGATGCCAGGGCACGCTACCCATGGAGACAGAGTGAAACTGTCTCACAAATATACATATATATTTATGGATAAAATAATATGTCTAGGATTTGCTTTTAAAAAGTCCCAGGTGGAGGGCAGAGAGCAGGAGAAGTGGACAGTTACTGATTAAACAAGACTGGCTGTGAGTTGATAATTGTTATAGTCAGTGATGGGTGGCTGGGAATTTATTATATTATTCTCTCATAAAGGAAGCAAAAGGAGGGGAGGAAACCTTTGCTTTTTACAAAGCAAAGACTGAAATGCAGTCTTCCCAAGCAAACCAGACAGCCCACAGTAAGTATCTGCCATTGTCATAGCTCTAGCTCCGTAGGAACAACTGTCCAGCAGTTTCCCTGATTAGTATTGGAAAGCCTGGTCTCACCCCCAACTTCTACTCTCAGGATTACCCAGAGAGAGGGACCAGAGTCCAAGTCCATCTTCATTCATCTGCACCCTCTGGGCTACACCTTCAGCCCCTCTACAAGATGCATGGGGGACAGGTAGGGAGCCATTGAGGCCCTTGGCACTCCATGCCCACCCTAGGTAGATGGAGCCCCCCTTGCCTGAGTGAGTGTGTGCAGAAGGGGGCTGAGACTGCACCATGTAGATGTTCTTGGAGTAAAAATTCACACATTCCAAGCTCTGCTCCCAAAGCAAACCTCCCAGACCAGGTGTCTGCATCCCTCTCCTCCACTCCACCCAGCGCCCTGGGCCGCCAAACCAAAGGCTTTGAAAACCAGCTTGTGTTTGGGTTGTGAAAGCACCAATGTTTGAAATGTTTGCCCAGCAGAGAAGGAGCATATTTTCTCCCTTCCAAATGCAAACTCAAAAGATGCTCCATGATTTTCCTTCAGACTTTCCACAGGAAACATAAATAAGAAAGAAAAATGACTTTAGGTGCTGAGACCTGAGATGGAATTTCAACCCTGAAGGAACTGCCAGTAACAAACACTCTCTGTCCTCTGGTGAAGCCCTCTAGAGCCTGGGTCCATGCTGCTTTCCTCCAAGCAGGCTTCACAGGCAAGGCAAAGCGGGCATCTGGACCAATACTTAGGCCTGACTCCCAGCCAGCTTTTGGCCCTCACCCATCCACCCAATGAATGACCAATGCTCGGGCTCATCAGCTGCTGAGATTTCCTAGCTGATACTTTCTCTATTATCTTTCTTTTTTTTTTTTTTTTTTTTTTTTGAGACAGTGCCTCAAGCTGTCCCCCTGGGTAGAGTGCCATGGCATCACAGCTCACAGCAACCTCCAACTCCTGGGCTCAAGCGAGTCTCCTGCCTCCGCCTCCCAAGTAGCTGGGACCACAGGCGCCCGCCACAACGCCCGGCTATTTTTTGGTTGCAGCCGTCATTGTTGTTTGGCAGGTCCGGGCTGGGGATTCGAACCCGCCACCTTAGGTGTACGTGGCTGGCGCCTTAGCCGGTTGAGCTATAGGCTCCGAGCCTCTATTATCTTTCTTGATGGTGTCAGAGTGAAACAAACTAGGGTGCTCCAACCCCAGTGGCCCTGCCACGCTGCAAGCCAGGTGCTAGATCAGAGTATGAAGTGTGGACATAGCACCCCATGGAGCCCAAGGCCTTCAGGCAACCAGCTCACTCTGCCTTGGTCTCTATCTTGGAAGAAGGGCACCTCTGGCTTATGGTCTATTCCCTCTCAGAATTTATGGTCTGTAGGGAAACTCAACAGAAGAAGGGGTGAAGACAATAATAATTTTGAAAAATCTTAATCAGAGCAATCTTAATCAGGACAATCAGAGCACCTCCTGTTCACACACGATAGCTACCAAATGAAAGCTTCCATGTTGGGAGTTTGCAGCTTACATGTTTACAGACCAGTGGAACCCTACAGAAAGTCCCAGAACCAAGAAATAGAGGCCCATGAAGTCAGTGTGGCCAGTTCTAATGGGGCTAACAAAACATGCTGATTGGTTTGTTGTGAGTTATGCATTGTTTACTCTGGCCATAGGTGAGACACTTCAAGCCATTGTTTCTTCTTCTTTTTTTTTTTTTTCTTTTTAAAGATAGAGTCTCATTCTATTGCCCTGGGCTAGAGTGTGTGACATTAGCCTACTCACAGCAACTTCAAACTCCTAGGTTCAAGCGATCTTGGGACTACTACAGGTGCCTGCCACAATGCCTGGCTAATTTTTGTATTTTAAGTAGAAACAGGGTCTCACTCTTGCTCAGGCTGGTTTCGAACTCCTGAGCTTAAGGGATCCACCCACCTCGGCTTCCCAGAGGGCTAGGATTATAGATGTGAGCCATTGAACCCACCCTGCCTCAAGCCACTGTTTCTGTCTCTTGACATCTGAGAACCTGGCTCCTTGAGGGGCTTTCCTTTCCTCCTTTCCTATAGCAACCCATCTTAGGGTAGGCCCAACAGCATCAGTACTTTTGAAAAGGCATTATCAGTTCATACTACCCTTGTGATAAGTCAACTAAACAAAGCAAGGTGCTTGTGAGAAGTGTAGGCTTCTGATGAGAACTTGGCTTTGACGTACCAAATTCTGGAAACTATGTCCTTTTTTGCTTCACTTACCCTGGAAACGATGTCCTTTTTTTTTTTTTGGCTGGGGCTGGGTTTGAACCTGCCGCCTCCGGCTCATGGGGCCAGTGCCTGACTCCTCTGAGCCACAGGCACCGCCCAAAACTATGTTCTTTTTTGCTGAGGTTTATTTATCCCTTTTCTCTGAAGCTAGGGCCAACCATCCAAGTATCTTTAACAGCTACCAAGGTTTCTCAGCATTAGATTAATCAGTCCCATCACAGAAAAGTCAATGGACCTGCAGTCTGGCCTGCTGTACTCAGGAGTGTGCTGGTTCTGGTGGGGGTCACCTGGGAGGTGGGATTTCCTAGAGGTGTTTCTGAGGAGAGAGGCACTGGCTGCGGCTGGCTCTGGAAAGAGACTGGGAGGAGGGAAGGGAAAGTGCTGTGCTGATGCTCCAAGGATGAGGAAGAGCGAGGTAGCAGAGGTGGCCAGTGCTCAGGGCATGTGCTAGGAGGCCACAGACTGCGGCCTGGCCCAAAGGGTGAGCCAGGCTCTTCCTTGTGACTGCGGTGCCACCTGATGTGTTTCCACGTTTCCTGACACTCGAAAGTGTCACAATACGAGTACCTACCTAATAAAGTGCTTGCCAGGACTACATGAGACAAAATGTAGAAGGAACTTAGCACAGTGCTGGACTCAGTCGGCACTCAGCAAATGGAAGAAGCTCTTCAGGTAAAAAGAAAGCTGGGGGAGGACACAGGGGAGGTGCAAGGTGACATGGGAGGGAGTGGGAGCCTGACCTTCACCCAGCTCCATCTCTGATGCCTGCGACAACACACTCTGGGTCCAGACAGGCTGCTCAGATGTTTATGAACGAACCATCCATAAAAGTTGTTGGAAACTTGACATTTGCATCATGGTCTCTGCAGACTGCAGAGCTGCCACTCTTCTCAATGAGGCCTCATTCCCTTCCTTGGACAGCGCCCTGCCCTCGGCTGCCCCAGTCCCTCAATCCCAAGCCCAGCAGGGTCCGCCCTGGGGCTAGACCTGGCCGCCTTCCCTCCCCTGGTTCTGAGTGATTTTCTGACCTAGCTTTTCCAAATGCAAAATCTTTAAGTGAGGCCATTGCAGCTGGAGAGCAAGGGTGGGTCATGAGGCAGTATTTCTGAAGCTCAGAGGTCTCCAGGTGATTTTAGAGGAAGCATGAATGAAAGTTTTTCATTTTAATAGTTGCATATATATGATATGTTTAATGGATTTATTTTAATAAGTATTAGAGCTTTCATTTCAAGTAAATTTGAGTAAGTAAAAGAGAATGAGAAAATTCATTTAAGCAAACGATCCAATCAGTAAGAGTCCAGCAGGTCCCCAGACATGGCAAATGCACCTAGGAACACCATGCACATGATCTCACCTCCACCTGGATGTGGCAATCTGATGGATGTGGTTTTGATGTATATGAGGAGGTCCTGCCCCAGGTTAACTAGAGAGGGGTTGCTCTGTATCCAGAGAGCTCCAGTGACTTGTCCTGTCTCTCTGTCATCGTGGTGTCACCTGTCCCTTCCAGTCTGCAGCCACCCAGACTTGTTCTGTAACACACTGCCCTGTCACACTGCTCAGAAGCTCTCTGTAGCTCCCACTCCTCAGCCCTTCCCTCCATCTTTCCCTTCTTACGGCCCCTCCACCAGGCCCAGTGGCACCTCCTTTTGGTCTCTCCTCTGCTCAGACTGCTCTGCTTTGTGAATTGCACAGCAGCCTCCAGCCTGTTCCTGCTCCTCTTCAGCCTTCTCCCAGGGCCCCAAACCTCCTTCCTGCAGGTGGGACAGCTAGAACAGCTTGAGGCTCAGGGTCAGGTCTCATCTTAGCGCTACTGCTCACCAGCTATTTGTCCTTACCTCACTACTTATCCTCTCTGTTATTCAGTGTCTCATCTATAATAGGGTGGAGGGTAAGAATGAGGCAACATCTGCCTCTTTCCAGGTTTGCAGGGAGTACTGAATGAGATGATGGGACCAAGTGCACAGTAACAGCAAGTACACTTCCCTAGCCGTGCCTTCCTTGAACTTGGAGTTCAGTTCTTGCCAAGAGCAGCCTTCTGGCACTCATTTTCCAGGAAGTAGGTGCTTGATAACTATTTGTTGATTGATTGTGGATGTGCTGGGATGTGTTTTCTACATATGCTCTCCTGATCAGAGGATCCATGGAGACTGACAGCAGTTTGCTTCCTGGGTTTAGTGGCCCTGCAGAGACTTGAAAAGCCTCTATTCCTGGGCCATGTCACAGCCTTTCTTCTCTAGGCACAGTAGTTGGTCTCCAGGACTCTTTGGGTGGCTTTTCTTCCCCAAGTTTGGTCTAGTAGCTAGTGCCTGCTAGGAGCAGCCATGGCTGGTGGATGCAACGGACCTTCCCAACACAGATGGATGAAAGACAGAGGACAGTGCCTAGGGACACACAAGACCATTGCCTGAGTGGACAGACTAGTGAGAGGCCACCAGCACACATCTACCCTACTTGCCCTTGTGCCAGGCACTGGGCTAGGTGCACCCTGCAAGGTCCAAGCCCTACCCCTTTGTCCTGACACCTTGAGCCCTTGCTCAGGAGGCTACAGAGACCAGCTCCAGAGCCTGGGGGTTGGGCTGAATTCTCCAGCTACCAGCCTCTGGCCACCCTGGAGCATGCTGGAGGGAGCATGCCCCAGCCGCATTCCCTCCCCCCAGGCCTCAGCCTTTTCTGAAAGAAATGCTGTGTTCCCTTGGCCCTTCCCCCTTGCCACATCCCCTTCCTCCCACAAAGCCGGGTCCCCAGGCTGCAGTCCAGCAGTCCCTCTGTGAGCAGAGCCCAGTGACACATGGCTTTGTTAGAAACCTCATTAGCAGAGACAGAAAGGCTAGAGGCAGCTCAAAGAGGCATTCCAGGTGTCAGTTAAGAGGGGCCGCAGGAGTAAAAGGCCATTAAACCATAACTAAGGTCAGCTCCCAGCAGAATGAAAAATAACAAACTGAGACCTAGGAGAGGAGGGGGAAGGTAACTGGGGAGTTTTAGGAGGGGAAGCTGCTCCCTGCTTAGGCTGGAAAGGGAAGGCCCAGGGGCTAGGATGGGGTGTCAGCTTCTCTTGCCTGGTTCTGGGACTCCTAGAGGTGAGGTGTGAGGAGCCTCCACTACATAAACCCCCTGGGGGAGGAAGCAGGGCCCCAGGAGACTGGGACCCCTCAGCACCAGGCAGGCACTCAACAAACACTTGAGAAATGAATGAAGATTTAGCCTAGCCCTGGGAAGGAGGGCCAGCAATAGCTCAGACTTGCTGTTAGTATTACTAGGAGTTAGGCAGTAGGCACTAGGCTAGGCACTATCTCTGCACACTCTTAGTATCGCAACAACGTAAGTAGAAATGTGTCCCTTCCTTTCCCTTCTCTCCCTTCTCCTCCCTTTGACTTCCCTACCTTCCCTTCCCTTTCCTTATTTTCTTTTGAGACAAGAGTCTCACTCTGTTGCCCAGGCTAGAGTGCTGTGGCATCAGCCTAGCTCACATCTATAGACACCCACCACAATCCCTGGCTAATTTTTCTGGTTTTAGTAGAGATGGG
>NW_003852465.1:8368036-8400184 GCF_000181295.1 Otolemur garnettii
TGTTGTTTGGCAGGTCCGGGCTGGGGATTCGAACCTGCCACCTTAGGTGTACGTGGCTGGCGCCTTAGCCGGTTGAGCTGTAGGCGCCGAGCCGCTCAGGCTGGTCTTAAACTCCTGAGTGCAAGCAATCTAATATGCCCCTTTTAAAGATAAGAAAATATAAATACTAGAATGTGTTATTTGGGGGCTCCTCAGGTTCTTTGAGTATTCACTAGAACTCTACCTATGCCCAGAACTTGTGAACTAGGGACACATTCCTTCATTCCACAGTTAGTCATAAAAAGGCTGAATGCCTGTTGGGGCTGAGGCAGCAGCTTGAAGCTCCCTCCTCCTGAAGGGTAATTAGTGTGAATGTCTGGTATCTGGAGTTCCCCTGTCCTGCGGAGAGTGAGGGGGGCTGCCCAAGTCAGGGGCAGCTCTGTGGAAGCAGGCAGAGGACAGTGGCCGGCCTGTGTGGATGCCCAGCATTGCTTCATGAGCTCTGTTTGCCTTCGCTGGGCAGGGACCCACAAGGGCCATGTATTTTTGTCATGTCCAACAGGGAATGCACATGATTTATTAAGTTTTTTTTTTAACCTGAGGCTTCCTCATAAAGAAGCTTTGAGAAGGCTGCAGCCAACCCGGTTATGAAAGGCCTTCCTTTCTTGATCTGTTAGATGAGGTATTGCTGACTGCTCTCAAGAATATGAGACCATGTATGCCCCATCCTATGTCTGGAAGGACTGGAGACCCCAGGAAAATTGCATGTGGATTTGTGCCTTGCTCCCTTATCCCTTCTCAGGCTTCTTGCCTTCCATATCCTCTAGTTGAAATTTCTACTCCCGAGAAACCTGCCCCAAGAGATCTCTGAGTCTCTAATCCCTGAAGCCTTTGGTTTCCAAGGTCTAAGCTTCCCTGGACAAGTCATTTGACCTCATTAAGTATGTTTTCTCTTCTGCAAAGGGTACTTAATCAGTGCCTCCCCCACCTGTCGGGAAGCTCTCTGAGGCCAGCCCTCATGTGTCTTACTGTCTCCCCAGCACCTAACAGCACCCTGTAGGTGTTTAGGAAGGGATAAAAGTGAGTAACAAATGGCAATTTATAGAATTGAATTCTACTGAATTCGGTGATGAGAAATAAGTAAAATATATTTGCAAGTGTCTGCTGACCCTTGGTAGGCATTTTAGAAATGTGAGTTATACCTCCATTTGAACCGGAGGCTCCCCTACAGATGCAGAATCAAGGACCCTGGTCCAGGTTGTGAGGTGGGGGCCCAGGATTCCACCCATCTCCTCCTGGCCTGACAGGGACAGCAGAGGACCTCTGTCAGTCTCCCTCCTGGGCACCCCTCCCCAAACCCAGCAGCCAGCCTCTTTGCTGTCCTAGCAGCAGCCCCTGTGGCCCCTCTGGGGTGGTGGGCGTCCTTATGTCGGCATAGCTAGGCTGGGCCCCTCTCCAGGGAAGGGGCTGGGGGTGTGAAGGACTAGTGTGTGTGACTTTGTTTATTTTCTCTGAAGGATCCTGCCTGAGCCCTGCTATAAAAATAACCTGCCTGGAAACCTCATCTCTGAGGGGGAGAAAGAAGCTTTTGTGTCCAGAGAAGCTGCTCTAACGGCCCCCCTGTACCTTCGCCTCAGCCCATGCATTGAGGAGGAGCCAGCTAAGGTGACGAGGGGCCAGGGCCCAAGGGAGAGGTGCGGGGAGGGGTGCGGTGGGACAGGCAGCTCAGCAGCCCCTCTCCCTTGCCGGCTCAACCCAGGAAGATCCAGAGGAGGAAGTGAGGGAGAGAAGAGGAAGTTAAGAAGAGGTAAAAACCCAGTTATGCTGAATATGCCAGGAGACGGAGGGAGACAAAGTGCAGCGAAGAGAAAGGAGGGTGGGAGGAGGCTGAAGTTGAAGGAGAAAGGAAACCAAGAGATGTGCGCAGGGAGAGACACAGAACCCGAGGGGTCGGAGAGACGGTGGTCATGTTTACAGATGTAGCTAAGGATGTGGTCCAGTTCCGAGGGAGAGGGCAGGGCAGGGCCAGGCTGGCCCAGCCACTCCCTGGGTTCCTGCCCTGCTGCCCTGCACAGTGCCCACTTGAGCTCAGGCTGAGACACAAAAGACAAAGGTCTCTGAGCACCCACCATGGCCAGGCCTGGGCTGGGCATGAGACACTGGCCTGACTTGGGCTTCTCACGATATTCCTCCCCAGGAGCCAGGGCCAACGGCCAGGAATGAGGCTGCATTGCACCGGAGTCAGGAGGCCTGGATCCAAGTCCCAGTTCTCCCACTTTGTAGATGGGTGGTCTTGTACAAACCAGAGTCTTCCAGCCTGGTGCTCTTATCTGTAAACCATAAATAATGAACCTGTCTGCCTGCCTCCTAGGGCTGTTGAACAGATCCAGGAAAAGGGGCTCTCTAGGGAGCATGGTGCCACAGAGAGGAAAGAATGATCCACTCCTTCAAGCACATTCTCTAGACACTGGTACTGAGCTGGTGCTGACCATCTGGGCTTAGTGACCAGCGCTGCCTCTGCTGCCTGAAAGCTATAGGACAGTCTCTCTTCTGCAGCAAGGAGGGCAAAAAGAAGCCCCCAGATTCACCATTTGGAGAGGGTTAGCTTCCAACATTAACCAAGTAGGTGATTGGTTAAGTAGTTCTTTGCTTATAGAAATCTCTCATAGATTTTCATCCTAAAGGCCTGGGATTGATTGACAGAATCAGAAACCGGGTAGGGTATGTGCCATTAAAGATGCTCTTGAGACTTCTGTCTGAGAAGGGCTTTTTGGCTAGTGGGCTAGTGGCAGGTGGCATGTTATCTACCTTGGCCTTGGAGCTAATGTTGTTTGAATGATAAAAATCAAAGGGGTGAATGGAAATGGGGTCCAGGATGCCTCAAGGTAACTTTTGGAGGCAGAGATTAGAATGTTGAGAGACCAAAAAGGAAGCTGTGCTTTGAGAATGCATACTCAGACAGCTCAGCTGTCCACTGAGGTGGGGAGAGTGTAAGGGGGCTGCAGAAGCCATGAGCAAAAGTAGGCTAGTGGCATTTTGGGGCATGCAGAACTCCCAATGGCCTGACACTGGGGAGAGGCCCAGGAGAGAAAGAAACAAAGAGAGGGGCTATAGAGGCATGGCAGGACTTTTGTTTTTGTTTTTGAGACAGAGTCTCATTATGTGGCCCTTGGTAGAGTGCTGTGGCATCACAACTCACAGCAACCTCAAACTCTTAGGCTTAAGTGATCCTCTTGCCTCAGCCTCCCAAGTAGCTGGGACTACAGGTGCCTACCACAATGCCTGGCTATCTTTTTGTTGTAGTTGTTATTGTTTAGCAGGCCTGGACTGGGTTCGAACCCGCTAGCCCCAGTGTATGTGGCTGGTGCCCTAACCACTGACACCGAGCCAGCATGGCAGTTCTGGAACAGAAAGCATTAAATTTGGCGTGGTGACTCACACCTGTAATCCTAGCACTCTGGGAGGCCAAGGTAGGGGGATTGTTTGAACTCAGGAGTTCAAGACCAGCCTAAGCAAAAATGAGACCCTATTTCTAAAAATAGCAGGGGGTTGTGGCAGTTGCCTATAGTCCCAACTAGTTGGGAGGCTGAGACAAGAGTATCGTTTGAACCCAAGAGTTTGAGGTTGCTGTGAGTTATGATGCCACTCTACTGGGCATCAACATGAGACTCTGTCTCAAGGACAACAACATGAGACTCTGTCTCGAGGAAGGGAAAGAGAGGGGAGGGCATGGGAGGGAAGGGAAAGGAAGGGGCTCAGAGATGTTAGGACTATGCCCCAGACTGGCCCTCAACCACACGTTTGAAAACTGATTCATGGTGGTTCCTAAAAATGGTTAGCATTTACTGTGTATCAGGCATGGCTCTAAACACTTTGCATGCATCATCAATTTGACCTTGTAAATGTCCACTACAGATGATATTGTGGCTGCCTTCCCCAGCATCTGTGACATTCCACCACATTACTTTATGCAGCTAACTTGCAATTTGGGTAGGGTTGACCCTTGTCCCAGCTCCAAGGGTAGGCCTTGGTCGATCTGGGCCAATCAGACTAATTTTATCACTCAGGCCAGAGAAAGTTCTTCAGGTTTATCCAAAGGAAGCATAGGGCAAAATTTGCTTTAGGGATGAGGAAAGAAAAGATCCCTCTTTCTATTTTGTGCCAGACTATGATATGTGCAGATATAAGGCCTGGAATTGATGATAGCCACCTTAGGATCACAGGTGAGCCATACTGAGGATGAACCAACATATCATGAAGCCAATGCCAACAGTGTCTCAGAGAACAAACTGAAAAGCCCTGATCAAACTATTCCTGAAACACCCATGATCTTCAGATTTTCAGTTCTGTAAATTAATAAAGTCCATTTTTATAGTTGAGTTGGTAGACTTTTTTTGGTAACTTGTCACCAAAAATATCCAAACTAATGCAGAATATAGGCCCAGGGAAGTTAAATAACTTGGCTAAGGTCAAGTGAGATACATAGTAAGTGATGGAGCTGGGATTCAAACCAAAGCAATATGAATCCACAACCCATGCTCTTATGGCAGTATCAACAAAACCAATATTGGTTGCATACTGATTGCATACTGATTGGTTGCACTATGCTTAGTTGCTTTTCATGTTCTCTTACTCTAACCTCACAACAGCCTTTGGAGGTAGAAACTATTATTATCTCTCAGTTCAGTGAGTGAATTGAGGCTTAAACTGTTTAAGTAACATGCTTATCATCATATAGCTAGCTCTCAGGCAGTAGAGCATGATATGAATCAGGTCTCTATGTTCAGTCTGTGTAAGACCCAGAGTGCTGGGCCTTCTCTCCAATCTCATGGGCAGAGGCTGCCTAAGAATGACCTGGGACAGTCTGCTGCACTCTTAATCAATTCTCAGAGGATGGGAGTTCAGGCCTGTAATCCTAGCACTCAGGGGTGTGCTCAGAGCAAGGGGCTTTAAGAATGGCTCCTCTGTTTATAACATGCCCAACAGGAAACTGGGATCATTGTGACGAGAGGCACAGAACTTGTGGCCTCTCTGTGAACAAATTCCCTACATGTGAAGAAGAAAAATACGATAAAATGTATGTGGTGGATGTATGGGTGATTACTGTATAATTCTTTCAACTGTACTGTATGTCTTAAAAATTGCCTAATTCACTCTTCTGAGTAAAGCATCACAAGAATGAAGAAGAATCCAATGTACTGAATCCTAATATGAAACCAGTAGACAATCTAAAACATACCCTCATAAAAGAAAAACTCAAATCAATTGGGGGGGGCAGTGGAATGAGGGAGAGGGGAGGAAGGTGGGAGATGGGAGGGCTATGGTGTACGGGACAATTATAAGAGGGGCTTTATCTAACAAATGCAATTAGCGTTACCTAATTCTTCATACCCTCAATGAACCTGAAACAATAAAAAAAAATTGCCTAATAAAATATTGGAAAAAAAAAATCCTAGCACTCTGAGAGGCCGAGGTGGCAGGATCATTTGAACTCAGGAGTTACAGATCACCCTGAGCAGGAGTGGGACCCTATCTCTACTAAAAATAGAAAAACTAGCTGGGCATGGTGGCAGGCACCTATCATCCCACCTACTTGAGAAGCTGAAGCATGAAGATTGCTTGAGCCCAAGAGCTTGAGGTTGTTGTGAACTATGACGACAGATGCCATGTCACTCTACCCAGAGCAACACCACCACCACCACCACCAACAACAACAACAAAATCTCTGAGGATAAATTGATTCCCCATTGTTCTATGCAGGTCAGTCCTATCTCTCCATGGAAACTTTGGAAACAGGCGAGCATTCAGTGAGGTGGGAGGCTGATTTTAGCCCAGTGTTATTCCAGCAGTGGGTGAGCTGCCTGGGAGACTGAACTCCACGGCTGAGGGGCCAGCAGGCCAGGGATTGCAGAGAATACTGGTGCCTGCAGGAGGCAGATGCTGGGCTTAACAAGGGAAAGCCTGTCATCCAGCTTTCCTTAAGTCTTTCCCTGTCCAGCCCTCAGTATCCCTATTTGTACAGTGGTTGGAGCAGGACTGGGCGAGGACTGAGGTCTCATCCAGCTTTCACATTCTGAAGTTCTGGAATTCCTGGAGGCAGGACTCCAGGTCCCAGCGTTTGCCTGAAAGAACAGAGACACGGCTGTTTGGCCAGCGTTGTAGAACAGTGGAGCTCATTGAGCTCACAGTGCCCTGAAACAGCAACAGTTGAACGGCACACGCAGAGAAGGCAAATTCATCTGTGGGTCTGGTGAGAGTCACTGAAGAAAATGTGGTGCTTGAGGGCTGTCCAAAGTGAGCCAATTTTCAACTCCTAGGCTGTGACAGTGTGTTCAAGTGACAGGAATAGTGCACTGCATTTTCATCTGCCACAGCTAGAGGAAAGGCAGGGCTCTTGGGGATGACATCCTTGTCGACACTACAGTGACCAAGCAACCCTCCATGGTAGGGACTCCTTAAAATGCTCCACTTCCCTTGCAGGCCAGCTCAGGTTGTGTTTGCAAAGCAAAGAGAGTAGAAATCTGCTTTGAATTAGACTGAAGCCATTGTTGTTCATGTGACCAAAGGGGTTTTCAGCAATATAAAGACCATGCTCTCAGGGTTGTGAGCCTAGAATTAGAGCGAGGGGGCCACCTTTTGCTTTACCAGTGACTAATGTAGATGCAGTGACTATTTTAATGTGCTTTGACATCTGCAATCCCATTTGACCTCCATTACAATCCACTAACACATTTGGCTCATATTATTCCCATATTAAAGAGGAGAAAATGAAGTTCAGAGAGGTAAGCCTAAGGCCCCTTAGTTAGCAAGTAATGGCCCTGAGGCTGGCCACAAGCCTGTTGGCCCCACTTTCTGTGCTCTTTTTCTTCAGCATGCTGCCATCCCTTTACCCTCACCTTTGGGGCCATAGAGGGCTGACTCTTCCAGGCTGCTTTTCCTCTTGTTTAGGGACAATGCAGAGGCTGCCAGAGCTAGATTCAAACCTTTACAAGTGCCATGCTTTGAGGAGGCTGGCATTCAAAATAAAAGCAAATCCGATAATAAAGTAAGTATGAAGAAGTTCAATGAAGTTCTAATTTTACCCTGATGGTGACATTAATGCTTAAACAAATCAAATACAATTTTTTACATAGCGCCCCTGCCTTCCTGGTGTCATAAGTAGCTTCTAGTCCACCTTTGGACCCTCTATCCCTGAGAACTGCCCACCATCACAGGCCCTAGGGTAGGGAGACAGCTTGTGCTAGATCAGGTGACTGGGTAGCCCACCTGGTGAGCAAACCCATCTGAGAGAGGTGTTCCAGGAGTGAGGCCAGGCAAGCAGGAGGAGCCAGGCCTGCCTGGGAAGAGCCTCATGCTCCCCCTTCCAAGGGGGACAAGGAAATGAGGTCACAAAGATGAGGCTCCCACAGAGCCGTAAAGCATATTCTTCCCAGGCTGGGAAAATGCAACAATGACTACTAACCTTATCCTCAGGAAGGAGACAGCCTCTAAGTTCAGAAGGGCCCAGCAAAAAGTGGGAGAAGAAAGAAGTCTTGGCAGTGTCCAAAAAGAGGACTGGAAAAGGGGTTGCAGAGTCCCGGATTCTCTACTTCCAATGAGGTTGACTGCACCTCCCAGAACTCTTTAGGGCTGGGGGCTCCTTCCTGCATACACTGGTTCCTTCTAGACTTCAGCCTGGGGTGAGGAAGGTTGGAATTAAGTTCAGGGGCATCCATCTGAATCCAGCAGGTGTATTTTCCAGTCTCCCTGTTTTTTCTTAAACCACAGAGGCTGGGGCTCAGCGCCTATAGCTCAACCGGCTAAGGCGCCAGCCACGTACACCTAAGGTGGCGGGTTCGAATCCCCAGCCCGGGCCCGCCAAACAACTATGATGGCTGCAACCAAAAAATGGCCAGGCGTTGTGGCGGGCGTCTGTGGTCCCAGCTACTTGGGAGGCGGAGGCAGGAGACTCGCTTGAGCCCAGGAGTTGGAGGTTGCTGTGAGCTGTAATGCCAGGGCACTCTACCCAGGGGGACAGCTTGAGGCTCTGTCTCAAAAAAAAAAAAAAAACAAAACCACAGAGGCTGGAAGGGGACAGTCGGATGGGGGGGGTGTGTTACAGGAAGAACAGGATAGGGGAACAGTATCAGAAGGTAGTTGGGAGAATGCTGAGGTTTTTTTTTGTTGTTGTTGTTGTTTGAGACAGAGCCTCAAGCTGTCCCCCTGGGTAAAGTGCCATGGCATTACAGCTCACAGCAACCTCCAACTCCTGGGCTCAAGCGAGTCTCCTGCCTCCACCTCCCAAGTAGCTGGGACCACAGGCGCCCGCCACAACGCCCGGCTATTTTTCGGTTGCAGCCATCATTGTTGTTTTGGCGGGTCCGGGCTGGGGATTCGAACAAGCCACCGTAGGTGTACATGGCTGGCGCCTTAGCCAGTTGAACTATAGGTGCTGAGCCGAGTTTTTTAATAATAATTTCAAGTTAATGAGAATTTACAAAATTTTTAAGTAATATCAAAATAGTGAGTCTTTCATTCCCTACCTCTGAAAGAAGTAAAAGGTGTGTGTGTAGGAGCAGCCAGCTTGCAGGCCCTCCACACTGATTCTTCCTAGTGCAGTCCCGGCTGCCCACCCCATCTCTTTGGCAGTCCTGCCCGTTGTCCCTGAGCCACCTGCCTTTCCAGATCCTGTGGCATGAAGGTGGGAAGGATCGGAGACCCCCAGATACTTGTGAAGCAGCCCAAGGTCCCTGAGGACCCAGGGCTGAAAAGTTTCTTGTGGAAGTTGGAGCAGTAAACAAAGAGGCCTTTGAGCCAGGCCTTGGCCAAGGCGCTGGAGAACCAGTCCCTGCAACCGAGCCTCTTAGCTGCCCTCACACCGCCTAACAGCCAGAAGCCCCAGGACTGGCGCAGGCAGATTGCTGGCTCTCATCTCCTGCCACCAAAGAAGACTCCTCATGCAGCACGGTGCCCCAGTGCAGCGTTGCCCAATTCATCTGAAATGTCACCAGGAATGGGATCATTGTCCTCAATGTCCTCCCCTCAATGTCCTCTTTCCTTCTCTTTTGACACTAAAGACTTTGGGTCAGACAGACCTACCTTCAGTGCTAATTTTTACCACTGACATGTAGAGTGGTCCTGAGCAACTGACAATCTCCCCAAACCTTGGTTTCCTCATCTGTGAAATGGGAGTAATGGTATTACTCACTTTATTGGTATTACTCAATGCCTAATACATATTAGGCACTCAATGGACATTAACTATTCCTAATATCTATCAATCTTTCATTTCATCTTGCTCCATGATCCTTGCTTGAACAAATTCAGCAAATGGGTCTATGGGATGAATGTCAGCCTGGCCTTGAGCTGAGCTCTTCCTAGATATGATGGGGGTGGTGTCATGGCCTGGGATACACGTGCCCCAAAGTCACTCCATTAAACAAACCCCAGCCAAGGGCAATAGGGGCCAAGCCCAGAGAGGACCAGAACTGGGAGTGGGGACTAGGGCAGGGAGGCTAGCCCTGATTTTGGATGACTGAGTGGACTGTAATGACCATGCTTGCCCACTTACAAAGAAAGTAACCCATGCAGGGTCCTGGAATGTTCAAATTCACTGGTTTTTAATTTTCAGGGGGTTTAAGGGACCTATAAGAAATGGGTTAGACTTCACTTCCCTCCCCAGGCACTGGGAAAGTTGGCAAGTGTTGGGTCCTAAGGAAGTTGTTCAAGGGTTAACTCAGTAGGTCTAGGCTTAGGCAAAAGGCAAAGCCAGAACCCAAGCTAACAGCCAGAAGCCACCTGACACAGTAGGGAAGGGTTAAAAGAGCCGAGTGTGGCTGTGTGTGTGTGTGTGTATGTGCGCCTGAGAGCGAGGCTGCATGTGCAAGGGTGCACGTCCCTCGCTCATGCGTGCTGGTGGTACAGGACTGGCCTGGGAGAAAGGTGCCGCACACTCCTTCTATGAATGGGCCTCTGTCTTCAAGGCTGTGTGAGCCTCTGTGTGTGCAGGTCCCATTAACTCACCCTCAGCCACATGTGGGAAGGGAAGGAGAGGCTTGGAGAAGCCCAAACCACTCAGAGTCCTTCTGGTTTTAGACTGAAGTAGAAGACACAGAAGAAAGAAATTACACAGACCCAAACTCATACAGAGAATAGTCAGTGCACATGTGCATATGCACGCATGCTCCTCACCCCTCTGGTGCCCTGTCATAACAAACGCTTCTCAACCCAACTGTTAACCTCTCCTTACCCAGCTGGGTACTTTTTTAGAGAGAATCTACAGCCAATGTCCTAAAACAGATTCTAGAAAGCTGACCCTATTTGCGTTGTGGCTGTCTCAGTCCTATAGTGAGAGTGCCTGCCCTGTCCGGGTCTGAGGCTGGGTGTGGCTGTTCTCCCTCTGCCTCCCCTGCAGCCCTTGCTCTGCAGGCTCAGCTCTCCATCCAGACAACAGGCCCACACGCACCACTGGCTGTGATGGACAGCCTTGGCTCAAGTCCAGTCCTGGGCCCCATATTCCCACTCCCAGTTCTGGTCCTCTCTGGGCTTGGCCCCTGTTGCCCTTGGCTGGGGTTTATTTAATGGAGTGACTTCTGTCTGGGAGCAACCCAGAGCTCAGGACACAGGGAGACGGTTGTCCACACTTGCTATTTTTTCACTGGAGGAGCCAAACCACAGTGATGGGCTCAGTGGCCTGGCTGGGCACCTTCCTCCTTCCTCCAACCCCACTAGCCTGGCCTCCAATCCCCTGGCTGGCCCTGGCTAGTAGTGGTCTCTGGTTCAGGACTTCTAGTTATCCACTGGGAGGCCTCCTGGGTTGGAGCCTGGTCTCCTACCTAAGGAGAAAAGGGAGATCTGGGTATGGAGGAAGTAGCCAAGACTGAGAGAGATCCCTGGGGACCCGAGGATTGGCCTACAGAGAGCAGCAACCGTACCATATTCCTCCCTCTAGCCCCAGTGCCTGGTGTGGAGTAGGTCCAAAAGATGAATAAATGGTTGAGAGGATGGATAAATGGATGGGCAGATGGGTAAATAAAGATTTTAATAGTCATGGAAGCATTCTAATAAAAGTCTAATTTGATTCCTGTGGGGAAAAAGAAAGAAGAAATCTATCTTTATAAGGTGCAACCATCCTGTCCCTAAATCTAAGGGAAAGCTCTCAGCCCAGCCCTTTACAGTATGTCTTTGAGATTCCTTGGAGGTCTGGGCTGGTGAATCTGGCTTTTCCTCTACTCCCATGCCTACTTCTCAGCTTCTTCTTGCAGAGGCCTTCTTGCCCCTAGAATATGCGCCCTGCAGCAGGACAAAGCAGCACTGAGTCAGGGTAGCGGGGGTGGGAGGAAATGTGGTTCCAGCTGCCAGGGGTGCCAGATGCCACAGAACTGGGCCCTGGACAAGATATTTTAGGCTGGGGCTAAAGAGTTACGTGCTTGGACCAGGGAAGGGAGAACATTTCCAGCACCCAACACAGAGGCCTGACATGCACTCCTTAAGTATTTATTGAATGAATGAATGAATGAATAGAACATTTCTATGTCCTCTTCCCTCTGGCTGACGCCCGCCAATCCTTTTATAGGGAGCTCTAGACCACTAGGGACCCTCCTCTGGGGGTAGAATGAATTCGGATCAGCAGCCCTGCTGAGGGAGAAAGGGACAATGTGTATACTACTCCCGAAGCTCTCCTCACCGTACCACCACCCACAACCCCCTCCCTCCCCTGCCTACCACCAGCAGCTGTTGTGTTAATCCAGAAGTTGGGCGCACCAGGACAGCTACTGAGTGTACATGAATGTGTGCAAAGGTCCCAATCTCTGGGAAAAGGCCTCCTCACTTTACTGGGGCAGGGTGTAGGATGCTGCATGGAACTGTTGGGTGTAAGGGATGCAGGTTGGGAGAGACAGCGTCTCTATACCACCGAGCCCAATACTGTGGCGTTTGGAGACTCCATTCCGGAGTCATGCTCCCTCCTTGAGCCAGGCCCAAAAGATGTTCTCTGGAGCTGAGATCTTCAGGGAAATGCTCAGACTTCCTCAGGGAGACTTGCTGCTGGGTGTGATCACTACTCTTTGTTGCAGTGTGCCTTGGGAGAGTCCAAGTGGGAGACTTCCCTGTGAATCAGATCTAGGAAGCCAGGGTTTTGAGGCTCAAAGAGGCTTGCCTCTTTTTCAGCATGAGTTAAGCCCATTTTCTGAGCTGACACAGGAGAGCTGTTGGCTCAGGGCAGGCAAGGAAAAGCTTCATGAGCCAAGGGAAAACAATTAGGAGTAATTATCATCAAGAGAGGCCTCCAGTGAGGGGTGAGGGTGGGAAAGGCCATCTGTTTAGGAGGAAGATGAAAGTGGTAGACTGATTTTGGGGAAAAGCTAGGAGAGTGGGAGGAAGGGTTGAGAGAGTGCGTGCTGTCTTTCTTCTCCAGTAAGAAAGGCAGGAACCCTTCCCCCAGCCTCTATGGGGCCAAGGGGCTCAGGGCATGGGGTTGGGAGGTGGAAAAGAGGGTGGGCACAGGGCTCAGCATTCCTGAGATTCTTTAATCAGTAGCAATGGCAGAGAAAACCACACTGAGGACATAGGGCATGAGACATAGACTGAGGGGATAGCCTAAGTTTCCTGCAAGAGTAGGTATCCAGTTTATACCCACAGACTCACCTACTTGTATGCTTGGTTCTTGGGGCCCTCTGTGGGGATGAGCTGGATCTTGGGGGGTCTCCCTACCACACTACCCTACTCCTTAGGCTTCCTCTTATGTATTAGGACCCTTGAGGAAGAAGACTTTTAGTAATGTGGGTAGCCAAGAGCTGAGAATGAAAGTGGGAGGTGTAAGGAAAAAGGAATAAGAGTTGGCATAAGGAGTAATGGAAATTCTTTTGTGCCCCTTACCCCCCATCCCCTCCACCCCTGTATCTGGAGAAGCCAAAGAAAATGAACCCAAAGGCAGAAGGAACCTACCATTCCCCTCTACCCTCCAAACTAATGTGAAAAGACAAAGGAAGACATCAATCCTGCTCATGAGAGAAAAGAGGCAGGACGATTTCATGGACCTCATGGAAGCTTCTCCTTGGTCTCTCTCTAGAGAGACCCCATGGCATCTACGGTAGGTGTTTTCCCTGCTGAGATGAAACAGTGTTGGCTGTGTGGAAGCGGCAGATCCTGGCCCCTTTAAGGGTTTAGGAGCCATATGCTGTTAGTTTGCAGTTCTCTTTCTTTCTTTTTTTTTTTAGACAGTCTTCCTCTGTCACCCTGGGTAGAGTGCCATCATAGCTAACAGCAACCTCAACCTCCTGAGTTGCCTGGACTACAGGCACCTGCCACAACACCTGGCTAGGTTTTTTTCTATATTTAGTAGAGATGGGGGTCTTGCTCTTGCTCAGGCTGGTCTGCAACTTCTGAGCTCAGGCAATCCACCCGCCTCGGCCTCACAGAGTACTAGGATTATAGGTGTGAGCCACCACACCCGGCCCAGTCGCTGTTTCTATTACTGACAATCTGTGACTTGAGGCATGTTATTCAGTCCCCATGTCCTCATTTTCGCATCTGAGAAAGGGATATAATAATGGGAACTACATCATAGACTGATGAGGATTAGATGAAGTAATGCATGTACAAAGTGTCTGGCATCAAAGTCTGGGGCCACTGTGGTAACTACTATTAATGCCATTGGAAGGCTGGGTGTGGTGTCATGCCTGTAATCCTAGAATTCTGGGAGGCTGAGCCAGGTGGATTCCCTAAGCTTATAGGTTCGAGATCAGCCTGAGCCAGAGTGAGACCTCATCTCTAAGAAAAAGCTGGGCATTGTGGAGGGCACCTGTAGTCCTAGTTACTTGGGAGGCTGAGGCAAGAGAATCGCTTAAGCCTAAGAGTTTGAGGTTGCTGTGAGCTTTGACACCATGGCACTCTACCAAGGACAACAAAGTGAGACAAGGTCTCAAAAAAAAAAAAATATATATATAAAATTAATGCCACTGGGAGAAGACAGCTCTAAATGCTAAGTGGATGATGAACTTAAAGCTGGAGACCTTGAGGTAGGAGGCACTACAAACCAGTCACGAGGAGGTAAGAACGTGGAATAGGATGGAGTCTATCAAACTAGAAGGGAAGCACAAAGATGCTAAATAATAGTATGCAGATTCATTCATTCCTTCAACCGTTCTAGGCATCCGAGATGCACAATGAACAGAACAGACATATCAGTGTGAGGTGGATAAAACAAATCAGTAAATACAGATTGAGCATCTCAAATATGAAATCCAAAACACTTCAAAATTTGAAACTGTTTTTGCGTTGATATGAAGCTCAAAAGGAAATGCTCATTGGAGTATTTTGAGTTTCAAATTTCAGATTTGGGATGCTCAACCACAAGTATAATGCAAATATTCCAAAATCTGAAAAAATCCAAAATCCAAACCACTTCTGGGTCCCAAGCATTTCAGATAAGGGATATTCAACTTGACTCAATAAAGTCAGATGCTGATAAGTACTATGGAGAAATAATGAGGGTAAGGAAGCTACAGACTGTACGAATTGGGATGAGGAACGATTCCATCAGAGCCCAGGGAAAGCAGTGAGCAGAATGGCCCCAAGGTGAAAGCAAGCTTGGCTTCTTGACAAAGCGGAGGCCAGTGTGGCCAAAGCAGAGGGAGCCGGAAGAGTGATGAGGATGCTGAGAGAATGGTGGGTTAGCTGCACAAGGCCTTGTAGGCCATGGTAGGCAGAGATGAAGGGCTGCTGGAAATGGGGCATTGGCAGGTTCAGGAAGTGTCTGTTCAATGAAGGATTTATTGAGGGGGAAAAGAACAGGCACCCCACTCCTTTCCCTTTGTAACTTTCTGAAGAGTCCAAGACCAGGGAGTGGCTGGAGAGACCACTGGACTATGACTCATGCTCAGGTACCCACTTTGAAGGACAATCTTTTCCATTTGGTGATAGACAAAATCCAGGCAATCATCAGCTATCCATAACCACATTCAGGAACCAGAAAAAAGAAGGTGGCTTGAAGGTTTCCCTCCTCATTCCAACCATTTTCAAATGGCTGAAAAATCTTAACCACGCCTCTCCAAACCCTTAAACCTTGAGAACATCCTGGGGACTACAGGGAGTCTCCTTACCCAACATAGATAAAACCGTTTCTCTAACATAGCAGAGGTTTGGGAAGTTGGTGCTTTTTCATCTTTTGCTCTTTGAGTTTTACAGGCAAAGCCATGGGAAGGTTCTATTGTGAGGAGAGAGGGCTGCCGGAGAGGGGCAAGGAGACCGGCAAGGAGACAAGGGCTGCAGTTAGCAGGATGGGCTGGAGTCCTGACTGGCATGTTTGGCCTCAGGAGGGTCCTCTGGCAGGCTCCACAAACAGGTTTGGTTTTTCAAAAGTGCCAGAGAACCACAGATTTGCATGTTATTTGCGTTTCAGGCTTCACTTCCAGGTATGTGGAATGAAATAAATGAATGAACAGTATTCAGACTCCTGAGTAAGGGGTGGGCTCAGAAATCCAGACCACACTGAGGATCCAATCACTGGTCCGGCTTGGATCAGGAGACACAGACACAGACAGAGACGGAACAAACAGTTACAGAGACAGGGAGACCGTCTTAGAGAGACAAACACCATCAAGTCCTTTCTACCAGGGAGTTTCCAATCAAAGCAAGGAAGCAGAATCCAGAGTTTATTCTAAATAAATCAACTTTTTAAAAAACTAGGGAGTCACACTCAGATAGGCAGATAAAGGCAACATTATCCCTGACTTATCTCCCTCTCTGCGCCTCCATCCTCCACTTCTAGCTTCATTCTGAACCCTGTGCCTAAGTCTGTCTTCTTATAAAATACATTGGTTGCTATCTGCTTAGCTTCTCAAATTAGTTAACTATAAGGTCTACAGACTGGAAGATCCTGAGGACAAGGTGGCTGTTTTCACTCCACCCTTCAGGGCCCCCAAGCCCAGTGTTTAAACACATTTAGTAAACACCTAGCATAACCCTAGAAGTGAGAAACCCAGAGTCTCAAGTAATGAGGGCTGTAAAGGATCACTGGAAAGAGAAAAGATGGAGGAGATTGTATTTAACAAAGATGTGTGTTGGAAACAATACTTTGATAAGCCCTGTGAGATAGAGATAGACACTCCTAAAGGGCACTGAAGGGCACTCCTACCTGCCCAGGAAGGGGCTTTTGTTAAGAACAGAGTGGGGCATTAAGTTTGAGGCCAGAGGTGAACTGTTAGGGACCACCAAGGAGACTGCAGGCTGCTGTAAGCTGTCCTCACTCCTCCTACCTCCAACACATTGTCTTTCTAAATGTTTTGTGTGTGTGTGTGTGTGTTTTGAGACAGTCTCACTATGTCACCCTCGGTACAGTGCGGTGGCATCACAGCTCACAGCAATCTCAAACTCTTGGGCTTAAGCAATTCCCTTGCCTCAGCCTCCCCACTAGCTGGAACTATAGGCACCCACAACACCCGGCTATTTTTTTGGTTGCAGTTGTCACTGTTGTTTAGCAGGCTCGGGCTGGGTTTGAACCCACCAGCCTCAGTCTATGTGGCCAACGCCCTACTCACTGAGCTCCACGTGCTGAGCCATTTCTAAATAAATGTTAAGTTTATTACCCCCACCTCATCCCAAAGGCTAGAAAGAAACAGCACTGTGCTCCTGGTTTGAAAACAAGCACCAAATCCTTTACCTGCCCTCAGTGGCTAGGCTAAGCATCTTTGTTCAATCTTGAGCCAAAAGATGGATTATAATATAAATACCATCTGGAATTATATTATTTCCTGATTATAAGGGCTACAGATGTCCAGATAAGAGATTTTAAAATAATGTGATCAGAGAAGGCTTCAAAGAGATTGGACTTGGGGGCGGGGGGTTGCCCCATAGATATTTGAGAGAACACCCAAACTAGACTCTGGGCTCCTTGGAAACCATTCTCTCACACTCTTTCCTTTCCTTGCTAAGCACTTGTGTTCTGTGAAGGGTAGGACACTCTCCAGAAGTAATTGATGGCGCTCCTCAGTTTAGAATGGAGCAAAGTCTGCAGCTAGGGTCTGGCTCATTTGGACAAGATTGACATAGGCCTTAATTCTAAAACCAAGCCAGTGTTAATACTGGCTTTTAACTTTGGATCTGCCTTGACTGAGTCTTCTTCCCAGCAGCATTATAGCCTTTAGTAACATTCCAGAATTTATTTTTTTGAGACAAGAGTATCACTTTTGTCACCCTCTGGTAGAGTGCCGTGGCATCAAAGCTCACAGCAACCTCAAACTCTTGGGCTCAAGCAATTCTCTTGCCTCAGTTTCCTAAATAGCTGGGACTACAGGCACCCACCACAACACCTAGCTATTTTTAGAGATGGGGTCTTGCTCTAGTTCAGGCTGGTCTTGAACTTGTGAGCTCAGGCGATCCACGCACCTCAGCCTCCCAGAGTACTGGGATTACAAGATCCTTGACATCTGATCCAATCATTCACACACTACCACATCCCTGATAGGACAAGAGACACAGCATGAATTAACATTTCCTCAAGGTTCATCTTCCAGTTCAAAGTCTCCCATTTTCTCCTTTTTCTCCTATAAGGGATACATGTATAAGTTCTCCCATTATTTTAATGAGTGGCCAGAATGACCTTCTACTCCATATCTCCCTCTCCACCTCCAAGGCCAAGATTGGTAGTTATATGTTATTAACAGATTTTAGGATTCAGCACAGGTAAAACAAGGCCCTAGATACAAGGAAAGATGCTGAACTGAGCCTTACTTGCCCCTTCCCAAATTTTAAGATGAATGTGCAGTGGTGGATACTGGCTCCTGGGTAGGGAAGTATGGCTCAGCATGTGGCCTATTTAACAATAGGGTCTAACAGCCTAACATCTCCTTTTCTGACTTTCTTGGGTATGTGAACTTTTAAGATGAAAGCATCATATTCCACCTTATGTTGACACATCCAGCTAAAGAAAAGGAAAAGACAAACCAAAGGTGTCAGCCGTCTCTCTTACTCTGGAGCAAGACGTATATAGTAAGAACTAGAGGGATAGCACAGAAGCAGAGGCTAAAACACTAAAATCGTTGACTTTTAAATGAACATTCCCCCCTCTCTACTCACTGGAGCCTTCTAGGGGCCATGTAAAACCAGGCAACAAGGGATAGGCCATGGGATGGGATTGGTGGAAGTGCTTTTCCAAGACATCTCTGTTTCTATCCCAAGACCAGAAAAAGGTGGGGCTAACACTGCTGGGGGCAATGTGTAGATTCAGATGCTCATATGATTACAGTAGCTAAAGACTATAGAAGTTAATAAAGAAAAAAAGAGTAGAGAAGTTGATACCACATAGAAGTATGAAACACCTCAAATGGAAAGGAGTCAATTTACAGTCTCCAGGCTAGATGAGGGAAAGTACTCTTACATTCAACTCTGAACAGCACTGTGGGAGCACCAGTGGGTCTCAGGGGACAAATGAGATGTAATTAGCCTCTAAGCCTCAGACCACGTGTTCTCAAATGGGCAAGAACAGTCTGACATTCTCTGTACAGGGTCCAGAAGTGATTGCTGGGACTGTGGTTTCTGTTTTAGTCTCTGTATCTAGCATCTGATGCTTATGATCCTTTAAGCATTTTTTTAGGGGAGGTAGGTTATTATGAGCACTGAGCACAGGGAAAAGGGAAGATAGGAGAAAAGAAATAGTCTTATTTAAAGCAGGTTAAATGACATATTCACAACATGCTCTTGGGCCATGAAATATAGAAATATCTATTTTCTTTCCTGGTCGTCAAAGCCCACCCCTAAATGAAAACAAAAGTTTCTAGATACTAGTCTTGCTCTTGTTGACTAGCCTGCTGGAAACAGTGGCCCACTATGTAAGTCTATATGTGGTTCCCATCAAGCCACCCTGGGACACAACCTATCTTTCAGCTTGGCCCACTCCTACCAGGATCGGTGTAGCAGGATGGTGTCAGGATCACTAACTTCAACCTTCTTTGTTATTCAGAAAGGGGGGCCAGTTCAGACAGGCTCAACGATTCCTTATATATTTTTCAAAGTGCTTTTGTTGCATGTTTCATTTTCTGCTATACATGGCAATAAATATAATATTTGTTGCTTTGGTCTGTACAAAAAGTCTATGAGGAAAGTAAGACAGGTGTTATCAAATTGGAAAAACAATAAATACAGAGAAGTATCTTATTCTGAGTCCACCAAACAACGGTGAAAGAATTTGAAAACCTCAGTCTTCTGATTTATAGTCCAAATATACACCATAATGCCACCTCTTGCGTTGTCAATTAAATACAGTAAGTACCAAGAATTAAATAATACTCCAGGAATCCTGTAATGGGTCTGCATGCTGTTAACTTTCTAAAAGAGAATGTGAAAGTCCCCAGCAACTCATATAGAAAGCTATTTATTTCCTATGGAAATTATCAAAAAGAAAGAGAAAAAGAAAGTAAAACAAAAAGAGAAAGAGAGAAAGAAAGAAAAGAAAAAACACACAAAAGATAGTCTTCCCCCCAAAGGCAGGCAGTTATGAAAAAGGTAGGACATCTAGTTGCTGGAGTGGAAACAGTAACATTCAGTTAACAATGGAATATTTAAAAAAAATAGTTTTCTTTTCAAATTGTAACTTGTGGTAAAACATAGAAAAATGTACTAAACAAGCTTGGTATAAAACAGAGTAAAATTTTCAAATAAGCCCAAGGAGAAAGCACAATGCTGGAAAGAATGGGGTACAAGGGGAGAGGAGAAAAGATTTCATACAAAACTACCTATAACAATACAGAAAAAAGTATAAAATGTTCCTATTTTGGAACTTAAGTACAAAATGACACTGGCATTGGATCATTTCACTATCTAAGCCTGAGAAGCTCTCAGAGGGTTGGGGGGAGATGCTAGAAAGAACAAAAGGAATAGCAGTTTTTAAATCTCAAGTTGATCAGTCCAAACTCCACCCGTTTTTCAGCTGAAAACCCCACCTCCCTCTGTAACCTCTATCCCTAAGCCAAAGTTCATCCAGGCCTCAAAATATTCCATTAGCAAGTCCACAAACACCCTACATAGGGGCTGGGATCTGTGTGTGCTGGAATCTGGAAAATGGAAATAAATCTACAGGCTAAATGGTGAACACATTCAGTCTTTTTAAAAAAAGCATATCCCTGTGAAATATATATATATGTGTGTGTGTGTATCTATATATATATATATGAAATTATCTGTGGTTAGAAACATATTTAAACTAGCCACAGACCAAACTAGACCTGCATTCCTCCAAAGCTGGAATCTTATGCTAAAGACTGAGGTCCTTCTTCTTGGTCAGAAGTAGGCGGCAGCAAAAGTAGCGCTCTGTCACTCCAATGGATTGCTCCCGGGGCAGGTCTGCCCCATGACGTGTGCTGTTAGCACATGCAAACCCCCTTCTCTTAAGGAAAAGGCTGTTTGGGACTTTGGGGTCCATCCAGGACTTGTGTGCTGTGCCTCAGGATGAGATGAAGCTACAGATAATAAACAGCCTTGGACAGAAGCAGATGATTTCACATAGGGACATAAAACAGGAAAAGTAAAAATCCTGGAGGCAGGACTTATGCATGTGCCCCAAAGTCCAGATTACAGTCACATTCCTGACTACACATCCTGAAAATTGTGTGTACACATATGTGCATGTATATGCTGGTGGTTTTTATCTCTACCTTTTGCCCATGCCCTGTCCTACTTCCTAGTAAGGCCTAACAACAAGAGTTTATATGAAACCGAGATTCTTTCCAAGCTCTTCTCAGTTCCCTAATTAGGGACTGAGTGAGGTTGGAGCCCTTTAAAAACAAGATGGCAGAACTGAAGAAATGAAAAGCAGTCTCTCTCTTCAGCTTAGGGATGTCCCTCACCCCTTTCACAGCACCAAAGTTTCTTTGCAAAAATAGTATCTGAGATACAAAAGGAAAGGCAGATGTGCTTGTGAATGCATCTCGCCAGGGCCTGGGCCAAGATCAAGGGCTTTACAAGAACAGAGGGTTGGGAGCAGCTGTTTCCAAGGTCTCTGGCTGTAGACAACAAAGAGCTGGTCCCTCACAAGGTATCTGCTGAGACAGTCTTCACAAGAGTTTTCGGTGGAGGATCTCCCAGACCATCCGCTTCCGGAAGTATGGCATGTGTTGCTGCAGGGACAGAGACATCCTTAATTTTCATTTATTTTATGCAGACCTAATATTTCTTTCCCCATCCTCCTTTAATTCTCAAAGTTTTCAACTAACATAGTCTCAGTCATACTTCTGGTTTTTCAAATTGTTCATTCTTGATTATATGGGGTTTTTTTCCATTCCATTAATTCTTCTACTGCTATTTCTATTGCTGCTCCATTGCTGTAGCCTTAGAAGGCATATTGGACATACCCAGGAGTCCTCAGGCTATGCCCAAATGTCTCCAAGAATTTTGAGAATGGTGTCTCTGAGTTGAATTTTTTTTTTTTTTTTTTTGTGAGGCAGGGCCTCAAGCTGTCCCCCTGGGTAGAGTGCCGTAGCATCTCAGCTCACAGCAACCTCCAACTCCTGGGCTCAAGGGAGTCTCCTGCCTCCACCTCCCAAGTAGCTGGGAGGACAGGCACCCGCTACAACGCCTGGCTACTTTTTTTTTGGGTTGCAGCCATCATTGTTGTTTGGCCGGCCCGGGCTGGATTCGAGCTGGCCACCTTAGATGTATGTGGCTGGCGCCTTAGCTGCTTGAGCCACAGGCGCCAAGCCTCTGAGTTGAACTTTTAAGAGGATATGAAACCAACGCTTAAAACTAAAAACTCACTTTTCAGGTAAAAAGTTAAGGGAACTTCAAGAGTCAGCTCAGTCTGGTCTAGACAAAAGACTATGGTGGAAAAATCTGGTAAAGCCATTGATTCAAACAGAAGTAAAGAGTAAAATGGAGGCCAGGGGCAGGTTTATTTACAGAAGGAAAGGCAAGGCAAGGATCAAGGGTTTTATAAGAACAGAGGGCTGGGAGCACATGTTTTCAACAGCTGGAAGCCTGTAATTCCAGCACTTTGGGAGGCTGAGGTGGGTGGATCACCTGAGGCCAGGAGTTTAAGACCAGCCTGGACAGTATAGCAAGATGCCATCTCTGCAAAAATATTTAAAAATTAGCTGGGCAGGACAGCATGTGCCTATAGTCCTACCTACTCACACAGGCTGAGATAGGAAGATCACTTGAGCTCAGGAGTTACAAGAGATACAATCACTGCACTCTAGACTAGCAACAGAGTGAGATCCTGTCTCTTAAAAGAAAAACAAATAGAATTAAATGGCAAACACTGTCAGAATAAGCCATAATCTAGATACCACTCAGTCTCAATCCACCTCAGTCTCTGAAGGACTACATGGACAATCCAATCATATACTAAGAGAAGAATGACCAGCTCCATCAAGTGAGAGGGCAGCATAACAACTACACTAGGAGATCAAGGTGTGGCCTGTTCCAAAAGCTGACTGGGAACTAAATGCAAGGAAACCAAAGAAAATTTGCTCTGATCCCAGTTCTCTGTTTTCTTTCAGGATCTATAGTAGGTGAGAGAAATGGGAAGAGAAGCCTCTGCTCTTCACCAGGATTCCTTTGCTACAATATGTGATGTACTATTACCTAGGACAGGGCCTAGCATGGTCTTTCTTTCCTTTCTGATGTGGCTCAGGCAACAACCACCAGTATTATGAGTCACAGGCTAATGAATGTTAAAGGTCAGGGTAGAGGCCCCCAAGAAAAGTAAATGGATTGAAAAACATCTATAGGGCAGCTTGGAAACAAGGTAAGCTCCGCTCACCTGTGTGAAGTTGATTGGTCTGTCTTTGGTTATACAGTCAGCATATTTACAGGCAAACATCCCACAGTCACTTCCATTCATCTGTTGTGGTATTTCCTGAAAGATCAACAATAGCAACAAAAAGGCAACATCTTTCTAAGTTTCTTTCCTTCATAGATTAAAAATAAGAACCAAAGAATATAAATTTTTACAGGTTTCCATCAATTTTGCAGATGACCCTGGTCTACTTCAGGACAAGAGATTCAAAGAAAACCAGCATTTCAATATCAGGTTTGTGTACTTCATACTGATCCTACAAGAGAATCTCTTAGACTTCCATGGCCCCTTAGAGTGTACAAAGTGGTCCCTCCCCCAAGGGCCAAATAATCAGTGAATGTTTCCCACAGGAGTAAAAAGCTTAGCAAAATATCTGGGCATTTAGAAAACCTAGTTTGGCAAAAGAAACACATTACTGTTTTCTCACAAATGGCTTAATCTGTCTACCACGAGGAACTGAACAACCAAACTGCAGTCAGGCTAAATACTAAGAGTAAGGTCCCGAGGAAACAAGCACTAAAATCCTTTCCTCCCCAAACACCCTACTCTTGGAATTTCCATCTCATCAAGATGAAATGTACCTGGCTTTTCTTGCTGAAGAGCTGCCAGCCGTTGATGTCAAACTCTTTCCTTTTCTTGTCAATGCTTTCCTGCTTTAGGTATTGCCTAAAGGTATTAGGAGAGAATGAGCTGAGTGGTGGGGAACAGAGGACAGCAGAATGGGGCTGACAATCCTTAGGAAGAGTTTCATCTGCTCTTCTGAGTAAAACAGTATATAACCCAGGCAGGGAATCCAGAACTGCTACACTTCCTCCAGGGCCATGCCTGCCTCTCCCAGCTCCAATTAAGGCCTGCTCTGTCAAGCCAAAAAGAACATAACCCCTGTCCCTAATACCCAAGCTCCTTTTACCGACCATTCCTCCTGAGTAACAATTTTTAATTCATTTCCTTGATTTATATGGTCCTTTAGAACTCAATCTAATGAATGAAAACTGTTTCTCTAGCAACATCGGGTATTTATTTACTATTGTTAGGCTTGGTTTTCTTGTGTGAAAATTCAATTCAACAGTTCACTGAATGCACACCTCCTGTAGAGCACACTCTGTTCACCATTCCAAAGCTACCTCACTCTGGCTATAATAGAAGTATAGTGAGGAAAAGGTGTTTTGGAAAAAGAAACAGGTAGGATAGAAAGAGATTTGCACTCTTGATTCCCAGCTACATATAAAAAGCAGGACCTGGGCAAATCCAAGTCACCTCTGTGGGCCTTGGTTTCTTCACCTGAAAAGTCAGAAGGTTGGATTAAACAATTTTTAAGTAGCTTCTTATATCTATCTACATAGCCACTCTATATTTTAGTGAACTAGGACATAAATGCCTCTTTTAGGCCATATTTTGATATCGTATTATTTTTAAACTCTTCATACTCAAATGTAAAATATCCACTCGTACTTAATATGAAGATTTTTGTTATTAATCACCCCATTGAAGGTATCAAACAAGTAATTTCAACTGTTGAAAAACCAGCATTTACCTGACACCAAATTCTCTGTCCAACTTTTTATTGTTACTCAAGAGGAATGGTCAGTAAAAGGAGCTTGGGTATTAGGGACAGGGGTTATGTTCTTTTTGGCTTGACAGAGCAGGCCTTAATTGGAGCTGGGAGAGGCAGGCATAGCCCAGGAGGAAGTGTAGCAGTCCTGTATTCCCTGCCTGGGTTATATACAATTCCATACTTACAAAAGGATCTTGCAGGCTTCATTGTTTATCCCACCCATAGAATCATAATAGGTAATGTTCTTCTTTCTGAAGTCCACGACCTGGGAATAAGAAAAAAATCTGTGTTTATAACGTGAAGAAAATTGGTTTCTCAGCTCTTCCCTCTCCTGGCCCCAGAAAGCTTTCCAGACTTCCTGCAAAATTGTCATGTTTGATTGATACTTTGTATTACACCATGCTTAATCTGTAAAGGAAAGAAGAATGAGGGGTTATTTACACAAAACTATAATGGGGCTGATCAATTAGTTGCCCTGAAACCTTTTTCTAGGGTTCAGGTTCTCTCCCTGCAAGGTGAGCAACAGTGAAGAAACAACATCCTCTTCATAGTTTGTAAATTGAGTATCTCGAGATTATTTCCACATAGTTTCAGAGAGATGTTGAAAAGATTCTGGGTTTTGTTTCTTTGAGAATTTCCTTTTGGCTTTATGCTTTTCAAATGAAATTCAAAATAGATTATGAAATAACTTTTAAACATTTTCTTTTTCCTTCTTATTTATTTATTTTTTTGGAGTTAGAGTCTCATTTTGTCACGCTTGGTAGAATGCTGGGCATCATAGCTCACAGCAACCTCAAACTCTTGGGCTCAAGAGATTCTCTTGCAGCGCCTTTAGCTGTTAAGAAAAACAAAACAACAACAACAAAAGATTTTCTTGCCTCAGCCTCCTTGAGTAGCTGGGACTATAGGCGCCCACCACAATGCCTGGCTGTTTTTAGAGATGAAGTCTTGCTCTGGCTCAGGCTGGTCTCAAACCTGTGAGCTTAGGCAATCCACTCGCTTCAGCTTTCCAGAGTGCTGAGATTATAGGCATGAGCCAGCACACTCAGCTTAAACTTTTATTAACACGTTAAACTAACGCATCCATGCCTCAGTCATAAAAGTATTTTTTTAAAAATATATATATTTTAAATTTTTGCTTTCAATTTCTGCTGGCTTTCACTTTATCTTAGTTTGAAGTTTTTTTCTTTTTTTTACTTCTTCCTCCTATAGTGATTCTCTTGCCGCCACCACCACCCCACTCCCCACCCCCGTAGCTGGGATCACAACGTCGGGCTATTTTGTTGTTGTTGTTGTTGTTGTAGAGACAGGGTCTCACTCTGGCTCACTCTGCCTCATGCTGGTCTTCCGCTCAAACTCAGCTGAGCTCAGGCGATCCACCCACCTCAGCCTCCCACAGCTCTGGGACAACAGGCGTGAGCCACCACGCCCAGCCATAAAAAATATTAAATTACCAAGTATGCAAGGCAGGTCGTGATTACACAAAATAAGAGTCACAGAATCTAAGTTGGCAGCATCATTATGCATTTACTTTTTCTCCCCATTCCTTGCCTTGAGGTTACTTAGACATCCGATAACCCTTTTAAATATTTTCAGAACAGGAAATTCCATTGCGTTCTTCAAAATCTAGTATCTCCTATCCTGGATAGGAAGTTCATTGATCTATGTGACTTTCAGCCAACCTCTCACTCAAACACTACTCTTCTCAATAATCAAGTGAAGATGTAGAACTACTACTCACTACCCACCCTTCTGTGGGTTATACAATACACTGATTTCTTTTAAAACTTGCCAAAAAAAAAAGTAGTACTCACAGCTAGACACCAGTGCACTCCCAGGTGAATGGGCACCAAAAGAATGTCCACAGAAAACACATCCACTTTCTTTGTCCAACGTTTCACTGCCTGATAACCAGCCGTTTTTAACTTAGTGAAGAAAAAGGTATTAAATGCATGTACACTTGGCAATCCCTTCTCCTTACTTCGCTCCATCAGCATATTCATGTAGAAATTGATGATCTGTGGGAAGAAATCATATACGTTAGAAGTGGCACACAAGCCTTTCAAAGTTATATAAGGAAAAAGCAGTTAATGTATGAACAGCATTATGTCATTGTTTCCTAGTCATTTGAATTAAGATTTCAACACTCAACAGCTTCATGTCCCTGTATCAAATTCTGACTAGAAGGGAGAGGGTTGCGGTGGTTGTAAGCAACGAGAAGAGAAAAAGTTGGTGTATGTATATTATGGGGTTGGGGATGAAAATGGGCAGATGCTGGCCAGACCTAGAAGACTGACAGTTAGATCAAAAGACTGAACAATGAGGGGGAAAGGGGTGTTAGAAGGTGAAGCTAACAGAAAAGGAAAGGAAGGCATGCCAGTGGTTTAAAACATTAGTTACTTTAATCTATTGGAGGTGTGTGAGCAATTTAAATAGACCTTATGCTCTGTTAGAACCTAGTTGTTAACTGAGGTAAGAACAAGACTTCAAACCCAATATGAGGGTACCTGATTTTGCACAAGAATAGAAAACTCTGCTCCATGGTTACACACTGACTTTTCAGCCTAATGAGCCATCTTGCAGAGGCCAAGTATTTTTGGTCTCAAGTAGAACTAAGTGATCGGACAAATTATACAGGAAAAATACCTAAAAACTGACAATAGTCCAGCAGCAACGTCATCTTTATAGAGGCAGACATGAATGTATAAACATCTACCTTATATGAAACCTAAAACTAAAGTCACAAACACAAAAAGCAAAGTTCTCCCTTGTAATCTCTATGGTTAGCTTTCTCATCTTTGTTGATTTCCTCTAAGTCTTCAATATCAAGCATGAGTGAAAGAAATTAAAATGCCTGGGAGGAGAGTTCTGTTAATAAAACAAACGTCTTCTCTAATAGTGACTATATTGTCTACGGTTCTATTAGGTCCAGGACTCTCTGGTACTAAAACTTGAAAGTTATTGTGCCGGAAGTTACTGCATACTTACTTTATGTGGCCAGCTGAGGCCAGGCCAGTGTCTGTCAACTGCAAGGAATGAATGGGCTAACTGATCCACAGCTTGGAAATATGACTAAGAAAACAGGCACATTTTTCAGGATGCTTTTTGGGGAATGGGAAAATGCCCCCATTCTTTGACAAATATTTACACATCAGGATGCCAGAGCAATGAGCTACTGCCCAAGAGCAGGCAACTGCATACTGGATAGGCAGCAGGGAGCACTGCCAAGAACACAGCAGAGCATGGGCTAGAGCAAAGAAAGAGCCCACAGATGAGGACGCCGAGGCAGTGGCTAGAAACTGCACTCACCGTTAGGCAGAGCTCTGGGGGAGGAGGTGCCTAGGACTGAAGAAAGACACTGTTCTGCCCGCAGCTCCTGTGACTGAGTAGCAGGTCCAGAAGACACAGGTTTGCAGCTAATTCTCTACCCAGTGTGATGCTCAACAGACAATTGGAACTCAGAGTTCAGTTGTTTTAAAATAACGATGTCAAGACAATTAGAATTATGTATTTCTCAAATCCAGGTTTTCAGTCTCACTCTGCATCTGAACATAATGGTACTGAAGGATGCCTCTAGGTTTGTGAAGGCAGCCACCCACCAGTGCAGTAGCAACTGCCCAGCAAGCATGGATTTTCAGGCTGTGAACTATGTTATTTAACAAGAAGGGATTAATTCCTCTGGCTTTCTACCTATCCCATAATGGTAGCTGCATTATAAGGCTAAGCCCTTCAGTCCAAGGTAAAAATGAATAGTCAGAGGACCTGCCAGTCACTGCAAACCTTCCCCAGGGGCAGACAGCATAAAAGGCAGTGAGGACTAAAAGGAGAGGTGAAAGTGACCAAGGAGAAAGCTCCTTTAGGGACCTATCAGACAGGTATTACCTCTGGAATCTTTAGCCTAAAGCCTAAAAACCAAAAAGGATGACACAAATGAGTGTCACGCTACACACGACTATTATTCAGGAGGAAAGAGTTCCAGAAACAAAGAAAGTTTAGCTGGACTTAGCCTGAGTTTTTTTCCACCATGAAAGAGTGCACTAGAAAGCTAAAGACCAGCACGGCTGAACAGGAACCGAGAACCAGAGATCAGATACTACAGTATCTGCTTCTTTTGAGAATCCCTCTCTCATGCTGCCTCTAACCAAGGTTTCTCCACTGACAGGGAAATGGCCTCCTCCAAGGTCAACTAGTTAATTAGCTCTAAGGAGTGGTCTGGGTTCTTTTTCATTTCCCCCAGTACGAAGGAGTTTGGTGGCCATGTTCCCTCCCACTTTCTGAGAATGTGTAATCTGACATCTGAGGCAGCATTTCGATACAAGTCTCTCCCTCAGTCTTTCAGCTATTACTCCATCCAAATGAAGGAAACTGCCAGAGTTCAGCTAAGACATAATCACATCTCCCAAAATGCCAGGAGTTAGAGAACAAAAAGAATCCTACATGTCAACTCAAAGAGGTGGGCTGAAGATGAAGGAAAAAGAAATGAGAGAAGGGATCACAGTACTCAAGATGAAAGAGAGGCAATGACGGTCACAGCTTTTGCTTGCATTTTGTGAAGACAAGGCCCCCTGCCCCTGCAACATCCCTTGGCAAGAGCCTTTGCTATACATAAGACTCTCTTAGCTCCAGCAGATCCTAAATTCCCTTTGAAACAGGGGCTAAAAGTAAATCAGCCCTGTGGCTACTGTTTGCCTTGCCAATATAGCACCACTTGAGGAACACTGCCAACATGGTCCACTTGTCACCCTTTCTGGGGCCCACGCTTGCCTCTGCCCTTCCTGCTGCCTTCACAGCCTTGCCATGAGCGTCTGCTTGTCTATGCAGTCCTGTTTAGGGATGGGAAAGTTGTTTATAGTGTCTTAGTCCTTTGTGATTTTATTTGAAGAGCTGCCAGGCTGAAGCTGAAAAAAGCTTCTCTTTAAAAGAAAAGCCTACATGTTTTCAAATAAGGATTAATCCTTCTCCTGTATGTTATCACAATAACATAAATGACCACTGTTATTTGTATCTTTCTTCTTATTCAGTAAACCAGCCAAATAATTGCTTTCTTTTTTCTTTTTGGAGACAGAGTTTCACTTTGTCACCTTTGGTAGAGTACCATGCCGTCATAGCTCACAGCAACTTCAAACTCTTGGGCTCAAACAATTCTCTTGCCTCAGCCTCCCAAGAAGCCGGAACTATAGGCACCCGACACAATGCCTGGCTATTTTTAGAGATGAGGTCTTGCTAGGGCTCAAGATGTCTCGAACCTGTAAGCTCAGGCAATCCACACACCTTGGCCTCCCTAGGATAGGTGTAATAGGAGTGAGCCACCACACCCTGCCCTAAACTACTGTTTTCTCATGCATCTAGAAATAAAACATTTCACTAACAATAAAGTGTCATTTTCAACCCTTAAGGAAATAATATTCTAAAAGTCCTGGACATGACAGTTCTCCTGAGCAGAGACCAAGATAACTTTTAGAGGGACAAAAGCCATTTTTCCAATTTTACCTCTCTTGATTTTCACCTTGGCCTTCCCATTCTGATTTTTAAATTAAATCTACCCTTGTGAGCCACAAAGCCTCAAAAAACTAATCAAACAGCAGCACTGAATGTTATGGTTTAGAAGCTCATTCACTTATAATATCTGATTTAATATCATAGGAATCAAGAAGGCAGGCTTCCCTCACTGTGAAAATGCACATAGGATTTTTCTCACATGCAAACTGAAGTAACAAGTTATTATGATTACTGCTAAAGTTCTAGAGAAAGACAAGCAAGCAACATCTATTTTTATGGAATCATTTATGGAAAATAATTACCATTCTCTGTGTGATGCCACATAAATCCTTGGTTTATCAAGACTAGTTCCATTGGCTTGGCGCCTGTAGCTCAGAGGCTAGGGAGCCAGCCACAGACACCAGAGCTGGCGGGTCTGAATCTAGCCTGGGCCGCCAAACAACAGTGACAACTACAACCAAAAAAAAAAAAGAAAATAGCCAGGCGTTGTGGAGGGAACCTGAAGTCCCAGCTACCTGGGAGGCTGAGGCAAGTAAATTGCTTAAGCCTAAGAGTTTGAGGTTGCTGTGAGCTGGGATACCACAGCACTCTATGAGGGCGACATAATGACCCTCTGTCTCAAAAGAAAAAAAGACTAGTTCCATTTAGAAACAGTTCAAAGAGGTAAACCATAACAATGTGGAAGACAATGAGTCATGTTAGAGGCACTAAAACATTAATTCTGATCATTTCATTCTACATATAAACGTGTACAGCACACGGCAGATCATGTTCCTTTCACTAATGTGTTTCATTTTGCCTAACTTTTCCCCTTCTTATACAATCAGCTTCTGTTCCCTACGGAAAATCTATTCCCAGTGCTGGGTCTGTCTAGTTGAACTTACTGTTTTAGAGGTTATTTCCTCTCTTTACAAAGCTTAACTTAGATTAAACTACTCCTTGGAAATAACTGTCAAGCTATAAGCACTACCAATGCCCCATTTCCATCAAAGATTTGCATTTGAAAGTTAGAATGCTATACAAAAAATGGATGTCCCTTGGTCCCAGATCCTGATTCTGCAATAAAAATCAGATGACCTTATACGTCCCTGTAAAGTCTTACTTCTTACTTTCCCATTACTAATCAAGAAAATGTTCTCTATACATCAGGGTATATGACACTAAATAGAAAGACATCTGTCTTCTTTCAAAGATGAGGCTTATAAAATAGGTAATTAAGTCTGCCAGGGTAACAGTGGCTTCAGTGTAATTCCAGTCTGTTATGTAGATTCTATCTAACTCCTCCTTCACCATCCTCTTGTCCCCCATATTTGCTTTGAGTTTTTCCTCATGGTCTTTCACTAGCCAATGAAGTTAGAAATAGAGTAACATTTCTAACATTTAATGCTTTTCCAGTTGGAAACAATTGCTAATAATTAATATGGGCTTGAAGAATAGAACCAAAAAAAGAGACATGTCTGCTTGCTATTTTTCCAATTCATTTACATAAATTAGTAGTAAGGAATAAAAGGGAGAACAGGGTCCAAGAAGGAAAACAAAGAGAAAGGAAATAATTGCAGCTATCTCTCTTCTCCCCATGGGACAGGGCATAGAAAGGAGACAGTGTTTCCGGCATACAAACATTTGGGTGCACAGGCCCCATCTACTTGTTCCAGTCTTCCACTTTCTTATTGATTTCTGTCTAATTATTCTATCAATTATTGAGGGGCACTGAAATTTCCAACATAATCATAGATTTGTTTATTTCTCCTTTAGTTATATCAGTTTATGCTTCACACATTTTGAAGTTCAGTTACTAGGTACGTATATATTTTGTTTGTTAAACCTTCTTGCACTGACCCTTTATCATCATTAAATATCTCTATCACTGGAACTAGTCTAGTCCTAATATCTACTTTGGGCTCAGTGCCGTAGCTCAGTGGCTAGTGCGCTGGCCACGTACACCTGGGCTGGTGGGTTTGAACCCAGCCTGGGCCTGCCCAAACAACAATGACAACTACAACAACAACAAAAAAATAGTTGGGGGTTGTGGTGGGTGCCTATAGTCCCTATTACTTGGGAGGCTGAGGCAGGAGAACTGCTTAAGCCTAAGAGTTTGAGGTTGCTGTGAGCTGTGATGCCATGGCACTCTACCAAGGGCAACATAGTGAGACTCTCTCAAAAAAAAAAAAAAAAAATATATATATATATATATATACACTTTGTGTAATACTATCACTTCATTTTCTTTTGATCAGTGTTCATCTGATTTTTTTTCATCCTTGTACTTTTGGAAATTATCTGCATCTTTACATTTAAATTGCTTTTTTTTTGAGATAAAGCCTCAAACTGTCCCCCTGGGTAGAGT
>NW_003852465.1:8400984-8402133 GCF_000181295.1 Otolemur garnettii
ATATATATATATATATCGATATGGTAGGTTTAAATCTACCATCTTGCTCTTTTTTCACTTTGTCCCATCTGTTCGTTGTATCTTTCTCTTCTTTTCCTGCCTGTCTGAATTTTATAAATTCCATTTTGTTGAATTACTAAATATATCTTATCTTTTTGTTTTTTAGTGGTTGCTCTAGGATTTACATTATGTCTGTAACTTATCAAAGTCTAGCTTCATATAACATTATACTACTTCATCCAGAGTGTAAGAATCTTATTACAGTATATACTTCTATTTTGTCTCTATCTTTGTGCCATGATTGTCACATATTTTATTTCTATATGTTATAAATCCCACAGTATGTTATTTTAGCTCTACTTTAATTAACTGTCTTTTAGAGATATTAAGAAATGAAAGCATTTCCATTGTTCTTCATTCCTTTGTGTAGACTCAAATTTCTGTTTTTATCTACTTGATTATTACACATTTTAGCATACTGTTTTTTCTACTTAAGGTAGAATGAATTTTGTGAATTTGTCGGGTTAGTGTAAATTTGGAAAAATTGTCTATTATTATTTCTTTTTTAATTTTTTAATTTAATTTTTATTTTTTTGAGACAGAGTCTCAAGCTGTCACCCCTGGGTAAAGTGCTGTGGCGTCATAGCTCAAAGCACCTCAAACTCCTGGGCTTAAGTGATTCTCTTGCCTCAGCCTCCCTCCCAAGTAGCTGGGACTACAGGCGCCCACCACAATCCCGGCCACTTTTTGGTTGTAGTTGTCATTGTTTTTTGCATGCCTGGGCTGGATTCAAACCCCCTATATGTGGCTGGTGCCCTAGCCACTTGAGCTATAGATGCTGAGCCATCTACTATTATTTCTTCAAACACTTTTTCTGATACTACCTATACCCTCACACCTTTCCTCTGGGATTCCAATTATATGCTTAGACTGCTTAATATTGTCCCATAGTCCACTGAGGGTCTTGTCATCTTTCTTGGCCTCTTTTCTGTAACTCACTTTGGACAGTTCCTGTTGCTATATCATCAAGTTACAATTTTTTTCTTCTGAAGAATCTAGTCTACTATTATCACCACCCAATGTTATTTTTTATTTCATATATTACATTCTTTATCTCTAGAAGTTTAATTTGGGTCTTTTTTTTTTTTT
>NW_003852465.1:8403276-8404607 GCF_000181295.1 Otolemur garnettii
GGCCTCCCAGAGTGCTAGGATTACAGGTGTGAGCCACCACGCCTGGCCTGCAATACACTTCTGATGATTTTACTCCATGTCTTGTGACTTAGGTTTTCCCACTCTAGCTGGTTAGAACATAATGTATTGGCACCTATGTTGGCTTTAGGATTGGGCTGACTTCTTTCTGGTGGTTCTTTAGCCTCTGGTAGCTTCTTTTCATACATATACAGATTAGTACTCAGCCAAAGCCTCCTGCACAGGCTTTACCAGCCCCTCCCTACAATACACATATCCCATTCAAGTGGGGGAAATTACAGCTTTTAAAATACTTTTACCAGGATTACTATCCTGTCCAATGTTTAAACATTATTGTTTCATATGTTTTGTCTAGTTTTCTAGTTAAGTTAAAATGCTAAGTCTTGTTCCTTCTACTCTGTCATGACCAGAAGCAAAAGTTAGTTCTATTTACTTGTATACCTAAATCATTTCTATATATCTCTAAATTTATCTAATGCCTTATAAAACAATCCTTAGTCCCTCAAAGACGCACAACCATTTGGCCATAAGGGAAACACAAAACCCAAAGGAATCCTCTTCTCAGGATATTAACCTAGAATCTTAAAAGTTGAAAGAGATTCCAGAAGTCATTCAATTCAATCCTCAGTAATTAATACATAATTTCTAGTATTGACACTCATTTGAAAATATTTCTTTCTGTTTCTTAATTATGACTTTCAACCTACTTTTGCAACTAATTCCTCCCCTATTTAACCCTATCCTCTTCTCCTATTTCTATTAATAACTAATCTCATCCAGTATCAAAATTTCCATCTACAATGTCCCTGATTTTATCAGCCTTCCTGCCTCCCTTTTGTATTCTTTACAGGTAGCCAATTCTCATATTACATTTTTGAGAGGTTTCTTTTTTTTTTATATTGAGGTAAAATGTCAATCCCATCAATCATTACTCTTTTGAAGGTATATGTAATTTAACCAAATTCACCTATATATAAATTCATTCATGAAAACTTTTTTGAAAGCTTATTGCATGAACAGGCACTCTAGTTTTCTTTTAGGAAAGAAAACAGGGAAAGGGTTGCCTATGGCTTTCTGTACATATCCAAAGTATAGGATTTCTGGATTTTATTTTCCTTACAAACTGAATCTGATTCCTTTTACTTACTGACTTTTATATTCTTTGTCTATAAAATGGCAAGAATAATATATTGGTCATTTTATTTTGGAAAAAGTATTATATAAGAAGATATGGTTATTAATTAAAATATTTGAGGAAAGAAGAGGACTGAAGAAAGGGTAAGTTGGCTTGGTGCCTATAACTTAGTAGCTAG
>NW_003852465.1:8405221-8406843 GCF_000181295.1 Otolemur garnettii
GGGACTACAGGCACCTGACACAATGCCTGGCTAATTTTTCTATTTTTTCAGTAGAGACAGGGCCTCACTCTTGCTCAGGTTGGTCTCTTAACTCCTGAGCTCAAGGGATCTTCCTGCCTTGGCCTCCCAGAGTGCTAGGATTATAAATGTGAGCTGCTGTACCCAGCCAATTATGGATTCTTAAATAATTATCAATACTTAAGGATATTTACTAATACTCTGTCAGAATAATAGCTTTTCAAGGGTACATTAGAAGCCCAAGAGGTATAGTACTTTGAAAACAGTGCTTTTAAAATTAGTTCTCATTATTACAAACATGTGAACTGGCACCTACTTTCAAGGTTAACATTATTCAGAACTCAGAATAAAAGTACTCCCTTCCAAAGTTATGAGGAGGGGTGGTAGGGATAAAGTAGACAAGGAATCTTTCCTTCCTCTCATCTCCTCTAAATAATATAATTTCCATTAACTTTGCTTGCTAAAAATCCAGACCCTGATGGGCCCAGGGAATGGAAAATATGTCCTGATGAAAGCTGTCTCTGTGAGGGATCTCACTGAGGTAACTATCACAGTAAATAGCAAGAACTCAGTTCATATCCAACTCACTGCTGCCCCCTAGAATATTTTGAATAACTTACAACAAAAAGGCTACAATTCCCTTAGAATAATCAAATCCTCCTCTCCAACACTGCAGGCAAAAAATGGCAAAACACCACATATCTAAAACAACTTATCAGTGGATACTTTTGACTAATCTCGATTTTCATTTTCCTCTTTGATTTGATAAGCTCTTTTCCCCCTATTATTTAATCCAGTGTTCTAATATATGAGCCAAAAGAAGCAAAGGGAATTTCCTCTTAAGAAAGACAGTATAAAACCATGCCTTCCCTTACTGTTTTTTTCAGGGAGCAATGAGCTTCTGAAACTTTTATCTTATAAACGGAAGAGTAGCAAAAAAAGTGAGGCTAGTCCAGCTGACCTGAAAGAAAAATCAGCATTCTGAGCATAATACATAGGTCCTAAATTCTATACACCTAATCCTAAGACAGAATCCAATTTGAGATTCTGAGGCAGTATAAGATAGTAGATAAGACCCAAGGCTTGGGTCTAAATCTTAGCTCTAATACTTATTAGCTACACAACCTTGCGAGTTTCTTAATCTTTCTATGCCTTGTTTCTTTATCTGTAAAATAGAGATGATAAAACTATAGTGTCTACCTCCAAGGACATGATGACTATTACATGAATAGAGAACACAAAACATTTAGAATAATGCCTAACACGCAGTAAATGTTCAATAGCTATTAGCCAATATTATTTTTTTGCAAGTGCTAAGCCTACAAAACAGGATATGGGTATCTAGAATATTCAGTCTTTACTAGACAGAGAATCTTTTTTGTTTGTTTGTTTTTTATTTTAAGAGACAGAGTCTTGGCTTGGCCCTTGTGGCTCAAGTGGCTAAGATGTCAGCCACATACACCTAAGGTGGCGGGTTCGAATCCAGCCCAGGCCCACCAAACAACAATGACAGCTGCAACCAAAAAAATAGTCAGGTGTTGTGGTGGGCACCTGTGGTCCCAGCTACTTGGGAGGCTGAGGCAGGAGACTCGCTTGAGCCCAGG
>NW_003852465.1:8409391-8410305 GCF_000181295.1 Otolemur garnettii
CTTGAGCCACAGGTGCCGAGCCCTTCCTTTCATTTCATATAGTCCTCCCTTCTCTTTTTCTGCACAACACTTAGACCACTGTTTCATATTAATTTCCACAGTCTGGAATAATCTTATGCTAACAAATTTTCTAAGCCCATGGGAAGACCTAACTATATTTTACATTTCTGATCCTAATGATTTCCCAAGAAATAGAACTTTTCATAAAAGTTAGGATGGGAGTAAAGGTGGTATCTTTTAGATACTATTTTCCCAGAAAAAAAAAAACATTTTATGTGTAAACCAGTACAATCTTAGTAAATGTGTTATGCTCACCAGTTAACTACAAGGTCTGATAATTAAGTTTGTGAACTCATCCTAGAGAAAGTGCTAAATACCTCACTGTTAAGTATCACTATGGTCACCTTTGAAGTACTCCTCTTGGGAAGGTGTGCACCCACTAGAGCAGGGGTCCTCAAATTTTTTAAACAGGGGGCCAGTTCACTGTCCCTCAGACAGTTGGAGGTCTGGACTGCAGGCCCTGGGACAAGTCGGCTGCTAAGCAGGGCAAGCAGCAGCAGCAAAAACACCCAGCAGGCCGGATAAATGTCCTAAGTGAGCCTCATGTGGCCCGTGGGCCATAGTTTGAGGACACTTGCTCTACAGCCTAGTCCACCCTTCCAAGCAATTTTGGACTCTTTCTAGAATGGCCATCAGAGCTCTCATCATATTACATTTGATGTCCTAAATGTCATCAAAATGTCTTCCTTTCAAAATTTCTTTTATCTTCAGGTAAAGAAAAAAGTCACTGGGGGCCAGATCAGGTTGAGCAGGCAGGATGTTCCAATATAGTTATTTCCTTAATGGCTAAAAACTCCCTCAGACACAGTGCCGTGTGAGCTGGTGCACTGTCGTGATGCAAGAGCCATGAGTTG
>NW_003852465.1:8411504-8412737 GCF_000181295.1 Otolemur garnettii
TGTTTTTGCTCAACTTGCTAGAAGTCACCCAAAATTCTTTTAGCAGTTTTCAGTAGTACTTAAAAAATAAAGCCAAGATTAGCATGCAATGCAAAGGAAAGCAGAAGCATGCAATAAAACTCAAATACCAGGTGTTCTATTGCTTTTATGTTTGAAATTTGTCTGAAGTATTCTTTCTGAATATACTACTTACTAGTGCAGAAATTTATAGTATATAATGTACCTCTGTAATTTCCGGAAATTCATCTTCACTATCAGTTAACTTATGACCCTTTTTTTCTGTTTCTTGGGCAATTGTAACAGGGATCTCTTTTTCAAGAGGTACACGAAGATGCAGTTCCACTGAATCATGTACTGAATGTTCCCGTTCCTGCAATCTCTGAAAGACAGAACTTAAGAATAAGTGGAGTAATCTACTATAGAGCCTCAACTTATGATGGGGCTATGTCCTGACGAACCCATCATAAGTCAAAGATATACTGAATTACTTACACTTTTCACACCATCGTAAAGTAGAAAAATTGAAAGTCGAACTATTACCAAGTCAGGGATCATCTGTGATTATCTTATGTACGCTAAGTTGCACTGACTGGGCAAACCAAGAACGTATATCATTTATCCTAAAGTGCTATGCCAACTACACAATCTTGCAATTACAATAGCAATTACTCAAATCTGGATAATCTTCCAAAATAATTCCAACTGAGATGTGGTACTTGTTTACAATACAATTCCAATTTTTTTTACCTGGTTTTGAAGCTGTAATGCTAGTGCTTTCTGCTCTTCAATCTGGCGCAATCTTTCCCGTGCTCGAGAATCATAAACACTAGTTCTACAAAATGAAAAGGAGAGTGACACAAATGTAGACCACCTTCTTGGCATCAAACACATTGTGGATGCACAATGAGTATTAAATACCAAATCCTCACCAAGAGAGTCTACAATCCTTCTACTTATACCGCACTTACATTTTAAGACATATAGTGAAACTATATGCTGTGACTAAAATTATTCTACTATTTTTATTGAAATGATTAAAAATATTACTGTGTTGCTGTATGTGAATAGATAACTTCTGTTAATTTTTGTAAATATGTAGTTCTCCTCATAACATGCTTCTAAGATTGGATCCCAAAGAAATAAATAATAGAAGATATAATTGATGTTTAATTCAAATATTGTATTTTTAATGGGTGGAGGGAGGGGGTTTGGAGGGATCACTTCTGAGGTTTA
>NW_003852465.1:8413245-8414943 GCF_000181295.1 Otolemur garnettii
TTTTTTTTTTTTTTTGAGACAGAGTCTCACTATGTTGCCCTCAGTAGAGTACTGTTGAGTCACAGCTCAAAGCAACCTCAAACTCTTGGGTTTAAGCGATTCTCTTGCCTCAGCCTCCCAAGTAGCTGGGACTACAGGCGCCCACCACAATGCCTGGCTATTTTTTATGTTGCAGTTGCCATTGTTGTTTGGCAGGCTACGGCTGGATTCAAACCCTCCAGCCTTGCTGTATGTAGCCAGCACCCTGTCTACTGAGTTACGGGCACCACCTAAAAGCCCAACAACTTAAAGGTAACTCTCACTGACTAAAAATAAGCAGGGTGAGTATTTGATTTCTTCTGAGAATAAAGTGATTGAAAAGGAAAAATAGTACCAAAAATAAATAACTTACAATTCTTTGATCCACAGCTCTGCCTGGAAGAAAGTAGGACTATAGGTAGGAAAAGAAAAATGTGACAAATGAGCATGAGGCTTATAAGAAAACTCAAATATTTTCATCAACAAAAGTAATCATTTAAACAATTTATAAGACTGCTCTGTAAAAGTATGGGATAAAAAGACACCTAAATGACATAAAATAATTGGGAATTAAAGGAACACAAATGAGTCATTTGCATACCTATTAACTTTGATGACCCAAAGTACAAAAGAGAAGTGAAGTTTAATACAGCTCCTTACCTATGTGAAACCAGTATTATGTGAAAGAGTATATTGCTTCTCAAGATAATATATTAAACTAGAACATTACTCTAACGGTTCAGATTGATAGACATACTAAATATCTCCACCCACAAAATACTCATCAAATGGCTAAGCAGCCAACAAGCCAAAGCAGAGAATCAGAGGCACAACTCCTTCAAAGATAAGAGGCCAATTCCAGTCCATGTAGCTCTTGCTGACAACCCAAATGAATAAGGCTTAGCAGAGTCACAATCAGTTAATCGTTCTAGGGCTTCTTGTTTTTCTCAAACTTCTTTTAAACCCCTTATAAACCCCTAACTAACGGATCTCTCACAGAAACAAATAAAAGAAGTATGAATGCTTTCCAAAGAAAACTTTTAAAGACACACAGCAGGTACATATTGGGACTGAAGAGACCAGAACCTCCCAGAGGTGTCCTTAATTAGCTTTATGACTCAAATCACTTCACTTTTATGAGCCCTGGCTTCTGCATTTGTAAAATGTAGTGATCAGAGTCCCTCTGGGTTCTTAAATCTCTATAATCTGTCCTAGTGAGGGCAAGGAAAAAGGCTCAGAAGGCCTTCACTCGTTTTATGAGTAAAACATAACAATCTGACAAACCTGTAGGTTGTGGGGTTAGCAGATTTACATTTTCTGGAGGCTAAATGGACAGCCTTGTTGCATTTAGCAGTTTGCAAATGGTTCTGGATGAATTCAGCGCCAAGCCCATCTCTGTGTGCCTGCATCCAACTGTGATGAGCCTGTGTATGTCAAGTTGGTGGAGACCCTTTATGCTGAACACCAAATCAACCTAATTAAGTTTGATGACAAGAAACCAGGGGAATGGGCAGGCCTTTGTAAAACTGGGAGAGAAGGTAACCCCATAAAGTGGTTGGTTGCAGTTGTGTAGTAATTAAGGACTATGACAAAGAATCTCAGGCCAAGGGTGTCATCAAAGAGTACTTAAAATGCAAGAAATGAATAAATAAAACTTTGGCTCATGTTCCTTAAAAAAAA
>NW_003852465.1:8415412-8417857 GCF_000181295.1 Otolemur garnettii
GTTTGTGGGTTCAAACCCAGTCTGGGGCCAGCTAAACAACAATGACAACTGCAACAAAAAATAGCCAGGCATTGTAGCAGGCACCTATAGTCCCAGCTACTTGGGAGGCTGAGGCAAGAGAATCACTTAAGCCCAAGTGTTTGAGGTTGCTGTGAGCTGTGATGCCACTGCACTCTACCCAGGGCAACAGCTTGAGACTCTGTTTCAAAAAACAAAAAGAAAAAAGAAAATGCTATTACCTCCCCATTACCACTGAGGTTAATGAGGTCCTAACCCCTTGGCACAGTGAACAACTGATAGAAGAATCAAAGTAGAAAGTCACAGAGACAGTGGTAGTGCTTTGAGAGGCTATTTAGCTTGTGATACTAAAAATAAACATGAGAACACATTTATTATGCAATATAAAGATGTGACAAAAATCACCCAGAATTTCATAGTAATGGATTGAGCTACTCAAGTCTGTTTCCCTTCTTAGAACATAAACTTAATCAGGATAGTAATATTTGTCTTTTTTGTATACTACTCTATCCTCTGCAACTAATATAAGTGCATGGCATATAGTAGGCTCTCAATATTTGTCAAATAAACACATAACGTAGGGGCAGGTCCTTTTCTTCAATGGATAGAGGTATCCATGGGCTCAGGAAAGCAAAATAGGGAAATGTGCTTTTCCAAAAGATTATGAATTATTTCTCATATGCATATAACTGAGGTATACAATAACTGCAACTATTTTTTGAGCACCTAGTCTTCTACATGTAAAACTGTGCTCTCAGTGTTTTATGTATTAGTTGCCTCATTATAACCTTCCTATTATTTAAATCTCAATATAGTATCAAATAAAGAATTACTGTTCATTCTGCACAGAAAAGGTAAATAAGGTTCAGAAGGATGACTTCTCTTAGAAGAATGAAGATTAGAAATCTTTTCTATCCAATTCCAAATACTGTATTCTTTCTACAAATGTTTAAATGTCTTCTAATAGAACCAAACATTAAACAAAAAAGGAAAAAATAAATACTTGGAGTGCTTCAAAGAACACTTCAAGCTCTGTAGGAAATTCATTTTTTTTTTTTTTTGAGACAGTCTCACTGTGCCACCCTCAGTAGAGTGCCACTGTGTCACAACAACCTCAAACTCTTGGGCTCAAGTGATTCTCTTGCCTCAGCCTCCCGAGTAGCTGGGACTAAAGGTACCTGCCACAAAGCCCAGCTATTTTTTGTTGCAGTCATCATTGTTGTTTAGCTGGCCCAGGCAAGTATTGAACCTAACACCCTCGGTGTATATGGCTGCTGCTATTACCACTGTGCTGTGGGCCACTTGAGCCACAGGCGCCAAGCCTGGAAACTAATATTATCATCATCCTAGCAAGTAAATTACTAAGGGTATATAAGGCAAGATATAGTGATCATAGTAACCTATTACATTACAGAGGAAGAAATATATGATGCCTCACAGAAAAGTTTCATATAGAAAATTCCATTTGAATTGAGACTTAAAAGATAAGAAAGAGACTAATGAGAGGTAAGTTGAGGCAGGGAGGACATTGTAGGCAGAAGGAACAATAAAAGTGAAGGTAAGATAATGCATATATTTACAAACTGAAAATAGTCCAGCAAACAAAACCACACAGGAAGTCCTATATTTCCATATGGCTCCCTCCCTCATTTCAATCACATCTCTACTCAAATGTCACTGTATTAAGAGACTTGTGCTGACCACTCTAGATAAAGTGTCCATCCCGACTCATATATTTTCTACACTGTACTTATCACTGCCAGGCATATATGTTTATTTGCTCATTCCTCACTACCTGATACCACCCTTCCCTTCAACTAGAATGCAAACTCCTTGAGAATAGGAACCTCACCTTGTTCACTGCTGTTATCCCCAATGTCTATAGTAGTACCTGACACATAGCAGGCTCTCAATAAACAGCAACAAATAATTGCTAAAGGAAAGAATGTATAATAGAAAGTGAGGCTTATAACCAGTCTGGGTTTAAGTCTATGTCTGATAAGCCATCCTTGAAAGAGCTTAATAAGTGATCATAAAACTCCTTTAATGAATTATCACATATGATAATTTAGAATTTTAGAAACACCATGGAAAACAGACTAAAGAACAAGGCAGAAGAATAAACTAGAGAACATGGTATGGTGGGAGATGGAATGAAGAACCAAATGGAAACTAAAGGAAAGAAGAACAATTAGAAAGTCACTGAAATAATTCAGATACTACATGAGAGGTATATGAATTGAGGCAATTTTACTCTATAACATATAACTTTTAGTGAAGAAACTGTGATTAAAGAAAGGGAAAATAATACAGTATAACCTCTGTAAGTTGACCACCACAGGACTTTAATAAATTGGTCAACATAAGGAACTAGGACCACTGTACTAATATGTATATGTGGTGCATGTCCAGTCTGTGATAATTAGG
>NW_003852465.1:8417980-8419809 GCF_000181295.1 Otolemur garnettii
CACAGGACTTTAATAAATTGGTCAACATAAGGAACTAGGACCACTGTACTAATATGTATATGTGGTGCATGTCCAGTCTGTGATAATTAGGCCAACTTAAGGAGGTGATCAATATAGGGAGGTGGTCAACTATAGAGGGTCTACTGTATATTAAGAATGATCTTTCTCCAAAGTTTACCTGGGAGTTGGAGTCTGGGACTCTTTTACTTTCAGTAAAATCACAGAGTCTGATCCTAAATGAAGAAACACAAGAGCATTTCATTATTAATAAAATGCCACACAGTTACACTTTCTAGATAGCTTACATTCTATTATATTCTATTTCCATAAAAATAACATAGCATAAGGACAAACGTAAGATAGAAGAGAAAGAGAGGCAAGTCCATTTTCACTAAGACCAGAAATGGGTCTTAGGGAAGAGCTTGCTTCACAAATTAAGAAAGCTGCTAGGAAACACAAGCATATTCGCCTTTCAGCATCTACTCCCATGCTTCCTTCTGTTTCAGGAGAGCTAGACATACCAGGGTTTCTAAAAAGCATTTGCAGTACTCCCCTTGTATTCAGTTTTGCTTTCTGCAGTTTTAGTTACCCATGGTCAACTGCGGTCCCAAAATAGTAAATGGAAAACTCCAGAAATAAACAACTAGTTTTAAATTGTGCACCTTTCTGAGTAATAAGATAAAATCTCACACTGTCCACTTTTAGCCTGAGAGTAAATCATCCCTTTGTACAGCACACCCACACTGTCTGCCTATCAGTCACTTAGTAGCCATCTTGGATATCAGATCGACTGTCTCAGGACAGCCATGCTTGTGTTCAAGTAATCCTTATTTTACTTAATAATAGCCTGGAAGTGCAAAAGTAACAATGCTGGCAACTGAGATATGCCAAAGAGAAGCCATATAAAACATGTTTCCTTTAAGTGAAAAGATAGAAGTTCTCCACTTAATAAGGGGTAAAAAAACCTTTTTACAATTTATTGTTATAATTGTTCTATTTTATTATTAGTTATTATTGTTAATCTCTCACTGTGCCTAATTCATAAAATTAACCATAGATATACAAGTGTAGAAAAAAACACAGTATGTATAGTGTATATAGTATACTATCCATGGATTCAGGCACCCACAGGGTGGGGGGTCTCAGAACACACACCCTGGTGGGTAAGGGGTATCATGTTAGTTCATGATACACCATGAGACTGAATTAAGTGACAGAAGGTGAAGGAAAGGGTACGGGAAAAAGAAAGATAGGAAGGGGAGGAAGGGAAGGGAATGAATGGTAAGGTGGAGAGGAGGGGGACAAGGAGAGAAACAGGACTACAGACGTCTAAAATATACAGATTTTTTTCATTCTATCATATATTTTCTCTGAATATTCCTCAAAAGCAGGAATCATGTCCTTCTAAAGTGCTTTTATTACAACCCCACTCACAGTATTTGTTAAATGGCACAAGGAAATTAAACCATGTATTTATTTGCTTAGTTGTATCTAATACCTGACACACAATGTATGTTTTTAAAGTTAAAGGGCTCTTTTTACTTTTTTTAAAAAACGGAAGTTCCAGTAAATCACTTAACAAAAAGCAACAGAAGTGTTCATGGACATGTATAGCTATATAATGATGCCACCAAAAATTTTAATCCCCAAGTGAGAATTTTCAAAAAGTGATGATTAAAAAAAAAATCAAATGACTTCAGGAAGAAGAGGAGATCCTACCTATTAAATGATCCCTAATGCCTAATCACTTAACCTTTAACTTGTTTTAAGTTACATATCTAAGTACATACCATAAATACACAGATTATATCTAAAGAACAGATAAACTA
>NW_003852465.1:8420199-8421689 GCF_000181295.1 Otolemur garnettii
GTCTATAAGAGGAAAAAAAATTTAAATAAGGTATATATTTCTCAAAGTAGCATTTAGACAGGACAGTAGCATTTAGTAGCATTTAGAGCATACCAGAAGCTCTGCCAAAGCCCTGAAGAAAATTAAGAATTACATTACATTAAAGATATTTTAGAAAATTATCAAGTGTACAGAAGAAAAGTAAATACCAGACAGTATATTTTGGAAAATATACATAAGAAATAGTGCAGGAAGCTAAAAAGAGTTCCAGAAATAAAACATCTGAGACCTCTAAATTAGGATTCCAACAAATCCCCCCTTGATTCCTGAGACCTGTTAGAAAATTCACCCAAAAATAACCAGAACAGTTAAGATCAATTAATGTGAGATATCTTGTCAACAGGTCAACAGTTTCCTATTCTAAGTTCAGGCATTTTCTAGAGATGGTTTTCATCTCCAACATTTATGTACATTTTTCCTATAAGTCCCAATACTAAATTTAGGGAAAACCACATACTTTGTAACATTCATGCATTGCCTTGAAAGACAAAGTCTCACTTTGTCACCCTCGGTAGAGTGCCGTAGCCTCAGAGCTCACAGTAACCTCAAACTCTTGGGCTCAAGTGATTCTCTTGCCTCAGTCTCCCTAGCAGCTGGGACTACAGGCACCCGCCACAATGCCTGGCTATTTTTGTTGTTGTTGTTTGTTTGTTTAGCAAGCCCGGGCCATGTGGCCAGGTTCGAACCCACCAGCCCAGGCCCATGTGGCCAGGGCCCTAACCACTGAGCATGGGTGCCCAGCCATGAATTGTATGTTTTTAAAGTATCTTACAGTTGAGTATCCCTTCTTTGAAGTGGTTGAGACCAGAAGTGTTTCAAATTTCAAATTTTTTTAGATTTTGGAATATTTACATTATGTCAGGTGAGCATCCCAAATCTGAAAATCCAAAAACATTTCTATGGAGCAGCATATTGGCATTCAAAAAGTTTCAGATTTTGGAGCATTCTGGATTTGGGATTCTTGGATTTGGGATGTTCAACCTGTATATGTTAATTTATATGTAAATTATAATGTTACCTGTAATAGAACCAATGAATAACTGGCTATTACAATAAAAAATATAGTTATACAAACCATTATTACCTTCAGATTGTGTATTTGAAGCTGATAAGTTATCTGTCTGATGTGGAAGAGAGTGGTGATGGTGGGGCTGATGAGTATTAGAATCTTTGGATCCAAACGCAACAACATCTGGGGTATAAGATGATAGGGAATATACGCTGTGGGATAGCTGTTCCTGGGGAGTTAAAATGCTGGCAGATCCAGATGATGAAGTATCAGAGCCAATAATCTGAGATGCACAAGAATTTCCATTTTTAAACAGTGAGTCATTCAAAGTATTCTTACTGGAACTAAGACATCGAGATCTAGCAAGAAAAGAAAATAGTTTCAATATCAAATAACAAATTGTATAATTAAATTCATCTGAAATATGTGTCTGTGACTTACA
>NW_003852465.1:8422955-8423815 GCF_000181295.1 Otolemur garnettii
TGTTTCAAGTTTAAGGATAGTTCTTTCTCACAGAGAGTTGTGTTCTTCACAACAAAAATCAATGATCTACTAGAATATACTTGAATTGTGAAGTAAATATGATCTCATAAATATTGATAAGTAAATATGATCTAGATCATATTGATCTACTAGAATATACTTGAATTGTGAAGAACACAACTCTCTATGAAAAAGAACTATCCTTAAACTTGAATAACTTGAGTGATAAGGTAAGGAAAAATTAGTTAAGCATCTGGTAGAAGAATGGGCCCGAGAGAAAAACCATACTGCCATATTCTATGTGAAAAAAATAATACCCATTATTTCCTCCCTTAGACATCAATATTGTACCCAAGATGATGGTGGGTCCTTTTCTGGTGCTCATGAAAGAGACTATCCACAGTACTGGGGAGGCACTTCCATAACAGCACAGAAATAATGGTTAGAAAAAAACAATTACCAGTTATAAGTTACTACCAATAACCAAATTTGTATTTATTGGCAGTTCTACTGGAGAAGATATGAGTACTTGAGAAACAAATTCAAAAACCATAAGTGGGTTGGGCATAGTCGCTCATACCTATAATCCTAGCACTCTGGGATGCCGAGGTGGGAAGATGGCTTGAGCTCAGGAGCTCAAGACCAGCCTGAGCAAGAGTGAGACTTGTAGCTACTAAAAATAGAAAAATTAGACAGGTGGGCATTGTGTAGGCACCTACAGTCTCAGCTACTCAGGAGGCTGAGGCAAGAGGATTGTTTGAACCCAGGAGTTTTGCTGTGAGCTATGATGAAGACATGGCACTCTCTCCTGGGCAACAGAATAGGACTCTTGTCTCAAAAACATAAAAAAAAAAAAAAAA
>NW_003852465.1:8425455-8429949 GCF_000181295.1 Otolemur garnettii
TCCTGCAATCTCATTACTGGGCATCTATCCAGAAGAAAAAAAAATCATTTTATCATAAAGATATTTTCACTAAACTGTTTATTACAGCTCAATTTACAACTGCCAAAATGTGGAAACAACATAAATGCCCACCAACTCAGGAATGGATTAACAAGATGTGGTATATGTATACCATGGAATACTACTCAGCCATTAAAAAAGATGGAGACTTTTTGTATTCTTTTGTATTAATCTGGATGAAGCTGGAACACATTCTTCTTAGCAAAGTATCACAAGAATGGAGAAGAATCCAATGTACTTAATTCTAGTATGAAGACAGCAGACAATTTAATACACTTCCATATAAAAGAAAAACTCAAATCAATTTAAGGTGGGGATGGGGGAATAAGGGAATAGGGAGGAGGGAGGTGGATGGGTGCGCTCCCACTTAATGAGCACAAGGTTAGGTTGTATGGTATACATCTTGGGAGCGGGACACAAATATAAGAGGGACTCTACCTAACAAATGCAAACATTGCAACCTAATTCTTTGTACCCTCAATTAACCTGAAATAATAATAATAAGAAAAAGAAACACCAACAAACAAGGGCAGCGCCTGTAGCTCAGTGAGTAGGGTGCTGGCCCCATATACCAAGGGTGGCAGGTTCAAACCTGGCCCCAGCCAAACTGCAACAAAAAAATAGTCGAGTCTTGTGGTGGGCGCCAGTAGTCCCAGATACTCGGGAGGCTGAGGCAAGAGAATCACCTAAGCCCGAGAGCTGGAGGTTGCTGTGAGCTGTGACACCACAGCACTTTACCAAGGGTGGACAAAGTGAAACTCTGTCTCTCAAAACAAACAAACAAATAACAACAAACACTGAGTATGTTATATTCCATTTAAAACCATTTAAGGCAAAAAAAATGGTTTAGGTAACTTTTTTAAAATTATAAATGAAAATTTATAATTTGTAAATTTATGACATATAAACTGATGCTCTGATTCATAAATATAATGTGAAATAATTAAATCAAACTATTAATACACCCGCCTTATCAAATATTTAACATTTTGTGTGATAAGAATATTTAAAATGTATCGTTTTAATTTAAAAATATGCAATACTGCATTAACTATATTTACCATACTATGCAAAATAACTAAAAAAACCCAACTTATATTCCTACTGTTTGAGATTTTGTACTTTTTGACCATCTTCCCATTCCCCCACCCCAGACTCTGTAATCACTGTTCTACTCTCGGCTCCTGTCAGTTTGAATATTTTAGAGTTCATATGTAAGTGAGAACATGCAGTATTTGTCTTTTTGTGTCTTTTTCACTTGGCATCATGCTCTCAAATTACATGCATGTTGTTGCAAAGGATGGCATTTCCTTCTTTTTAAAGGCTGCACAGGTTTGGCTCCCATAGCTCAGGGTTAGGGTGCAGGCCACATGCACTGGGGCTGGTCGGTTCGAACCCAGCCTGGGCCTGCTAAACAACGACAACAAAAAAATAGCTGGGCATTGTGGCAAGTGCCTGTAGTCCCAGCTACTTGGGAGGCTGAGGCAAGAGAATTGCTTAAACCCAAGAGTCTGAGGTTGCTGTGCGCTGTGATGCCACAGCACTCTACTGAGGGCAACACAGTGAGACTCTGTCTCAAAAAATAAATAAATAAATGTTGCACAGTATTCCATTGTGTACCTATTCCACACTTTCTTCATCCATTCACTTAAGTTGATGTTATGACTTCACTATTGTGAACAGTGCTTCAATAAACACAGAGGTGCAAACATCTCTTTGACAAATTGATTTTAAATCTTTTAGGTAAAAATCCAGAAGTGGGATCGCTAAATCATATGGTAATTCTGTTTTTAATTTTTTGAGGCACTTCCACGCTATTTTCCATAATGGCTATACCAATTCACATTCCCACATGCAACAGTTCCCTTCTCTTCACATCTTTCTAACACCAGCAATCTTTTGTTTTTCTAATGCAAGTCATTCTGACAGGTGTGTGATGGTATTCGTTGTGATTTAGTTTGCATTTCTCTAATGATTAGCAATGATGAGTATTTTTTCAAATATATGTTGGCCATTTGTGTGTTGTCCTTTGAGAAATACCTATTCAGCTTCCTCCCTCATTTTCAATTGGGTTTTTGTTTTCTTGCTATTGAGTTGTTTGAGCTTCTTACAATATTGATCTTAACCCCTTATAGAATGTATGGCTTGCAAGTACTTTTTCCCAAACCATAGACTGTATGGTTTCTGTATGGTGTTAACTGTTTCCTTTGCTGTTCAGAAGGTTTTAGCAATCCCATTTGTCTATTTTGACACAGGGTCTCTCTGTCACCTAGCTGGAGGACAATGGCATCACCACAGCTCACTGCAACCTCAAACTGCTGGACTCAAACAATCTTCCTATCTCAGCTTTTCAAGTAGCTGGGGCTATAGGTGTGCAACACTACGCTCGGCATATTTTTCCTTTTCTGGTCCTTGCTTTTGGATTCAAACACCCCAAATCACCGCCCAGAGCAATGCTGTGTAGTTTTCCCTGTTTTCTTCTATTAAATGGTAGTTTTATTAGGGTTTCTAGTCTTACATTTAAGTCTTTAATCCAATGAGTTGATTTTGTATATAATGTGAGATAAGGATCTAATGTCATCACTCTGCAAATGGAAATCCAGTTTTCCCAGCACCATTTATTAAAGAGACTGTCCTTTTCCCTTTGCGTATTAACGGTACCTTTGTCAAAAATCAGTTCACCGCACAGGCATGAGTTCATTTCTGGGTTCTCTGTTTTGTTCCATTGCTCAATGTGTTTAATATTTTGCCAATACTATGCTGTTTTAACTAATATAGATCTACAGTATAGTTTGAAATAATGTAGTATGTGGGCAGCGCCTGTGGCTCCATGAGTAGGGCATTAGTCCCATATACCAAGGATGGTAGGTTCAAACCTGGCCCCAGCCAAACTGCAACAAAACAATAACTGGGCATTGTAGTGGGCACCTGTAGTCCCACCTACTCAGGAGGCTGAGGAAAGAAAATCGCCTAAGCCCAAGAGCTGGAGGTTGCTGTGAGCTGTGATGCCATGGCACTCCACCAAGGGCAACAAAGTGAGACTCTGTCTCTTAAAAAAAAAAGAAAGAAAGAAAGAAATAAGGTAGTGTGGTACTTCCAGCTTTGTTCTTTTTCCTCATTGATTACCTTAACTATTTAGGGTTTTCTGTGTTTCCATATGAATTTTAGGATTCTTTTCTCTATGTTTATGAAAATATAACATGAAACTCTGATTGGGATTGCATTCAATCTGAGGATTACTTAGGGTAGTATGGAATTTTTTTTTTTTTTTTTGAGACAGTTTCACTCTGTTGCCTAGCTATGGTGCTAGAGTGCTATGGCGTTAACCTAGCTCACAAGAAACTCAAACTCCTGGGCTTAAGTGATCCTCTTGCCCCAGACCCCCAAGTAGCTGGGACTACAGGTGCCCACCACAACATATGGCTAATTTTTTCTATTTTTATTAGAGATGGTGTCTTGCAATTGCTACAGGCTGGTCTCAAACTCCTAGCTCCTAGCTCACAAGAACCTCAAACTCCTGAGCTCAAGGGATCCTTCCCAAAGTGCTAAGATTACAGGCATGAGACACCACAACCAACCTACCATAGACATTTTAACAATATTAATTCTTTTAACCCATAAACACAGAATAGCCTTCCATTTATTTTTGTCTTTTTCAATTTCTTTTATCAGTGTTTTATAGTTTTCACTGTACAGGTCTTTAATCTCCTTGGTTAAATTTATTCCTAAATATTTATCTTTTTGTAAGCTATTGTAAATGAGATTGTTCTCTTGATTTCTTTTTCAGATACTTCAGTAGCATAAACAGAGATGCTACTAATTTGTGTGTTGATTTATACCCTGAAATTTTACTGTATTCAATTATTAGTGGGTTGGGGGTAGAGGGGGAAATATCTTAGGGGACTCTCTGGCCTGACCTTTTTTGAAATTTCAGGTTAATATGCAGGTACATACGATTAGGTTACACTGTTTGCATTTGTAAGGTAAAGTCTGAGTTTAGTGGAGTCCTTCACCCAGGAAGTGTGGGTACATCTACATTGTACCTGCTAGGTGGGAACTTACCAAACCCTCTCCCCACTTCCTCCTTCTTAAATTATTTGTGTTATTCTCTACGTTTATTAGTTCCAACAGCTCTTTGGGGGAGTTTATAGGGTTTTCTGTATATAAGATCTTGTCATCAGCAAACAGTGACAATTTCTCTTCTTCCTTTCCCAAAAGAACATATATAACATTTGGCTTTACCAAAAATGAAAGTTATTTGAAACATCAAATGCAATCTTTTTTTTGGAACATGTGGTACTATAAAGTACAAAAAAAAATCTTCCTCTATAAATTACTTATTAAACTTTTTACTAAATTTAAAAAATTAAGAAATTAAGAGGAAAAGAAGTAAATTAGTTTGTTGAAGTTAAAGAAGTTGGCTAATGTGCATTT
>NW_003852465.1:8430480-8431926 GCF_000181295.1 Otolemur garnettii
TCAGCCTTCCAAGTAGCTGGGACTACAGGCGTTGGCCACAATGCCTGGTTATTTTTTGTTGCAGCTGTCATTATTGTTTAGATGCCCAGGCCGGATTCGAACCCGCCAGCCTCAGTGTATGCACTAGCATCGTAACCACTATGCTACAGGCACCGAGCCACAAACTGAATTTTTGAAATTAACTTTATATAGTCAGGTGTTGTAGCAGGCACCTGTAGTTCCAGCTACTTGGGAGGCTGAGGCAAGAGGATCACTTGAGCCTAAGAGTTTGAGGTTTCTGTGAGCTATTATGACACTGCCGCACTCTACCTAGGGCAATAAAGTGAGACTCTATCTAAAAAATAAATAAATAATAACAGATCAGACCACAAAGAAAGATTCTCAGAGCTAGAGGATAAAGCTCTTGAGTTAACAGAGGCAATTAAAGAGGCAGAAAAGATGAGAGAGAAAGCAAAATGTTCACTTAGAGAATTATGGGACTTCGTGAAGTATTCAAACATACAAATAACAAGTATCCCAGAAGGAGAAGAAGAATGTCCCAAAGGAATGGAAATCCTACTGGAGGATATCATAAGTGAAAAATTTTCAAGTATCATCAAAGATTTCAACACACTCCTTTCAGAGGGATATCAAACCCCAGGTCGTCTCAACTCAAATAGCTTCTCCAAGACACATTGTCATGAATCTGTCCAAAGTAAAGACAAAAGAGAAAATTCTGCAAGCAGCCAGGAGTAATAGAGGACTTCTTAACTGAAACTTTTCAAGACAGAAGAGAATGGCCATCTACCTTTAACCATCTTAAACAAAATAATTTTGAGCCCAGAATTCTATATCCTGCTAAGCTAAGCTTTCAAATTGATGGAGAAATCAAATCTTTTACTAATATGCAAACACTGAGGAAATTTGCCTCAACAAGACCAGCTCTACAGGAAACACTTAGACTATTCTCTACACTAACGATTGCAATAGACCACCAGCACAGTAAAAACACTCAGAACTAAAGGACAAAACCTAGCTTCCACAATGATGCAAAGAATGAAACTAAGCAATAGACTTTCACAAAATAAAATGATAGAACTCTACCTCACTTATTAATTCTCTCAATAAATGTTAATGGCTTGAATTTCCCACTGAAGAGGCATAGGCTGACCAACTGGATTAAAAAAAAGCACAAGCCATCCATATGCTATCTCCAGGAAACACACCCAGCCTTGAAGGACAAAACATGACTCAGTGTGAAGGGATGGAAAACAATATTTCAGGGAAATCGAACTCAGAAGACAGAAGAGGTTACAATCTTATTTTTACATGCAAGTGGATTTAAAGTAACTAAAGTCAAAAAAGGCAAAGATGGCTTGGTGCCTGTGGCTCAAGTGGCTAAGGAGCCAGCCACATACACCTAAGTGGCGGGTTCAAATCCAGCCCAGGCCCGCCAAACAACAATGA
>NW_003852465.1:8444414-8446824 GCF_000181295.1 Otolemur garnettii
ACAACGCCCGGCTATTTTTTTAGAGACAAGGTCTCACTCTGGCTCAGGCTGGTCTCAAACCTCTGAGCTCAGGCAATCTACCTGCCTTGGCCTCCTAAGTGCTAGGATTACAGGCGTGATTCACTGCACCTGGCCAGGTTTCAAACTCTTGAGTTCAGGCATCCACCTGTCTCAGCCTCCCAAAGTGCTAAGATTATAGTTGTGAGCCACCATGCCCGATAATACCATATTCTTGACTCCATGCTCATTAAGTTCCTGTGGGCAGGAACCACATTGTTGCATAACACAAAGCACACTAGACCAACTTCCCTGGAGGACCTGGATTCTAGGCCTGCCATTTACTAGTTGTGATTGATGACTTTTAGCTTCTAAATCTGTAAAATATGGGTATTACCTCATCCCTACCTGTTTCAATGGATTAAATGAATTAAAAACAACACGTGTGGAAAGTACACTGTAAACTCTAATGCTATGTAAACGTAAAGTCATAATTATTAATTTGTATCTCCATAGCAGCCAGCGCAAAGCTGATTAGATGCATAATAAATAGGCAGTTTAACAGATACAAGCACACTTCCCCTTGTGCAAATTATATGCCATATTATATTCATGGAATTAACTTTTTCCCTCAGGTTTACTGAATAAATATAACAATTCAAGTAAACCATCTTTCTCTTCAGAAAAGTCTATGAGCTCAAAGATCTTATTCCTAATGAAAGGACGTAAATTGTTTAACTGGCTTCCTTACTGTCCTCTTGTATTGAAGAAAAATTGTTCCTAGTGTGAAGGACAGGTATTTTACCAAATTAAATTTATCAAAACAACTGTTTAGCAAGGCTAATAGTTTTCCCATAGAAAATAAGAGTTTAGGAAGGGTCTAAAAAAGAGAGAAGAGAGAATGTGATGTGAGAGAATCCCTTCAGGTAATACTGAAGATGAAGTTAGTCACTCAACAAGAATTTAGGACAATAAGAAAAATAATGAAGTTCTGGTAAAGTACTCTTTAATCCCTTTAAAACAGATAATACCAAAAAGAGTAATTCAGAAAGAAAAGGCACAGAAAGGATTGACTAGAATGGTTAGTAAACATCTAAATCAGAGGGAGCCAATGGCTCAATATAGGAAGAGATGCCAACTTTTAGTGGCTTTTGTTGGAGATGTTCCTTACCTCTTCTGCTGTACTAACATGTCGCCTCTGAGTTTTCTTGGGGCTCAAAAGGCTTCGACGACATGAACCACTCCAAGATGGACTTGGAATAGGCTTAATAGGAAAAGATTTTTCATATGCAGATGCATGGCAGTGGTGGTTTGACTTTCCCGTAAAACTGTTTGATAATCCACTAAAAAAAAAAAAGAGTAAGAAAGAACAGTTAAATCTAATCTAGTGATTATTTTTGCTTTCTAGAGAAAATAAAAACAAACAAAATTTACCTGGTATAATGATAGATGTATCATTTGAAGGAAATGTACAAGGAAGGTTATATGGGGTTGCTGCATCAGGTTCTGCCACTTAAAAGGTCTTACTTTGTCAAACTACCTAATTACCAAACACTTAAAATTCTATTTATTTGATCTACAATCTAGAATTTCCTTTGGCTAGGAACCATACAGCTGTGTGGTAGTACAGAAAGTTTATCAGACCCAGGGGTCCTCAAACTGTGGCCTGCCAAGGACATTTATCCAGCCCGCCGGGTGTTTTTGCCACCACTACCTGTCCTGCTTAGCAGTGGACTTGTCCCAGGCCTGCAGTCTGGCCCTCCAATCGTCTGAGAGACAGTGAACTGGCCCTCTGTTTAAAAAGTTTGAGGACCCCTGCCTAGACTTTTTCAGAAAACCTGGGTTCCAGGTATGCTACCACACACATACATTTCCTATTACCCCAAGCCCACTGGAGAGAATTACCTTCAGATTGAATATGTAAAGATGGATAAAGTTGAAGCCTCTCAAGCTTTGAAAGTGAATTTTTAAATTTCCTGAAAGACCAACAGAGGGCTCTCATCCTTCATTAAAAAACAGCTTTCTATTAGGCTGTATCACTCTGTGAATTCTGCTCCTACTTTATTTTTATTTACTTCCTCTGAAAAGTTTTGTTTCTTTATAATATATGTGCCCTATCTAAAGGGAAAAGTTGGCATGACGAATGAACTCAGGCCAGGCATGGTGGCTCACGCCTGTAATTCTAGCACTCTGTAAGGCCAAGGCAGGTGGATTGCTTGAACTTAAGAATTTGAGACCAGGCTGAGCAAGAGCAAGACCCTGTTTCTATGAAAAATAGAAAAAAACCTAGGTGGGCATTGTGACGAGAGCCTGTCTCATCACAACTCAGTCTTCTCTCTAAGGCTTGATAATTTCAAGTTTTTTCCATGTGATTTTCATCTATCATTACCCAACAAGTTTGAGGTACTTAATC
>NW_003852465.1:8448006-8451815 GCF_000181295.1 Otolemur garnettii
AAAAAAAAAACAGAGAAGCAAGCTTAAAGAGGCTTCCACTGGCAAAGTTTTGAGAATGTAAGCATTCAAAAAATGAATGAGTGGACTAAAACACACTGAATCCATAATGGCATGCAAAAGAGAACAAAAAAAAATCGTTTCAATCATATGAAGTAGCTATTTTTAAGAACTGGTTACAAAAAAGAAAAGTCTAACCATTTATCCTGCCTTTCCCATAGGAAATGCATTTCAGGGTAACCAAATGGCCTCAGCTAATAAAAAAGGCAAGTGAGTACTGATTAGTAAGTGTAGGAAAAAAATCAATGAAAATTTAAAAAATATTATTTCATGTAACACTAATAAAAGTATTTTTAAGTAAATATTATCAATTGACATTAATAATTGTTAGGTGAAAGGCTCATGTAAAATTATTCATTCATATAATGCCAAACTAACATCATTTAGATTACATTCTAGTCATAGGGGAAAAACCTAACTGTATAACTGGCAACCAGATTGTCATTTCCTCCATCTAGAGATCTATCTGGCATCAATAAAAACAAGAGAACCAGAACAAGATAATTATTTCCTAATGTGATATAACACCATCTTTTGCTCTTTTATTGAATACATACAATTTTCTGACAAAATAATGATACCATGAGGAAGCAACCTGTCAATTCCAAGGTGGAATTTTATGCAGAAAAGTCATGTCATTAAAAAAAAAAAAAAAAGAGTAGGGCGGTGCCTGTGGCTCAGAGAAGGAGGGCCCTGGTCTCATACGCCGGAGGTGGCAGGTTCAAGCCCAGCCTCGGCCAAAAAAAAGAGTAGAGGAATAAAAAGTTATTCAGGTATGGTGGTGCACCTGTAGTCTGGTTAATCGGGAAGCTGAGCAGGACTACGTCAGCCTAGAAGTTGAAGACTACAGTGAGCTATGCTCATGCCACTGTCGCCAAGGAGACACAGTGAGACCCTGACTCTAACATAAAGTAAAAAAAAATAATAATAATAAAATAAAAAATAATAAAGGGAAGCTGTTATAGATTATCTAACTTCCAGATGCAATTCTGGATTGGATACTGGTTTGGACAAACTAGCTATAAAAGATACTTTTGGGTTAACTGGGTAAATTTAAATATAATTTACTATAAGAGATAAAATTTACTGAATTGGAAAAGAAGAAGTGACTGATTAAAAAAAATCAGATTGTAAGCTTGGCGCCTATACCTTAGCAGCTAGGGTGCTGGCCATATACACTGGGGCTGGCAGGTTCGAATCCAGCCCCAGGCCTGCGAAACAACTATGACAACTACAACAAAAAAATAGCTGGGTGTTATGGCGGATGCCTGTAGTCCCAGCTACTTGGGAGGCAGGGGCAAGAGAATCTCTTGAGTCCAAGAGTTTGAGGTTGCTGTGAGCTGTGACTCCATAGCACTCTACCAAGGGTGACACAGTAAAACTCTGTCTCAAAAAGAAAGAAAAGAAAAAAAGATTACGTAAAGTATGAACTCATTTTGGAAAAAAATGTGTGAAGGCAAGAAAACTATCTGAAAGGATATGTACTAAGACATTAAAGAGTTGATCTCAAGCTGGTAGGAATGTGATGTTTTTTGTTTTGTTTTCTCGAGACAGAGTCTCACTCTGTTGCCCAGGACAGAGTGTCATGGCAGCAGCCTAGCTCATGGCAACCTCAAACTCCTGGGCTCAAGCAATTTTCCTACCTCCCAAGTAGCTGGGACTATAGGCACGCGCCACAACACCCTGCTGATTTTTCTAGGTTTAGTAGAAATGGGGTCTTCACTCTTGCTCAGGCTGGTCTCAAACTCCTGAGCTCAAGCAATCTATCTGTTTCTCAGAGGGCGAAGATTATAGGTAGGAGCCACCATGCCAGTGTACTATTTCTAAAATATGTTATTTTTAAAAATAATAGTATGGCATCATTGAGTAAGAAAAGCAACTTGCTAAATGATTACAGAAAATCTTTAATGAAGACAAATATCATACATTTCATTTTATAAACAGCATATATATCATGCTATATATTACTGAAAAAGACAGAAACAATCATAGGGAAAGATTTGAAAGGAAACACACCAAAGGAAAGGAACTGAGATTATATAGGTAGTGGTCAAGGGAACTTTCACTTCATTGATAATGTTCTGATTTTTACAATGTAAGTATATTAATGAATTCTTGTATAACTTTTAAAAAATTAAGAATTGGAAAGATTACCACTGGGAATACTGAGTCTAAGTGCTGATAATAATAAGGTAAAATAAAAGCCATCAACGCCAGAAAGCTTAGTCTTATCTAAACAGAAAAATGATTCCACAGTCCTAAAATACACAGCCAGAGTAGAATTTAAGAAGTCATAGGGTGGGCGTGGTGGCTCACACCTATAATCCTAGCACTCTGGGCGGCTGAAGGGGGTGGATTTCTTGAGCTCAGGAGTTTGAAAACAGCCTGAGCAAAGAAAGACTCTCTCTACTAAAAATACAAAAACTAGCCCAGTGTTGTGGCGGGCACCAATAGTTCTAGCTACTGAGGAGGCTGAGAAGAGGATTGCTCAAACCCAGGAGTTTGAAATTCCTCTGAGTTGTGACACCATGGCACTCTACCCAGGGTGACAGAGTGAGATCGTGTCTCAAAAATAAATAAATAAATAAAATGGTAATATAACTAACTTATAGCCACTTTCTCTTACAACTGAGGAAGGGCCTAAGAACCAAGTCGTCAAAATACCAACCTTGAGGTCTTTCGGGTTTCGAGGTAAATACTTCGGCTATTTCTTGATTTTTGTAAAGTTGAGCTTGATGCTGGAGTAGAATTTCTCCACTGGCCATTTGCACTCTGGCCAAAGGTTCTTAAGTCGCCTGAGCCAAGAAAACTGTCTGAGGAAGGGTTGTCTACAAAAATAAAAGTTTGAATAAATTAAATAAATAACTATAGCTGGTTGTCCTTATGATTGAAACTGTGACCAACATTGTATTCCAAAGTAATGTGACATATCACCATGTCTCTCATGGAAGAAAGATCCCCGTCTCAACTGCCATTAAAGTCTGCAGTAAGGGAACTTCTACAAACTATAATTGATTCAGCCATACTAACCTGAAAATTGATGAAGGAGCTGAATCCTGCCACAGCCATGTGCCTTATCTGCATCAATGTGACTCCGTGGTGTCCACCAAAAGTCAACATTTTACCCCAACTATATCTTGCAAGCACTCCCAGGCCTGGGCCTGAAAGAAGGTAGGCCAGACCAGTAAGAAAGCAGGTGGAGGGCCAAGGAGAAGTGTTACTCAAATGAACAACAGTTATTGCTTAATAAGCAGCTGGTGTCACTCCTTTTTAGTTACCATGTTCAAGACTCTCAGGGCCTCCCTCCAAGAACAGAGATAACCTAATTGCTGCTTATTCTAGCCAGCTTATGGCAAGAATAACCCATCATACACAACTAATTCTGGTATGATAATCTCTAGCCATTTAATGTCACGATTATCAGACATAGTAAAACTCAAATGCTTGCTACTATAATCAGATTGAGAATTATAAATTGAATTTTCTACCTTGTAAATTTCAAGCTGGGTGAGAAAAACCTTCTGAAGCTTCAGCTATGAATAATTTCTATGCCCTCCTCTCCCTATCAGCAGGATTGTAAAACAGCTCCTTCAAAAGAACTTTAGACATTAGGCTATAGAACTCCGAAGAGCTCCTGAAAAAATAAGAGCGACAATAATTCTCTATTTCCTGAATCTAATGTTGATATCATCTTGAAAATCTTCTTCAAATGCGTATTACCAAAAAACTTTTCACAATATTGTCCATTTATT
>NW_003852465.1:8451922-8453155 GCF_000181295.1 Otolemur garnettii
AAAAATAAAAATATTTAATTTTATCTTTTGATACTCTACCCAAAAAGTAAGACAGCCTTCAAAAATATAATTTTGTGTTTTCTTAAGATAATCTTCAGGATAACAGGATTTAGGGTAAACAAGGTAAGAAAAAAGGGCCAGGCACAATAGCTCACACCTGTAATCCTAGCACTCTGTGAAGCTGAAGCATGGATTGCTTGAGCTTAGGAGTTCGAGGCCAGCCTGTGCAAGAGCAAGACCCAACTAAAAACAGAAAAACTAGCTGGGCATGCCTGTAGTCCCAGCTACTCAGGAGGCTGAAGCAAGAGGACACTTGAGGCCAGGCGCTGTGGCTCACGCCTATAATCCTAGCACTTTGGGAGACTAAGGTGGGTGGATTGCCCGGGATCCTGAGTCTGAGACCAGACTGAGCAAGAGCGAGACCTCATCTCTAAAAATAGCCAGGTGTTGTGGCAGGCGCCTATAGTCCCAGCTACTTGGGAGGCTAAGGCAAGAGAATCGCTTGAGCCCAAGAGTCTAAGATTTCTGTGAGCTATGACATCATTGCACTCTACCCAGGGCGACAAAGTGAGACTCTGTCTTGTTAAAAAAAAAAAAAAAGGAGGATCACTTGAGTTTGAGGTTGCTTTGAGCTATGACAACACCACAGCGCTCTACCCAGGGTGAGACTCTGTCTCAAAAAAAAGAAAAAGGAAAAAGCAGCAGTCAGGAGTAGCATTTGTACTAATTAATTCACCAGTGAATGAACTTAGTCTAATAATTAAAATAAGTTTACTTTCAAAATGTATTAATAACTTTTTTTCCTTTTTACTCAGTAATTATGCTTAACATCTACAACTATTATTTTAAGGACAGAGACATGAGGCTAATGGAAACAAGTCTCAGTAAAAGAACTAGAAAATTATTACCTCTAAATACAAAATAATACAGTAGAAATCTTTGTCTCTCACACCTATTCAGTAAGATTAGGTTAAGGAATGATCTACCTAGAGATGTCTATTTGAAGAGAAAGTTGGTCAAAAAATGTAAATTATCTTGATAGGTGTGAAATTTGAGCCTTCTCAACGGTATGTGACTGAGGCTGCATCTTTAAGATACAAAGTAAAAGCACAAAACCAGAACAAAGTGGGAAGGTTCCATCACCACTCAATGAAATCACTAAATATTTTTCTGTTACTAACAAGATCGTGCAAAGGTAGAGAGGAACAAATAGGGGGCTAGAGACGCTTTTTT
>NW_003852465.1:8453692-8455208 GCF_000181295.1 Otolemur garnettii
AAATTGATTTAAAGAAGTACATCCAATAAAGCAATAAATAAGAAACTCCAGACTCGAGACTTAAAGTTTGGACTTTCCTGCTCAACGCCATCCTGGTGGACAAGAAGACAGCAGGCTGAGAGAGAAGACAAAATACCAGCACAGCCAGGATCAGAAGACTAAGACAAGTAAACTGGGGTTCATGTGTAGTCCAAGCAAGAGGTAAGGCTCAAGGTGACTGACCACAGAAATCAATGTGGGGATTATCAGAAAAGAATATACCCAAAGGAGATAGCAAAGACAAGATTCTGCAGGACTTACAATGAACTAAAGTACGTGCAGCAAGAGAAAGTTGTTTTTAAAAGTACACAGTAAAAAAATAGCTTTTAATTAAAGATTTTATAAGAGAAAAGCATATAGACCCTTGGCATTCAGAGATTTTAAAATTGATTGTTTAAAAAAATGACAAAATAAAATTTTGACCATTAGGGAGCAATCCTGGACATCTGTGATGTGCTGAAGCCTGTGTGATCAGGATTAGATGAAATTTGACAGAGGTATAAATTTGAAACCTTTGCTTCAAGCTATAATTTAGAGAGTGAGTCTAACAAACAGCCCAGCAGTCCCATTTCCGTATGACTTTATTATTCACTATTGCTATTCTCTATTTATTGTCATGTATACAATAAACAGTTATGAACTAATGTTTCTTTCTTTCATAGAAAATGGGCTTCCAGTGAATGATAAAATTTCAATGTATTAGATTTTTGATGTGAACCAATTTGTGGTATAAAGAACAAAGGAAAAATGTAACTCTCAACAATCATGTAAGTAAGTCAAAACCCAGAAATGTGGTCAAATAGTAGATGAGGACTTGAGATGATCTCAGATATACTCTTTGTGAATATCAAAGGTCTTCTGAAATTTAAAAGAGAAAAGCTACGTATACAAATGTTTTAAAGTCATGTTATTAATAATAGCTAAAAGTAGTTAAACGTTCTAACAATAGAATGATGGGTATTTTTCTACTTGTCCCTACAAATTTTCTGCAGAGACAGGCAAAACTTCTATGGACATAATGAACTTTATATTAAAAAGAGTATCAGGTAACCACTTACTATGAAAATAACCGTCAAGTTGCTCCTATTAACTTTAGGATTTTTTTAGTTAATATGATAGGAGGATGCTTTAAATCATCTTACCTACCAAATGCCAATTTAGCAACCTACTTTAACATATTTTCCAAAGATAAGACTCCAAACATAAGTAAAATCATTTCTTTTCATTTTAATCTATTTCTCTTTATTTAGGGTTTTAAAATGTTTTAATTTCCTTTTCATTCTGTTGTTGATAAAACTGGAGGGCTTGAAGCCTGAGCATCGCTAAATTGTTTTTTGTTTTGTTTTGTTTTGTTTTTTGAGACAGAGCCTCAAGCTGAACGCCTGGGTAGAGTGCTATGGCTTCACTGCTCACAGCAACCTCCAACTCCTGGGCTCAAGCGAGTCTCCTGCCTCAGCCTCCCAAGTAGCTGGGACCA
>NW_003852465.1:8455228-8459421 GCF_000181295.1 Otolemur garnettii
TGTGAATATCAAAGGTCTTCTGAAATTTAAAAGAGAAAAGCTACGTATACAAATGTTTTAAAGTCATGTTATTAATAATAGCTAAAAGTAGTTAAGGGTGAAAGTACACCTAAACCATACAGAAAATGAAGCAAAGGAAGGCAGAGGCCCATTATCACAAATCATAAACCCCTGGGTCCAGTTGCAATTCTGAATTTAAAATGTTTGGAATTTTAGAAAGGTATCCAGGTATACCATGTAATAATTTCAAGTATTATAATGTGGAAGAGTACTCTGTTTAATCAAACATACTGAAAAATTTGCAGCAAAATGTGCAAATACTCATATTTATATAGGTAAATAAAGACAAAATATAAACAGTTTCATGTCAGTTAATATAGGTTTTGCCGAGGAATAAATACAAGTTAGGTTTTTTTTTTTTTTTTTGGCCAGGGCTGGGTTTGAACCCACCACCCTCGGCCTATGGGGCTGGCACCCTACACCTTGAACCACAGGCACCACCCTACAAGTTAGGTTTAATACCAAATGATTCATAAATTTTTTGTTTTGTTTTTAAAGCTTTGGGAGTTTCGAAATTGTACATAAGGGATTATGAATGTACATGTCAACTTCACAGATCAGAAATTAAGAGAAAATGGTAAATATGAAGAATATATTAATACATAAAAATATAAAATTAAAAATATTGAATTCAAAAAAATACTGTATGTGTCAAATCATACAGTGTGTACCATGCACACACAGATAACCAGAAGAGGCCAAAGACCTGGGTTAAATAAAAACTGAATGCCGGACACGGTGGCTCACATCTATAATCCTAGCATTTGGGAGGTTGAGGCAGGTGGATTGCCTGAGCTCACGGGTTGGAGACCAGCCTGAGCCAGAGCAAGACCTTGTCTCTAAAAAAGGCCAGGCACTATGGAGTGTGCCTGTAGTCCCAGCTACTTGGAAGGCTGAGGCAAGAGAATCACTAGAGCCCAAGAGTTTGAGGTTGCTGTGAGCTGTGACACCACAGCACTCCACCACAGGTGACAAGTGAGACCCTGTCTCAAATAAATAAATAAATAAATAAATAAATAAGAACTGAATTATAATCAGGGGACTTTGAGTGTAATCTTCTATATAATTGTTTATTATTAAGCAATTACTTTAAACTTAAAGCAAAGATACTATCCAATGGCAAACTGGCATATGAAATTATAAGCAAACCTAGCCTGAGTTGTAATAGAAATACTGATGATCTGATTTCATTAATCCCTCTAGGATTAATAACAAGCTATCAAACCAGATTTCAGGCTCTCCATTCATCAAAAAGGCCTTTTCAATAATGATATAGAGTTACTCTCTGAGAAAACCGATTTTTCTCTATAAATTATGCATATACTATGTGGAGACTGCTGCCCATACCAAGAAAGGAAATTCAGTACCCTGCGTAAATAAAGTACCACATAGCTAAATAACAATTATATATAATATAAATCTAAAGGAGCATCATGCTAACATCTTTTTAGGAAAGATCTCATCTTGCTGACAAATAATCCTGAGGAAGCCAAATAATAAGAATTATTATCTGCATTTCATATTTATCATCTCAATTTATCCTTATAAAAATCCCATTGAAACAGGTTCAATGGTAGGTATTACAAGTATCCCTATATTTGTGGTATGTGAGGAGACTGAAGCATGAGGAGTGAAAAGACTTTGGAAGACTACTATAATTTAAGTCCTAGTGCTAAAAGTCTACCAACAAAAACTCTGAGTCTCCCAAGGCAGAAACAGAAGATGTTGGAAGTTCAAACCTTAGGAAGGTGGCAGATGATAAGTCAGGCAGACCACGGGACAGGAACAGCCTAGACTAGAGAATGCTGACTTCTGTCATGGATCACAAACTCAACAGGCAAGCCCTCGAATATGCAAGCATATGGCTGTGGCAGGTACTAGACAGAAACGTGTAATTAACATTTCCAGCCCTGAGAGAGGAACAAGCTTGGGCAGAAGTAAATTTTCAGGTTTCATGGTTTCAAGCAAGATAGAAATAAATTTGCTCTGTGGTTTAAATTAATGCAAATAAATACCCTTTATATCATATACACACATTCACCAAAAAAGTAAAAAGCAAAAACAAAGCTATATTGTTATTTACAATGGCAAATAGATGAGTAGAATAATTCCAAAAATACTTTCCCACTAAAAAACTAATATTTGGTTGAGACTCGATTATTAAAGTATTATAGCAACCACATACATACACATAAGAAGCTTTTAAAATGATAAAAATGACAAAAATAGAGAAAATATCATTTTGCTTTTAATAATGTTTTTACTTTTAGAGATGATAAAAACAAACTATTTACAAAGAAGAAATCTGAAAGGTATAAGTGCCTTGACTCCAAGTAATGTGTCATACCTGAGAAATAACTTGGGTTATAAGCTGCACTTCTTATGGAACATGTAAAAGATCGGTCCAAATTTCCTTGCCCAGAAGGTAAAATCTAAACAAAGCAAAAGATTTTTCTTAAATCACATTTTTGACAACAAAATAAAAATTTATACTAGGAAAAATATATATTTAAATAAGACCATAACATATCTAGAACTCATAATTAATTATATATAGCATAAATACAGTGGAACTTCCATAGTTGACTACCTCCCTACACTGACCCCTTAAGATGACCTAATTTTCATAGGTCATAGACACCCATTACATGTACATATCAATACTATAGAGAAGAACAATGACCTGTGTATTGGTAATTATAATATTCAGGGGAACAATGAAGAGTTTTCCAAAAGGTACTGTTCTCAAGGAACTCATATATAGCTTGGTTTGTCTTTTCTTATTTTCTTTTTTTTGAAACATAGTCTTACGCTGTGCTCTGGTTAGAGTGCTGTGACATCGTAGCTCATAGCAACCTCAAACTCTGGGGTTCAAGAAATCCTCTTGCCTCAGCCTCCTGAATAACTGGGACTACAGGCACCCACCACAATGCTTGGCTAGTTTCTTTTCTATTTTTTTCTTTTTACTTTTCTATTTTTAAGAAGAGATAGGGTCTTACTCTTCTTCAGGCTGGTGTCAAACTCCTGAGCTCAAGCAATCCACCCACTTCAGCCTCCAAAGAATGCTGGGACTACAGACATGAGCCACCACACCTGGCCTACCTTTTTTGTCTTAACTTTAATGTATCAAGCAGAATTCTAAAGACAATAATTGTTAATTATAAGAAATGTACACATACTTGTATTTTTGAGTGTGGCTTTAAACAACATTAGATAAAAATTTATGATGAACCAAAATAATTAATGGAAGAAAATTATTCCTAACCTGCTGGTCAGAAAGTGAAAGCTGGTCCTCTGGAAAACCTGCTTGTGGCAGGAGGTGAGTTTTGAATATGGAGTTGTGGTTCACTAAAGTTACTTCTCCAGCATCCATCCTCATCCTATCAGCAATATCATCTGGGGAAAGAGTCTAGATTAGTTCAAGTCACAAAATTCTTTAGTATGTTTTTCCTACGAACCAGTCTTTTCACCTAATAAAAAGATTCACAAAGAACAAGACTCAAATAAAACTTCTCCTTCATGGCTAACCATTGGCAAGATGTCTCAAAAAGTCATTTTCAAAAGAGGCCCATGTGCAGAAATTGGCTCATCTACAATTGACTGATTGAAACTTGTACATATATAAAAATAATTTAAAGTTTTATTTTAAAAAAATAAAATTTTCAGCTCCACACCCATAGCTCAATGGTTAGGGCACCGGCAAAGGCACTGAGGCTGGTGGGGTCCAACCCAGCCTGAGCCTGCTAAACAACAATGAGAACAACAACAAAAATAGCCAAGCATTGTGGTGGGCATCTGTAGTCCCAGCTACTTGGGAAGCTGAGGCAAGTGAATAGCTTAAGCCCAGGAGTTTGATGTTACTGTGAGCTGTGACCCTACAGCACTCTACCGAGGGCAACATAGTGAGACTCTTATCTCAAAAAAAAATTAAAATAAAATTTTAATTAAAAATAATTAAAAAGGCTCAGCGCCTGTGGCTCAAGCGGCTAAGGAGCCAGCCACATACACCTAAGGTGGTGGGTTCGAATCCCCAGCCTGGGCCCACCAAACAATGATGGCTGCAACCAAAAAATGGCCAGGCGTTGTGGCAGGCGCCTGTAGTCCCAGCTACTTGGGAGGCTGAGGCAGGAGAC
>NW_003852465.1:8459768-8463845 GCF_000181295.1 Otolemur garnettii
CCTGTAGTCCCAGCTACTTGGGAGGCTGAGGCAGGAGACTCGCTTGAGCCCAGGAGCTGGAGGTTGCTGTGAGCGTGATGCCATGGCACTCTACCCATGGGGACAGCCTGAGGCTCCATCTCAAAAAAAAATAATAATAAATAATAATAATAATTAAAAAATTAAAAATAAAATTTTCCCCAAAGAAATTTTTCAAATTTTTTTGAGACAGTATCTTACTCTATAGCCTTAGGCTAGAGTGTCATGGTGTCAGCCTAGAGCACAGCAACCTCAAAACTCCTGGATTCAAGCAATCCTCCTGCCTCAGCCTCCTGAGTAGCTAGGACTACAGGTGCCCACCACGACACCTGGTTAGTTTTTCTATTTTTAGTAGAGATGGGCTCTCACTCTTGCCCAGGCTGGTCTTAAACACCTGAACTCAAACAATCCTCTCACCTTGACCTCCCAGGGTGCTAGGATTATAATAGGTGTGAGCCACCATGCCCAGCCCAAATGTTTAATCTATAGGAAAAAAATTAAAATATAAAAAAATTGGGGTAAAATTTCATCATTCAGAAACAAACACTGTTAACATTGGTTTATTTCCTGTTCTAACTCAAAAAGATGCCCTAAGAATTAAACCACCAGAAAATTTTTTTCTGTATAAAGTATAACTAATTTGTATGGCTCTTAACAGATATCAGCTGAATTACTGTAATACTGTGGCAGAATCTTACCCAAAACCCATTTTGAGACTTTTGTTACTATAAAAGAATAACAGAAACAAATGAGAATAAGGGAACTCAATGATATATGCTGCCATTAGCAATCAGAGAAAATGGAAAAAAATAACTGGGGGAGGGAGATGGCAGACTAAGCAAAAGAAAAACACAGAAAGTACAAAGAAAGCTAATATAAATTTTAAAGGAGCGTATAAGATACTATAAGATCAAACTGTATAGATTTTTCAATTTATTCCTAACTTGGCTACTAGCCCCAATCTCATATGAATCCCCTTTACAGACATAAAGTACTAAAAATTAAATAGTGAAAGTGTTACAATTATAATTAATTCTTATCTCCACTAGCAGAATGAAATATTTACCTTAATCAAACTGTTTATCATATAGACAGCAGTATAATACAGTATTAAGGAAGAAGGACTCTGGAATCAGAGTATCTAGGTTCAAATCCTGGCTCTGTCAGTTCTAGTACATGATCCTAGGCAAGTTTCTTAACTTCTCATCTCAGAATTTCTGTGTTGATACAACAGGGATAAGGATAGTACCTACCCTTGTAAGGTGGCTCTAAGGATTAAACGGATTAATCCACTTCAGATACTCAGAACGGGGGTGACATATAGTAAACGTTTGCTAGCATTTATTCGGCTTTTTTAGTACAATGAATGAGAAAATATTCCTAAATGACTCTCTAAACAATGTTCTAACGAAAAGAAAATTATGTTTGGCATATGGTACTACATAATTAGGATTAAGATCTCTCTTAAAATCATTATCAAACACAAAGATACAAATACTAAAAATGTTAGAAATATCCATTCTTTTCACCAATCAGAGTAGCTAAAAGGATTAAACTAGTCTTACCCATGTCAAGTCTTTTCACATCACTGACTTTAGTAAAAATACAAAGTCCTATAAAAAGAAAACACAAAACAGAAACGTTACATATTGAAAAATCCACTTCATATAGATTTAGTATAGAATAGGCAGCCACTCAGAAGTGATGTTTGTGTTCTTTTTTGAGACAGAGTCTCACTTTGTCACCCTTGGTAGAGTGCTGTGAAATCATAGCTCACAGCAATCTCAAACTCTTGGGCTCAAGCAATTCTCTTTCCTCAGCTTCCCAAGTAGCTGGGACTACAGGTGCCCACCACAAGGCCTGGCGATTTTGAGATGAGGTCTTGCTCTGTCTCAGGCTGGTCTCCAACCTGTGAGCTCAGGCAATCCACCCACCTCAGCCTCCCAGAGTGCAAGTATTTGTGTTCTTAGTGGAGAAAAACCTAAGGTGATAAGGAATTGATTTGATGATAGAACAGAAACTAAAACTAGCCTGAGGTACTTCCAAGCCTTTTTGCAACCTGTACTACAGCAATTAGAGACTACCTCCAGAATCACAGAATATTAAAGCAAGAACCAAGTTGGGACAGTCAACCCTAAGAAGACTGAATAATTTGCATAAAGTCATAAAGTTAGTGGCCATACCAAAATTATAATCTAGAAATTCTTTCCAATCCACTGCTCTATTTCCTCATGCTAAATTATTTCATAAACAAATGACAGACCTAGGTCCTATTAAGACTTCTCTTCCATTTGTCTTACTTTGTGATATATAAAGCTACTAATATTAAGGACTACTTCACAGTTGTACAAAGTACTCCCCATTCCTATCTTCAATCAAACTACTACAAATCAAACCCCCTTTGACTATATAAAAATTACTTTCTCCTCTGATGTATCCACTTTTCCCAGAAAAAAAGTCAAAAGCCTCACCACTTGGAACAAAGCTAATAAACATATCCCCCCCCTTTTTTTTTTTGGAGTTCTTCTTTTTTTTGGCTGGAGCTGGGTTTGAACCCACCACCTCTGGCATATGGGGCTGGTGCCCTACCCCTTTGAACCACAGGTGCTACCCCATAATAAACATACCCTTGACACATACACTTTTGACAGATTTCCAAGAGGAGACTAGGGATGGCAATAATCATGTATATTTACAATTTTATCGCCATATATATATGTGTTTTTGTTTTTTTTTTTTTTTTTGCAGTTTTTGGCCAGGGCTGGGTTTGAACCTGCCACCTCCGGCATATGGGGCCGGCGCCCTACTCCTTTGAGCCACAGGCGCCACCCCCATCACCATATTTTTAAAAAGATCGCGCACTTCATCAACTACATAACAATAACTAAGGTTTAAATATATTCAGGAAACTGGATGATAATGGGCTTTATTTATGGTCACAAAACCCAGGTGCACACAAAGGAAGAATGCTCGAGTTTTTCTTGGCACGCTATGAATTAAGCAGAATAATTATCTGATTACCTGGTCTTACCATGGAGAATCCCTAAAGAATTTAAACCTTAGACTTTGACTTCAAATACATTTCCAAATGTCCAATTTAACAAAATCTGGAAATTCTCTGGGCTTCCCTTCTTTAATAGAACAGAATTCTCCAGATTCCAGATTAAGAGAAAAAAATCTGTATCAACCAATAAATTAGCAGTGCTTTTTCCACATTTCACTCTTTCAGGTGGTTTCATAATTGTCATCCTAGCCTGGTTTTTTTTTTGTTGTTGTTTTTTTTTTTTTTAAGAATACCTATTTATGTATGCATTTATTTTTTGAGACAGTCTCACTCTGGTGCCCTGACTAAAGTGCCATGGCATCATAGCTCACAGCAACCTCAAGCAATCTTGGGTTCCAGTGATCCTCTTGCTTCAGTTTTTCTATTTTCAGTAGAGTCATGGTTTTACTATTGCTCAGGCTGGTCTGGAACTGCTCAACTCAAGCAATGTGCCAGCCTTGGCCTCCCAGAGTGCTAGGATTATAGGCATGAGCCAGTGTGCAGGCATATGAATACCAATTAAAACCCTGGGCCCAAAAGAACCAATCCCATGTTAATTTCCTTGGCATTTAGCTGAGAAAGATGGGAAGAGGGAAACAAACAGATTATGTCCAGAGTTTATATGATTTGCCTGAAATCACACAAATGGGGCAAAGGGAAGTTAAGAATCCAGGTATCCCAACTCCAGGACAAATCCACATTTACAGCATCATACAACTTCAAATCTTTTAACATAACCTCAAAGATTCATTTACCCTGGCAATTTAAAAGTAATCTCTAGCTAATCCTGATGAATCCACACTGACTTACAATTTTAAATAAAGCCCCACATTTACATGTTAATACAAATACATCTAGCTTCTTCAGCATGCTTATAGTATTTTCTTCTAGCCATTTTGCAGCTATTAATATATTAGGAGAAAGGATATTTTACCCCAAGGTTCTCCATGAAGTGCTGGATCTGGAAATTTATTTATTTATTTTGAGACAGAGCCTCAAGCTGTCACCCTGGGTAG
>NW_003852465.1:8464336-8467396 GCF_000181295.1 Otolemur garnettii
TCTGGGAGGCCAAGGTAGATGGACTGCCTGAGCTCACAAGTTCAAGACCAACCCAAGCAAAAGCAAGATCCAGTCTCTACTAAAAATAGAAAAATTAGCCGGGCATTGTGGTGGGTGCCTGTAGTCACAGCTACTCAGGAGGCTGAGGTAAGAGGATTGCTTGAGCTCACAAATTTGAGGTTGCTATGATCTGTGACACCTTGGCACTCTACCCAAGGTGACAAAGTGAGACTCTGTCTCAAAAAAAAAAAGAAAAGAAAACCATTCTAATAATTTATTTTTCAATACCCACAGGCCATTTAGTTTACTGAAGAAAACACGAGCAGTTACAGTTATTCAGGTGAAGTCAGGTCAGTAATTGAAAATAAGGTAATAGGAAATATGACAGAAAAAAAATGACTGTAACAAGTGCGATAAAACATAAGCTTACATAAAGAGGTGATGATAAGAGGCAAGAGAATTGCTTAAGCCCAAGAGTTTGAGGTTGCTGTGAGCTGTGAAGCCAGAGCACTCTACCAAGGGCGACATAATGAGACTCTGTCTCAAAAAAAAGAGGTGATAATAAAAGACAATATTTAGGGCTATGATGAAATATATATTAAGAGGCATTATTAGCTTTATCCAGGATAAATGGATATGTGATTAGAAGAATTTATGGGCTCGGTGCCTATGGCTCAAGTGGCTAAGGCGTCAGCCATGTACACCCAAGGTGGCGGTTCAAATCCAGCCCGGTTCACCAAAACAACAATGACGGCTGCAACCAAAAAATAGCCGGGCGTTGCGGTGGGCGCTCGCAGGAGACTCACTTGAGCCCAGGAGTTGGAGGTTGCTGTGAGCTGTGATGCCACAGCACTCCACCCAGGGCAACAGCTTGAGGCTCCTGTCTCAAAAAAAAAGAAGAATTTATGATATGAGAAGGGTGTGGAAGCAATCACGTGAATCACCCTACCTCGAACTCTGCCCATTATATATATGAAACAGTTTGTACTCTGTCATCATGTGTTTGGGGCTTCCCCCCTCCTTTTTCATATGTAATCTCTCCCAATTACACTTTAAGCCTTGAACACTAAATATTCAACTTTTTTTATACCCATACACTTACCACGCACCAACTACTTGTGCAGGGTTACTAGGGATACAAAAACGAAGAACTGATCCCTGCCGCTGAAAAGCTCAAGGTCCAGTGAGGAAAAACAGATTCATAAACAGATACACCAAGACAGTAAAGATGGTACAAATGGCAGGAGATGTAGAAGTCAGGGGAAGAAAATGAAGGATGTCCAAAACAGTAGTTAAGCATTACATCACCTTAGCCAGAAGTAGTAGAACCTGTTTTTGTATCCATCCACTCCCTGATTTAACTCATCAGATTGATGACATGAAAACCATCTTTGCAGCTGAGATAGTTAATTGAAATCAGGTAAAAATGAATGAGGTATTCCCAACAGGGACTAGACAAGAAAAAAAGAAGAGAGTCTCTAAATTGGAAGAAAGTTAAGGGATCATGTTTACAGATGCTCAAGGTTTCACTGTAACTATGTCAGTGTAATCCATATTTCAACACGAATCCTTAACACATCTTTACCAAGAATAAAGATTTAGGAAATGATGTGATCTACTCCCTCTTGAATAACCAATTACAACAAAATTCCTAAGTCAAACAGTTGGAAGCCTATAAAAAGGCTTTATGTAAATTTTACAAGAATCACCACCATCCCAAATATAATGTGTTATCAAACATAATGTGAAATAACTTTAACAAGGCTGACTTGAAAGTGATAAAGAAACAAGTTATTGCCAACAAGATAGTAGAAATACTGCAGAAGCACCGATAAACAGAAATCACCAACTCAAGAAAAGAGAAACTGGCCATAGATCCAGAGATCACGTTACGATACACCAAGAAAGACACGGTTCAAAAGAATTACCGGGAGGCGATGAGCCAGGTAAGCAAACTGTGGCAGTTAAGGGGATTTTCATAACCTCGGCAGAAGGGTCCAGACGTTTCTTTCTGGTGGTGGCACTAGTGATATCGCATCTCAGGGAGATACCACAAGGTAAGAGTTGGAGAAATGTTTACGTGAGACGCAGTAGTAGTCGCGAAATACCATTCAGGTCTCAAGGAAGGCGAGAGGTGAAGCAGGTGGCGATAGAAAGCTGGGCTTCCAGGTCAAAACAGGTCTCCCTAGAGAGAAGACTGCTCTGGCGGGAAAGCCCCGGAATCCCAACCCGCCTGCGTCTTCCACACAAGTAGGGCTAGGCGCTAAGATGGAGCCTACTATACCGGCAAGAGGACGGCCTCTCCGCGGCCCAGGGAAAAAAGGGAGCCTGAAAGAACGGCCTCAGGTAGCCTTACTAACGGCCACCAGCCAGACTGCGGCCGCCGGACAGCAGGGGGGAGGAGAGGTGGTCCCAGGGGGCGGGGCAGAGAAAAAGGCTCCAGCCCCACAGCGGTCCCCGCTTCCGCCCAGCCCAGTCTAAGCCAGCTGGCCCGGTCCGACACAGCCTGCCGGCCCAGACTCCCTCCATCCTCACCCCTCCCCCAGCTTCCCGCCGCCACTCACCGAACCGGAACCGGCTGCCAAGCGAAGGGGTTTCCGGCCGGGCGCGGAACGCAAAACCCGGGAACAGCCGCGAACCGGAACCGCCTTTACAACACCGGAAGAGCCTCTCGGTGCCTGCGGAGGAGGGGGTGGTGCAGGAGGTCAAAGAGGGGTGTAAAGGACCAGTGGAACGCCTGCGCGGTGTGGCGAGGCCTGAGAAGCCAAGGGAGCGTTTAAGATTGTAGTCATAATTTCCCAGTTAACCTTTCTATCTGGGGGTTTTTCTCTTTCTTGTACTTTTTAGTGCGCCCTTCGTCCTTTGATTTTCTATGTTCCCTCGCCTTCTTTACCTGCAGCCATCTGGTTCCGCAGGGACATTTTTGCTCACGCTCCAGCTTCAGGGCAGTTTTCGCTGTGGCTCTAGACCTGTGGGAACCTGTGACTCCCCCAACAGGTGGAGAACTGAGATCTAAATCGATCTCAGGCTGTATCGTGGTTTTTTTTTTTTTTTTTTTTT
>NW_003852465.1:8467567-8472212 GCF_000181295.1 Otolemur garnettii
AAAAAAAAAGCAACCTGGGGCGGTGTAAGTTAGATTCAGGCAACATGTAGAATCTTCCATCACTCTGGAAAAGTTTGAAATCGGGCATAAATGTGAGGAAAGCTATTTTGGGTCCATCAGAGGTCTATTCGGGAGTAGTAGAGATAGAAAAGGACCCTGATGTTCCTGGGACCACATTCATTAATCTGTAATCTGTGCTACGGTTTCTAAGAGAAAATTATGAGAGAAAATATTTTTTCAGTTAAACTTTACCAAGCCCCTCAACTTGGCACACCTCTGGACCCAGACCTTTTCCAGGGAAATGCTTCTGAATAGCACCTCTAGACCCAGATGTTAGCCATAGTCTGAGCTCAAGACTTAAAAAAGTGAATCTTCCGGAGACCCCCAGCGTTTTTGATACTCTCAGTAGCTTGCTGAGTTCAGGGAATCATACTGTGTCAAATGTAGAAAAGTAGATTATTTGTATCTCCTCATAAGCTGATATTTTATATTTTTAAGTGCCAAGGCTTAGTGGTATTGAACATACCTGATTCATGTCAGTCATTGACATCTTAATCATCCCATAGACCTGTTCATTACAATTAAATTCTGTCTCTGATTCTAGAAGACAACCATGCATAAAAAGGAATTTCATCTGAAATATTTCATGTGTATAATTCAATCTCGCCAGTTAGTCAGGACTCCTCGGAGAACAGGTACCATTGTCTCCTAATCATACTCCAGTGACAGAGAATGGGTTCTCTCACAGGAAGTCTCAACATAGGATATGAGACTTTCTAGTGTAAATACAAATTTCTGTGGTCAACTGACCTTTTTTATTACATTCTTACTATGGTTTAAGTATTTGTCATTGGATCATGTCTTTTCTTTGTACAAGTATAAGTGAGATTTTTGCAAATAAGGAGAATGTGGAGGTTGTGGGGGAGCACAATTTATAGCTTATCATCTGGTCTTTGATTTCTATATGCTTTTTGAGCTATTTCAACCTATCTGGGCTCATCTGTGGGAGTCCTTGTTGCCATTGTAATTGACAATCCAGAATTCATAAGATAAATCAAGCCTCAAATGGCCTTCCCTTCACCACAGCCTCAAAATACCTATTATAGTTATATATTCTGTTTTTCTCCTATTTATGTCAAAGGAATAGAATCTTTTTAAGGTAAGATAGTTGAGATGAATCATCACTTTTGTAATTTTTCACTGGATTTTTGGGGAAAAAAGCCCTAAATAGCTAAGAATCATAGGAAAAATGAAAGGAAACAAGGAACACTCCCCTAAATCCCACTTTGAGGGTAACCTAGAGCTATTGCTTCTCAGATGGGGAAGCTTCAACTTCTGGTGGGTTACTACCAAAGCTACCAACAAAAACAGATTTCTTGAAGAGTCTATATACTATGGATGATCCAGACACCGTGGATGGCATACCCATATTCACAACTGGTGAGGCATGTGGGTAAATAAGGGGGAGGAATATGGAAAGGAGTATGGGAAAGTGAAAAGTTTATGCACAGTATTATAAATCAGGGCAGGTCTACCAAAGTTGAAATATGAGTTAAGACACAAGGGAAAAAGAGTGTGTATGTATGTACAAGAGAGAAATCATCTGGAAAACCAGAAAGACAGATACTTCTCTCTATGAGCAATAGCATAATTTGTACAATATTAAATCAGTTGGCTCCCTCATAAATGTAAGCTGCTAATCTGGCTTATCCCATTGTTAGCATACTTGGTATATAAAAATGTGAAACTTTAAAAAGTTAACTAAGTTAAGGAGTTATATTACAAAATGATTCCAAATATTGTCAAAAATTCACCTTAGGAATCGGTATCATAAATGTATCTTCTGGGCGGTGCCTGTGGCTCAGTGGGTAGGGCACCAGCCCCATATACCGAGGGTGGTGGACCCAGCCCTGGCCAAACTGCAACCAAAAAAAAGCCAGGCATTGTGGCGGGCACCTGTAGTCCCAGCTATTCAAGAGACTGAGGCAAGAGAATCACCTAAGCCCAGGAGTTGGAGGTTGCTGTGAGTTGTGTGACGCCATGGCACTCTACCAGGGGTGATAAAGTGAGACTCAGTCTCTACAAAAAAAATAAAAATAAAAAATAAATGTATTCTCTATATTTTAATTAATGTTCAATTCACAAGCAATTTATGTGAAGCTTCACAAGCCAACTGTACATTTCTTCTCAACTGAAAACATCTCTATTGGAGTCAGTTCACTGTAAACATGTCCCACTATCTGCCCAGTAATATACTAGAAATGATAAAGATATTTAAAAACATATGTATAAAACATAGCTTTATCATTGTCCCTATACTTAACAGTTTGGAAGTGCCTTAGGGATTCCATATATTTTCCATATACAGCAGTATTTATTCATAAATAATGAGATTTATGAGATTATTGAGATAATCTCATTCATAATGAGATTCATGAATATATATGGAATTATCCACACTCTTGTTGTTATGCCCAGAAGGAATTCAAGACTAAAAAGGTTTTCCTCAATAAATTAACAATTGAATTTAAGTAATGAAATATACAGCAGTATTTATTCATAATTTTTTGAGCACTTACTATTTGAAGTCAATGTGCTAAACTCAGTAGAAACTGAAAAACTGAACCAGATATCTACCTCCTCTGTTCCTTAGGAGATGATGATCAAAGAGCAGAAATGAGAGACAATGTGTAAGTTAAGAAGTTGATAACTTAAAAAAAAAAAGTTGATAACTTTAGATCAAAATGTTGAATTTTAAAAGACAATGCCTGGGCAGCATGCATAGCTCAGTGGGTAGGGCACCAGTCACATACACCAAGGGTGGTGGGTTCAAACCCAGCCAGGCCAGCTAAATCAACAATGACAACTGCAACAAAAAAAATAGCTGGGCATTGTAGTGGGCACCTGTAGTCTCAGCTACTTGGGAAGCTGAGGCAAGAGAATCACTTAAACCCAAGAGTTTGGGGTTGCTGTGAGCTGTGACACCATGACACTCTATGGAGGGTGACATAGTGAGACTCTGCCTCAAAAAATAAAATAATGGCTCAGTGCCCGTAATACAGTGGTTATAGCCCCAGCCACATACACCTGAGAGTGATGGGTTTGAACCCGGCCTGGGCCAGCTAAACAGCAATGACAACTGCAACAAAAATAGCCAGGCATTGTGGTGGGCGCCTGTAGTCCCAGCTACTTGAGAGGCTGAGGCAAAAGAACCACTTAAACCCAAGAGTTTGAAGTTGCTATGAACTATAATGCCATGGCACTCTACCATGGGTGACAAAATGAGACTCTGTCTCAAAAAATAAATAAATAAAAATAAAGGACAGTGCCTTAGAGATGGGAAATGAGGAGCCAGACAGTGCCTTTAGGCAGAGCTTCACGAGCTCCACCATGGAGCAGGGTACCATGGTTCTTCATAAAATCTAACAACACACTCTTGTTGTTATGCCCAGAGTTAATCACACAAGAAAATGGCATATATACAAGAATACCAATTTATTTGTATGTTGGGGCACTTTCTATCTATCAATATATGGATCTATGTCCCTTTAATCAGACTTGCTTTGTTCATTCATAGGAGGTAACTAGGAACAAGAAGTAAATCCAGTTGGTGGCTTTGCCCTACTGTTTCTTAGTTTCTCTCATCTTTCTTGCTTTCATCATTCTCATTTTGCTCTGTACCTAATACTCACATCCGACCCCCTTTGCTCTGATGACCCATTTGTCTCTGCTTCTGTGCGTTATCCCATGGACAAAATTTTGATGTTTGACTTCTCTTTTTAAACATTGGGACTACAGGTAAGGGCCTCTCTTAACTCTTGTAGCTTTCCAACTAGAGAAAAGGAATAAAATATCTTCTCAGTTCCAGTGGGGACTCCCTTCCTTCTTTCTTGCCTGTTTCCCTCCTTTCTCTCCCCTTTTTTCCTCCTTCATCCCTCCCCTTGTCCCTCCTTCCTTTTCTATCTCCTTTTTCCCCTTCCAAGGAAAATCATTAAGCACATGCTATGTCAAGCACTATACTTGGCACTAGGAATAAAGTATTTAAAAAAAAACAAAAAACAGGTACATGGGCCAAGTGTAATGGCTCAGGTCTGTAATCCTAGCACTGTGGGAGGCCAAGGCACATGGATAGCTTGAGCTCATGAGTTCAAGACCAGCCCAAGTGAAAGCAAGACCTCATCTCTACTAAAAATAGAAAAACTGAGGCAAGATGATTGCTTGAGCCTAAGAGTTGGAGGTTGCTATGAGCTATGATGCCACAGCACTCTACCCAAGGTGACAGCTTGAGACTTTGCCTCAAAAAAAAAAGAAAAGAAAAGTAGGTACATTACCTGTCCTCATATAGTTTACAGTCTTGTGGGAGTATTACAATAACCACATAATCACATACATGGTTATGTAATTAGAAAATATACCATGTAATAAGAGCATAAAACAAAGGACCTAATCTGGCTTGAGTTATGAATATGGATTAGCCAGGCCAAGGGAGAAGAGCTTTCCAGGAAAAGGTAACAGTAGGCTCCGAAAGGGAAGGAGTTCAGCTCACTGGAGGAGCAGAGTGTGCCAGTGAAACTTGAATGATGGGAAATAGCCGGAACACTAAAGGCAGTGTGAGAGCTGGGTTATGCAGTGCCTTCTGGTTCTT
>NW_003852465.1:8472460-8481235 GCF_000181295.1 Otolemur garnettii
GTGGCTGGCGCCTTAGCCGGTTGAGCTATAGGCGCCAAGCCCTTGTTGATACTTTCAAGCTGTGGCAAATCACTGAAGAATAACAGAATCATATTTGTATTTTTAAAAGATCTTTCTGTCTGCTGGGTAGAGCATGTATTAGAGAGGATAAGAGTGGTTACCTGCTCTAGTGAGGTGAGTGCCTTGCTCCATTCCTTGCCTCTAGGTAATGTATCACCAGTGAGGCACTCATGTCACCAAATAGCAGAAGTGAGCACAGCACTACTGATGCGAAAACATGCAAAACCCCTAGTCTGATGGGTCTCTCCTGCTTCTGCCAGCCTGAAAAATTTGTAGGGACCCCCACCCTGGGGTGTTCTGTTCCTTCCTCTAAGTACAGTTATGGAGAGATGCTGGGCTCTAGTCCTCAAGAAAAATGGAATACATTTGTTTCCAGGAAGGAAAGCAGGAAAGCAGCTGAAGCTTTTGGTTTCTCCAACTCTTTGCCCATCCATATAAAAATCTCTCCTTTACTATGATAAGACAGGCTGTGCATTTGTGTGTGTGTGTTTCTGGCCCATAGAACATCAGCTCCCAACATAAGGAAGCTGTTTGGTCCTAGGCGTCTCCCTTTACCCCTATCTCCTGGCCCCTAGGCTTTATAAAGAAAGATAGTTAGCATGCCATGATGGCTGAGAGTGTGGGACAACTAACTACCCATATTCTTCATTTTATCTTCTAGCCCATCCATTACCAGCAGATGTCCTAGGGCCCCTGCCCCTTCCTGCCCTTCTATTTCTCTGTACCTGTGTATTCCGTACACTCAAACTCAAATAGGTTATGCAGACCAAGATACAAAGTTACTCCAGCTAGCATTGTGAGTACTACTGAATTTCATACACTCAAACTCAGGTAGGTTATGCAGACCAGAATACAAAGTTACTGCAACTAGCATTGTGAGTACTACTGATATGTAGAGAGTATCACTGTTGCCTGTGGCCCAAGTTCCTCCTGAGCAGTATACTTGCTGGCTGCATCAGAGACAAGATTTTCCATATATGGAGAATGCCCGTATATATACACACACACATTTTAAGGAAAGACAAAACTGTATTTAAATTGTAATACTCAAGTCACATCTGACTTCTGTAAATACAAAAGATATGAGATGCAACATATAAGATAAACATCAGTATATATTGAGTATTATAATGTTAACACAGTCTTTTCTTTCTTAAAATGTGTACACAGGGGGCGGTGCCCATAGCTCAGTCAGCATGGCGCTGGCCACATACACCGAGGGTGGTGGGTTTGAACCCAGCCTGGGCCAGCTAAAACAACAATGACAACTGCAACAACAACAAAAAAATAGCCAGGTATTGTGGCAGGTGCCTGTAGTCCCAGCTACGTGGGAGGCTGAGGCAAGAGAATCGATTAAGCCCAAGAGTTTGAGGTTGCTGTGAGCTGTGATGCAACAGCATTCTACCCAGGGTGACTCTGAGACTCTGTCTCAAAGGCTTGAGGGCTCTGTCTCAAAAAAAAATAAAATGTGCATACATGTTTTTTGCACCCTCATATATGCTACATTGTAGTGTTCCAAGAACCTGGACTCTTGAAGAAAATTAAGTGGAAGTTCTGCCTCTATCAGCATTACCTTGGGTGGTGCCTGTGGTTCAGTGGATAGGATGCCAGCCCCATATACTGAGGATGGTGGATTCAAACCTGGCCCTGGTCAAACTGCAACAAAAAATAGCTGGGCATTGTGGTGGGCGCCTATAGTCCCAGCTACCCGGGAGTCTGAGGCAAGAGAATTGCCTAAGCCCAAGAGCTGGAGGTTGCTGTGAGCTGTGACGTTACAGCTCTCTACCGAGGGTGATAAAGTGAGACTCTGTCTCTTAAAAAAAAAAAATTGCCTTCATCTCAACAAAGTCACCATTCAACATTGAGCTTCTGATTCCCGACTTTCAAGATCAGTTCCACTTGAGTCTTTATGGAGCTAAAACTCTCAGGGTTCTTATAACATCAACAGAATTTATAAGGTCATTGAGTGGGAAAATGACCTTATAAAAGTTCTTTTTCACTCTGAGAGGCCAAGGCAGGTAGATTGCCTGAGCTCAAAAGTTCAAGACCCGCCTGAGCAAGAGTGAGACCCTGTCTTTAAAATTAGCCAGGCATTGTGGTGGGCACCTGTAGTCCCAGCTACTTGAGAGGCTGAGGCAAGAGAATCACTTGAGCCCAAGAGTTTGAGTTGCTATGAGCTATGACTCCAAGGCACTTAACCTCAGAGTGACTGAGTGAGACTCTCCCTCAAAAAAAAAAAAGCTCTTTTTCAGCCAAATATGCAAGGATTCTAGTCGACCAATGGAATACTTCTTTAACTTTCCGTTAATTAACAGAGATTTCTGCCATTGGACCACCCTATCCTGGATGTTCCTGTGTCAAATTACTTCTAAGTTGCCCATGGAGATGTATTTAAGAGCCTGAGGTATATGCCTTGGACCATATATTTACTAAACAGCTAAGGCTTCCACATTATGTTTGATGCAAGATTAGCAAACGGAAGAGGAAGGCTCCCAGGATTGTCTTAGACAATTATTATTTGTCTTTTCTACTCTAGTATCCCCCAAATCATACTTCTTAAAGGAAAGAAAGTTTATTTGGCCCAAGGTTGAGACCACATACTTCAGCTGAAGAGTTTGTTTACCTCTGCCATAATCAACACTTGAAAGTAAAGTAGTACCTTCAACCTACTGTGGGACTTGTGACATCTTCCCCGAGCTATCTTTTTCAAGAGGTTGATCTGACTTTGTATAAATGACCCTCAAGAAGCCATCCAGAGGCTCATAGATTTATTCAAGTGATGATGTTCTTGGACCTCCATAGCATAGAACAATGATTCTCAAACTTCACCTTGTATCAGAATCATCTGGATAGCTTGTTACATACCCATTGCTGTAGCCCACTGTCGCAGATCTTTTTTTTTGAGACAGAGCCTCAAGCTGTCTCCCTGGGTAGAGTGCTGTGGCATCACAGCTCACAGCAACCTCTAACTCCTGGGCTCAAGCGAGTCTCTTGCTTCAGCCTCCCAAACAGCTGGGACTACTGGCGCCTGCCACAACCCTGGGCTATTTTTTGGTTGTATTTGTCGTTGTTTGGCAGACCTGGGCTGGATTTGAACCTGCCAGCCCTGGTGTATGTGGCTGGCACCTTAGCCAATTGAGCTACAGGTGCCAAGCCCGTTTCACTCAGATCTTGCCTTTTTTTGTTTGTTTGTTTTTCTTTTTCTTTTTCTTTTTCTTTTTTTTTTTTTGAGACAGAGCCTCAAGCTATCCCCCTGGGTAGAGTACCATGGCCTCACTGCTCACAGCAACCTCCAACTCCTGGGCTCAAGCGAGTCTCCTGCCTCAGCCTCCCAAGTAGCTGGGACCACAGGCGCCCGCCACAACGCCCAGCTATTTTTTGGTTGCAGCCGTCATTGTTGTTTGGCGGGCCGCCAGGCTGGATTTGAACTCGCCACCTTAGGTGTATGTGGCTGGCGCCTTAGCCACTTGAGCCACAGGCACCGAGCCTGTTTTTCTTTTTTTAAGAGACAATGTCAGCCAGGCATAGTAGCTGAGGCCTGTAATCCTAGCACCCTGGGAGTCTGAGGCAGGATGATTGCTAGAGCTCAAGAGTTCAAGACCAGCCTGAGCAAGACCCTGTCTCCACTAAAATAGAAAAGTTATCTGGGTATTGTGGTGGGTGCTTGTAACCTCATCTACTCAGGAGGCTGAGGCAGGAGGATCACTTGAGCCTGGGAGTTTAAGGTTGCTGTGAGCTATGACCCCATGGCACTCTACTCCTCTACTCAGGGACAGAGTGAGACTCTTAAAAAAAGAGAGAGAGAGAAAGACAGTTCTATAGCCTAGGCTGGAGTGCAGTGGTAGAATGTTAACTCACTGCAGCCTCAAACTCTTGGGCTCAAGTGACTCCCTGGCCCAGCCTCTTGAGCAACTAGGACTACAGACATGTGCCACTATGCCTACCTACATTTAAAAAGAAAAATCTGAACTCAGCACGGGTAGCTCAGCAGCTAAGGCACCAGCCACATACACTGGAGCTGGCAGGTTTAAATCCAGCCCTGGCCTGCCAAACAACAATGACAAGTACAACCAAAAAATAGCCAAGTATTGTGATGGGTGCTTGTAGCCGCAGCTACTTGGGAGGCTGAGTGAAGAGAATAATAGCTTAAGCCCAAGAGTTTGAGGTTGCTATGAGCTGTGATGCCACGGCACTCTACCCAGGGTGACAGTTTAAGACTCTGTCTCAAAGAAAACAAATTTTTGTAGCGATGGAGGAGGCGGTCTCACTATGTTGCCCAGGCTAGTCTCAAACTCCTGGCCTCAAACGGTTCTCCCACTTTGTCTTCCCAAAGCCCTGGGATTACAGGTGTGAGCCACCACACCTGGCCAGGCCTATTAAATGTCATCTCCTCAGATGTTTCTGGTCCACCCGACTTCAGATAACATCCTTGTCACTCTGCTTCTCTGCCCTGCTTTATTTTTCTTCATAGCACTTAATCACTACTTGACTAATTTGTTTATTATGTGCTTTGCTCACTAGCCTGTAAGCTCCATGAGGCCAGACATAGCTTTTGTTTTGTTTTATTTTACCAATTTGGAATCCCCTTGAGCCTAGAACAGTGCTTAACATATACTAGGTGCTCAATATTTGTTGAATGGACACATTGAACCTGTTATATGCTGTGTGCTTTTCTCCTGCTCCTTTGTGCAGGCACCTAGGTGACTACCATTCCTACTTCTTATTCCTGTCTGCCCTGGCACATCACTATATCATCATCTTCATCTTCTCATCATAGTGGCTAATATCTGTACCTATTCCATAGTCATGATGCCATCCTAATGGTGGTGAATGGACTCATGAGCATAGCACACAACATCTTCTTTTTTTTTTTAGACGGAGCCTCAAGCTATCCCCGTGGGTAGAGTGCCATGGCATCACGCTCACAGCAACCTCCAACTCCTGGGCTCAAGCGAGTCTCCTGCCTCAGCCTCCCAAGTAGCTGGGACTACAGGCGCCCGCCACAACGCCTGGCCATTTTTTGGTTGCAGCCATCATTGTTGTTTGGCGGGTCCGGGCTGGGGATTTGAACCCGCCACCTTAGGTGTATGTGGCTGGTGCCTTAGCCACTTGAGCCACAGGCGCCGAGCCACAACATCTTCTTTATTGTCCCCTCATCTATGTCCCCCTCTGATAATTATTGTCTAAGAGATTTCTGTACATGAACTCCTCAACTACCTGACTGTAATATTTAGTTCTGTCCTGGTTTGGAAGGGCATTGTACAAAGCTCTCTATATCTTCATTTACCTGTTCACAACATACAGGTTTAATGTTTAGACAGAGCATATGAATCAGGTATTTTAGGATGTCTTGAGTTGTTCTACCCATCTAGCTGTTGGAGAATTCTCTTTAAACATATTCTTAAGCTGGGCGTGGTAGCTCACACCTGTTATCCTTGCAGTCTGGGAGGCCAAGGCTGGTGGATTGTTTGAGCTCAGGAGTTTGAGAACAGCCTGGGCAAGAGTGAGACCCCCATCTCTTAAAAATACCGGGATGTTTTGGCAGGCGCCTACAGTCCCAGCTCCTTGGGAGTCTGAGGCAAGGGAATCACTTGAGCCCAAGAGTTTGAGGTTGCTGTGAGCCGTGACGCCATGGCACTCTACCAAAGGTGATAAAGTGAGATGCTGTCTCAAAAACATAAAAAATTAAAATTAAAGGCTGGGCACGGTGGCTCATGCCTGTAATCCTAGTACTCTGGGAGGCTGAGGCAGGAGGATTGCTTGAGCTCATGAGTTCAAGACCTGTCTAAGGAAAAACCAAGACCTTGTCTCTACTAAAACTAGAAAAAACTGAGGCAAGAGGATTGCTTGAGCCCAAGAATTAGAGGTTTCTGTGAGCTTTGATGATTCCACAACACTACCCAGGGCAATAGCCTGAGACTCTGTCTAAAAAAAAAAATTAAAATTAAAATTAAAAAATAAACATGTTTATCACACCCATAATGCCTTCTTTCCTAATTATTATACCTTTTTCCTCGACTTTTTGCCTAGACTTTACATGAGTACCCCACTTAACTGACTGATACCTGGAGAGCTCTGGGAAGTCTAAGAGAATCTTCTAAATTTTTTGTGTACTGGGGATCAATAGATAGAATATGCTGGCTCAGCACCTGTGGCTCAAGTGGCTAAGGCGCCAGCCACATACACCTAAGGTGGCGAGTTTGAATCCAGCCCAGGCCCGCCAAACAACAATGATGGCTGTAACCAAAAAAAAAGGCCTAGTGTTGTAGCTGGGACCACAGGTGCTACACGTGTTGTGGCGGGCGCCTGTGGTCCCAGCTACTTGAGAGGGGGAGGCAGGAGACTAGCTTGAGCCCAGGAGTTGGAGGTTGCTGTGAACTATGATGCTATGGCATTCTACCAAGTGAGACTCTGTCTCAAAAAAAAAAAAAAGAAAAGAAAGAAAGAAAGAATATGCCTTTCAGTGGCTCACACCTGTAATCCTAGCTCTCTGGGAAGTTGAGGCAGGTGGATTACCTGAACTCACAGGTTCAAGATCAGCCTGAGCCAGAGTGAGACCTTGTTTCTAAAAATAGCTGTGTGTCATGGCCAGTGCCGGTAGTCCCAGCTACTTGGGATGCTAAGGCAAGAGAATCGCTTGAGCCCAGGAGTTTGAGGTTGCTGTGAACTATGATGCTATGGCATTCTACCAAGGGAGACAAAGTGAGATTCTTGTCTCAAAAAAAAAAAAAGACTATGCGTTTCATTGTTGGATACCTGGGTATGACATAAAAGCTGAGATATCATTTGGCTCTCCTCTGAGCACATTAGCTTTACCTAGTATGCTGAAAATAGAAAGACCATCACCAGGTAATTGAAGGGAATAATGTGGACTTTATTCTCATAGTCTTCTGGCTCTAACTGACCTTCTTCTTAAACATTCAGTCCTCTTCCTCTCATCCCCCCAAATACTGCTGCCGTGTCCAACTACCACAAATCTGAACTCCAGCTACCAACCTCAACAACTGAAGAAAAGTGGGTATATTTTGGGCAATAGTCTAGACTTCCAGTGGTGCCCTGGCCAATTCATATATTTCAATCATTGGAATAGATATGAACCCTCTTCAGAAGCCTATCAAGGGCCCCAGGTTCTTTCTTCTCTAGTGCAAACCCAGGTTATTTCAGCTTTCAACTCCAGAGGAAGGGTCTTGGGTGTTCTTTTCCCACCTCATTACATCATGACAGCAATGAAAAAAATCTTCAACTGAGTACAAATTCAGCCACTGGTTTACTTTAATTGCCTCAAGAACCATCTCTGTTGACTGTCTAACTTGCTGTTTTACTCTTGTGATCTGTGGTTCCCTAACTCTGCTGAGCTCTGCACTTTACTCCTGACACTTTCCTTAGGCATCCTATCCTGGATGATGTTCAGACCATTTATTCAGCCCACCATTCTTTAGTCACCACACTGTCTTCCCCCACAGTGTTGGCCCATGCACCAACACTCTGCCTTACGGGCTGCTTCTCTGCCTTGCCGATAGGGAGAGGAATGGGGATTAGACATACCATATTTTCTAGAACTGACTAGATCTCAGACATTCTCTCCCATCATCAGTCCACCATCATCAAATTATGAAACCAAATTTTGATTCATAAAATAAGCCAACAATAACTAGCTAAAGTACCCCTTCCAAGTTGTTAAGGTTCCTGGTAAACTGTATTTGAAATTTAGAAGATTTTTGGCTGGGCGCAGTAGTTCACGCATGTAATCCTAGGCTGAGGCGGGTGGATTGCCCTGACCTCAGATGTCTGAGACCAACCTGAGCAAGAGTGAGACCCTGTCACTAAAAATAGCTGGGCATTGTGGCAGGTGCCTGTAGTTCCAGCTACTTGGGAGGTGGAGGTGAAAGAATTACTTGAGCTCAAGAGTTGGAGGTTGCTGTGAGCCATGATGCCACGGCACTCTACCAAGCTTGTCAAAGTAAAATTTTCTAAAAGAAAATTTTAAAAAAGTTTGATGGACAGAAAATCTAGGAAAGGGGAAGTGTATAGTTTGGGAGTTTAGGATTAAAAGGAAAGAAACCCTATTCACAAAGAGCTATCCCCCTTCTATCATATCATCCATCACTAATGCTGGAATATATGTGTCCACTGGTATCTTTAAAGGAAAGAAGTACTGAATAAACACTTCCAAATCCTTGTTATCCAAGTCCTATGTATTTTACTCCATTTATGCTCAAGTAGTATATTCATACATTACATTAGAGATGTTAGTGGGGTTATGAGGTCCAGTGAAATGTAAACTTCCTAGGAACCTTTGATAGTCCCTCTAAATTATATACTCCATGGGAGCTTATTATGTAGCTCATTGTCTGGTCCAGTGGCTGGCACATGAGGAGTCCTCAATAAATATTTATTGCATGTATGAATAAATTATAGGAGTAGGGGTTTCTCAAGATTCTTTTTTTTTTTTTGAGACAAAGGCTCATTCTCTCGCCCAGGCTAGAGTGCTGTGGCATCAGCCTAGTACACAGCAACTCCAAACTCCTGCGTTCAAGCAATCCTCCTGCCTCAACCTCCTAAATAGTTTGGACTAAAGGTGTCCCCCACAATGCCAGGCTTATTTATTGTATTTTTAGTAGAGACTGAGCTCAAGGGATCCTGCCTGTGTGCTGGGATTACAGGCATGAACCACTGCACTAAGCCTTAAAACCAGTAAGGTTTCTTTTTTTTTTT
>NW_003852465.1:8482323-8493720 GCF_000181295.1 Otolemur garnettii
CTGGGACCACAGGCGCCCGCCACAACGCCTGGCTATTTTTTAGTTGCAGCCATCATTGTTGTTTTTGGCGGACCCGGGCTGGATTCGAACCCGCCGCCTTAGGTGTCTGTGGCTGGCGCCTTAGCCAGTTGAGCCACAGGCGCTGAGCCTATTTTATTTTTTCGAGACAGAGTCTTACTTGTTTGCCCTGGGGTTGAGTGCCATGGCATCATAGCTCTTAGCAACATCAAACTCTTGGGCTCAAGTAATCCTCTTGTCTCAGAGGATTCCTCAAGTTGCTGAGACTATGGGGCACCTGTCAGAACATCCAGCTAGTTTTTCTGTTTGTAGAGACAGGGTCTCACTTTGCTCAGGCTGGTCTTGAGCTCCTGAGTTTAGGTAATCCACCAGGCTTTGCCTCCCAGAGTGCTACGATTATAGCCTTGAGCCACCTCATCCAACCTATAATTTTTTCTTTAACATCCCAGATGGAAAAAGTGATCTAAGGCATTAGATATCTTGGGATAAAGGTATGAGTAACTGAGTGATATTTCCTTGCCTTCACCTAATTAAGGTAGAGATAGTAGTTGGTTGTGGAGAGAGAGAGGAAGGGGTGGATTGCCTCTCAAATTTCAGCCTTCAACCTTAGTATTGAAGTTAGAAAATTGAGAATGTGTGGGGAATGTAGGGATGAAGGAAGTATTTTCTCTTCTGCCCTCCTGAAGGTTTGATAATTTGAGTCTATAAAACAAACCAACAATAGGTTAATAAAAGAAAAAGTGTACATATTTATTATGTGTACATGAGTGCATGGCAACCACACAAAGTGTGAGATTCCAAAGAGCCAGATGACTGAAGTTTTGTTTTTTTTTTGAGACAGAGCCTCAAGCTATCCCCCTGGGGAGAGTGCTGTGGCCTCACAGCTCACAGCAACCTCCAACTCCTGGGCTCAAGTGAGTCTCCTGCTTCTGCCTCCCAAGTAGCTGGGACTACAGGCGCCCGCCACAATGCCTGGCCATTTTTTTTTTTTTTTTGGTTGCAGCCGTCATTGTTGTTTGGCAGGGGATTCGAACCCGCCACCTTAGGTGTATGTGGCTGGCACCTTAGTCACTTGAGCCATAGGCGCCGAGCCAGATGACTGAAGTTTTAAATCATCCTGTGTCTACAGAAAAGAATAGGAGTTTGGGACTTCTCAAGGGGAGGCAGCAACACAGGTGGTGCAAGCAAGAGGGGAAGAAAAGCATGGTGAGGAAAGGCTGAGTTGTTATGCAGATAAAATCTCTCAGGTAGTCTCAGAAGGGCTCTCAGAAAGGATAGACAAGAGCCTGCAGTGAAAGTTTCTCTGACAGACCTTTAAAAGTGTCAAACTTTTAGATTCTTTTTCCTGTGAGTTAATCTTTCCTAGATCTGGATGGGACAGATAATGGGGCCTCCGAGAAAGCCTGTTTTTCCTTTGCAGATGCATATCTCCACCACAAAGGACAGCTTTTCAGAGTTATCCCGTGTTTGCAGCCCCTCTGAATAGCCACCTCAAAATATGCCAAAGTATTATTTGGGGTGGCATATTTTCATTTCCCAGGGGAGCTTTTCAGGCTTCTTTCCCCCAAATTTTTAAAATGTTGAGAGGTTAAGGACCGAAAATGAGAGATTATTCCCGAGATGCGAACAAAAGGAATCAGAGTCTAGGTTCTGTGTGGGCAATGTGACCTTTATTCCACTCGGGTGCAAGTGGGCTGAGTGTAAAAAGGAAGTAGGCACATGGGGTAAGGTGGATGGGAGTATAAAGGTTCGGAGGGGTAGGGATTGGTGTGGGCAGGACATTTGTGCACCCATTCCTTCCTTCTATTTGGGTGGGTCTCTACATTTGGCTCTATCAAATGCCTTTATTGAGATATAATTCAATATCATAAAATGCAACCATTTGAAGTCTACAATTCAGTGGTTTTTAGATTATTTATAGAGTTTTGCAACCACTTCAAGGTTAGGACATTTTCATTAGCACCCCACCACCACCAAAAAAAAAAATCCCGTACCAATTAGTGGTCATTTCCCATTTCCCCTTACCCCTAGACAAGTCTGTATAGATTTGCCAGTTGTGGACATTTTATATAAGTGGAATCATAGGATAGGTGGTCTTTTGTGAATGGGATCTTCAATTAACTTAATGTTTTCAAGTTTCATCCATGTTGCAGCTTGTATCAGTACTTTCTTTGTAATGCTGAGTAATACTGTCATGCGTGGATGTGCTACATTTTATCCATCCTTGAATTAATGGATGTTTGGGCTGTTTCCTCCTTCTGCCTGTTATAAATAATGCTGCCATGAACAATTGGCATGCAAGTTTTTGTTTGTACATATATTTTTATTTTCCTTGATTATGTACTTAGGAGTGGAATTGCTGGATCATATAACTCTATGTTTAACTTTATGAGGAACTGCCAGATTTCTACAGCAGCTGCACCATTTTACATTCCCACCAGCACAAAGGTTCTAAATTATTCACATCATTACTAAGCTTTGCTTCCTTCCGTCCTTCCTCCCTGTCCTTCCTCCCTTGTCACTAAATGAAAGTTTTGGTTTGCATTTCCCTAATGGCTATTGATGGTGCTTATTGGTTATTGTATCTTCTATAGAGAAATGTCTATTGAAACCTTTGCACATTAAACTTTTTTTTTTCCTTTTGAGACAGAGTGTCACTCAGTTGCCTTGGGGTTGAGTGCCTTGGGGTTGAATGCAGTGGCATCATAGCTCACAGCAACCTCAAACTCTTAGGCTCAAGGGATTCTCTTGTCTCAGCCTACAGAGTAGCTGGCATTACAGGCGCTCACCACAATGCCCGGCTATGTTTACAGACCAGGTCTCGCTCTTGCTTAGGCTGGTCTCAAACTCTTACACTCTAGTGATCTCCCCACCATGGCCTCCTAGAGTGCTAGGATTACAGGTGTGAGCCACTGCGCTGATCCTAGTTTCCTGTATTTATTAACATCTTTCATTGTATGGTACATTTGTTATAACTAATGAGCCAAGATTGATACAGTATTAAATTCCATGGTTTACATTAGGACTCACTCTATGGTTCTATTAGTTTTGACAGATGTGTAATGTCATGTGCCCACCATTATAGCACCCTATAATTTCACTGCCACCCACATTCCCTGTGCTTTACCTATTTATCTCTCCTTCTTTATTCCAAGCCACAGGTAACCACTGATCTTTTTTTTTTTTTTTTGCAGTTTTTGACCGGGGTTGGGTTTGAACCTGCCACTGGTATATCAGCTGGTGCCACTGGTATATGAGCCTCATATGCCTCTGGTATATGAGCCGGTGCCCTACTCCTTTCAGCCACAAGCACTGCCCACCACTAATCTTTTTTTTTTTAATCAATTAATTTATTCATTTATTTTTGCAGTTTTTGGCTGTGGATGGGTTTGAACCCACCACTTCTGGTATATGGGGCCGGCGTCTTACTCCTTTGAGCCACAGGTGCTGCCCACCACCACTGACCTTTTAACTGTCTTTATAGTTTTGCCTCTTCCAGAATGTTCTGTAGTTAGAATCATTCAACATGTAGACTTTTCAGTCTGGCTTGTTTGACTAAGCAATATGTCTCTTCATGGCTTGATAGAGTGTTTCTTTTTGCTGTTGAATACTATTCCATTTTATAGATGTACTACAGTTTATTAATACATCTTTTTTTTTTTTTTTTTTGAGGCAGAGTCTTACTTGGTTACCCTGGGTAGAGTGCCTGGCAGCATAGATCACAGCAACCTCAAACTCTTGTGGCTCAAGTGATCTTCTTGCCTCAGACTCCCAAGTAGCTGAGGCACCTGCCACAACACCTGGCTAGTTTTTTTTACAGACACGGTCTCACTCTTGCTTAGGCTGGTCTCCAACTCCTGAGCTCAAGGAATCCACCCACCTAAGCCTCCCAAAGTGCTAGGATTACAGCCACGAGCCTGCGCCTGGCATCAGTTCACCTTTTGAGGGACATATTGCTCCCAGTATTTGGTAGTTGTCAATGAAGATGCTATGAACATTCATGTGCAGATTTTTCTGTGCACAAAATTTACAACGTATTCGTGTGCTACTACTGGATTATGTGATAAGAGTATGTTTAACTTTGTAAGAAACTGTCAAATTGCCTTCTAGAGTGACTGTGCCATTGTGCATTCCTAGAAATAAAGAATGAGAGTTTCTGTGGCTCCACATTCTCATCAGCATTTGGCATTATCAGTTTTTAGAAAAAAAATTTTAGTCCTTCTAAGAATAGATATGTACTAGTATCTCGTTGTTTTAATTTTCAATTCCCTAATGACATATGATGTTGACATCATCTCTCAGTACCGAATACGAACCTAGCACACAGACTCCCAGTAAATTAGGGATGTTAGTTTCAAGAGTGAATAGAGGTCAGATAGGACCAGAGGGGGAAGTTTTATTTGTTGCTGAAGATGATGGAATAAGGTGTCTTAGCTCAAACTAGAAAAAAGTTGTCTCTGTTGAAAACAAGAGAAGTAATTAAATAATTTCTGATTCCCACTACATTCAGGAGCTGACAGCTCTGGGATAGGACCCTCTGGGGAGTGAAAACTAAGCCGCTGCCATATCTGAGCTGAGTTCTTAGGGGGAGGAGGAAGAGGAGGAGAAAGGCGAGCAGGGAAGGCGGAGCCTTTTTGTCAGCATCTGTTAGTGGAGGTTGGGAACCCTTCCCTCCTTCCCCCTCCCCGGTTGCCTCCACCTGGCTCCTCCCCGTGTTCGCCAAGCTCCCCTCCCCCTTCCCCAAGGACAATCTGCAAGAAAGCTGCTGCCGGGGAGAGCTAAGACTAAAAGGCAAGAGGGGCCATAGGTGAAGAGAAAGGGGAAGAGTGGGAGGCAGGCGGGAGTCTGCGGGCTTGGGAGGAGACGGTGGGGGAGCTGAAAGGAGCCGAAGGGAAAAGAAGAGGCGCTGCGGCATCCGAAGCTGCAGCCGAGGGGGGATGGGCAGGGCAGTGGTGAAGAATTTAGCCCCTGGGCGGCTCTCCCTCCGCTGCGCGCTCTGCTCCAGTCTCTGGGAGTCGGGGATGGTGGTGGTGTCGAAGGGCTTTGCCCTTGGCTGGCTGACCCTGCTCTGGCGCTCATCCAATTCAAATCCGTGCGCCTGTGATGCTGTTCTCTGTATTTCCCCCTCCCGCGTGCTTATAGACGCACATGTGATTATACAGATATGTTTTAGTAGCTGTGACTGCTTATCTGTGCATGCGTGTCTCTGTGAGTCTGTAAGGGATGCTTATATACGAGTCTCCGTGTATTTCAGTGTCCTGGCCTCTGAAACTGTCTCAGAGACTCCGGAGAAGAATATGAGCTGTTTTTAGTTTAGTTTTGTTTTTTTACAAGTCGACACTCCTTACCTTTCCCTTTTTAGGGTGAATTTTCTTCATCACTGAAACCTCCAGGAGTGGACCATCCCTGTATGGGCTTCTACCCAGTGCTGAGTCCCAAGACAGAATTAAAAAAAAAAAAAAATTCAGGGAGGAAGAGATCAGCATATTTCTAGATCTTTCCTTTACAGTTTTTGGCCTTCCTATTTCTTACAGCAGAAATTTGGGCATGAACATTCTAGTTCAATAAGAGCATTACCTCTATTATGTGTTTTTTTGTCTTTCATTATGTATATAATTTAAGTCTTAAATGTGTGTTTAGAAACAGAGAGAATATGGAGGTATATCTATATCCAAGCCTATTTTGAAATTTTCACATATTTGTATTTTATGCAGTTCACTAGTCCATTAATACTTTCACGAAGTATTTATTGAGCTCTTGTGTGCAATGGACTCACCAAGCTTTGGTAGGCTGTATAAAAGTTTTAAAAACATGAGCATGATCCCTCCTCTGGAGAAGTTTTCAGCCGAGTTAGGAAAAATGGCTTTAGCTGTTATCTAGTCCAGTGGCCTGCAAACTTTTCCTAGAAAAGATCAGATAGTAAGTATTTTAGGCTTTGCAGGCCCTTGAGTCTCTGTTACAATATCTACCCCACTCTAGTAGCACAAAAGCAGCCACAGATACAGGTGAGTGAATGGGGTTAGTAAATACACTGTAATTTGAATTTCAGATACTATGTATTTTGCACATATCATGAACTATTTTTTGCAACCGTTTAAAAATGTAAAAACCTTTCATAGCTTGCTGCCATGCAAAAACAGGAGGAGGGCTGTGGGTTGTAGTTTGCTGACCCCTAATCTAGTCCAGTCTTTGTTTCAGTGCATAAGAAACAATTAAAATGCCACATAAAGTAGGATGTTAGTGCTAAATGAATGATGCAGTTCCAGACAATGATTTGGCAAACTCATCCTAGAAAAAATGCCACATACCTCCTTGCTGAATATCACCTTTGAAGCACTCCCCTTGACCATCTGGTGACCCTAGTGCTATTCAGCAAAGAGGGATGTAGCGCTTTTTCCAGGATGAGTTTTCAAACTTAATGTCAGACCTTATACAATGACAGCTCTGATGGCCATTCCAGATAAAGAGTTCCAAAATCACTTCAGAGGCCAGGGCACAGTGGTTCACGTCTGTAATCCTAGCACTCTGGGAGGCTGAGCCAGGAGGATTGTCTGAGCTCAGGAGTTTGAGACCAGTCTAAGCAGGAATAAGTCCTGTCTCTACTAAAAGTAGAAGAACTGGGCATTGTGTCTGATGCCTGTAGTCCCTTAGCTACTCCGAAGGCTAAGGCAAAAGGGTCACCTGAACTCAGAACTCAAAAGGATCACCTGAACTCAGAATCACTTCAAAGTGATTTTGGAACTCTTTATCTTATAGGTTGCTATAAGCTAGGCTGATACCACAGCCCTCTAGCCTGGGCAACAGAGTGAGACTCTGTCTCAAAAAAAAAAAAAAGAGAAAAAGAAAAAGAAAAAACTGCTATGATGGGTGGACTAGGCACTAGCATGGGTACTTTCCAAGGGGAGTACCTCATTTAGCAATGAGGTATGTAGCACTTTTTTAGGATGAGTTGGTGAACTTAATTGTCTGACCTCATATGATTAGAGGAGTTCCAATACAAAGTCTTCCTTGACCTGTGGTCAAGGAAGGTCTAATCGGTTTAACAAAGGTCTGACTAGGGCAGACCTTAAATAATGGAGTGGAGTGTAGATCTGTGCAAAGGGGCAGAGTTGCCATGTGGATGAGGGATGCAGTGTGCCTGGGCACAAAAACCCCTGGGGACAGAAAAGTAATGTTTAGGCGACAGTGGAGTGGGGAATTCATGGAGGCAAAGGCTGAAGGTATAGGCAAGGGTTAGATCATAGAAGCTTTGAATGCCAACCCAAGAAGTTTGCACTTTATCTGTCAATACTGATCATATGTCGTATGTTTCTTAATCTATATCTCTTAACAACACTATGTGTCTGCGTGTATGTCCTCACCTATGTTGCACTGAATGTATTTTATTTTATTTGGCGTGGGTGATGTGTATGTTTACCTGACTTATGTCTCTCTAGGTAGCTATCCTGATTTCCCCAGATGCAGGGCAAAAACATGAGCTCCTCTTTAAACTCCTGTTTATGTGAATGAATCCCTTCTCCACTGAAGCCTCAGGACCTATGACCTTCCCATGAAGGTTTATTTTGTGTCTCTAATAGAGTGAAGAAGGGAACACAAGCAGAGAGAGACCAGCCATTGTAGTAAGCAATTCAGGCGTAAAGAAGCAATGAGGATAGAAAGGAAGGCATGGATAAAGGAAGATAATAAGGGAGAATAATAGGATTTGGTTACTGTTTTGATTCTGAAATGAAGGAGGATATAAATGAAAAAATAAGAGATTTTAGCCTGGAAAACAGAGAGTAATGATGCCATTGGCATTTTATGGATGCAAAAGTATGTTTTCTGTGTTCCTTTAAGAGAGATAATCTCTAAAGACAAAAATATGAAGGGGTTCCCATGTCACATGTACATATCTGTGTACATGGCAGTGAATTTGGATTACTCTTCTTATTTGATAATACATGGTATGAGAGACAAGGCCCAAAGACAAAGGATTAAGAGATACACAGGAGGCTGAGAGTCTGAGAGGGACAGGAAAGGTCACAGAAAGTCCCTCACCATTCCTGAGATGGACACTATTAACTTGCCTGAGCTCTCATGTGCTTCTATAACCTCAAACTCCAGTTTCTACTCCATATCCCCTAACCCTGCTCAATTCCCTAATACCCAACTCTAATCTTAACCATAACGCAAGCTACCTTGCTTTTCAGCTTCTATTTGGCTAGTCTGTCAGTGCCCTAAACCCCATCTGATTCCTACCCTCTGCATTCACCTTCATTAGAAGGGAGGAATCCCTAAGACTGACTTAGCTGTCCTCTTTGCTTTCTGATTGCTGTTGAGTCAACTGCTCTCCTTCCTGACCTTAGCTTTTTCCCCAGATAGGTTCCACTTGGAGTGGGAGGGGACAGGGAAGGATTACCCAGGACTTTTGCAGTCTTGGGCTTGATTACTGTGACATTTCCAGCTTGTCAGCCCACAAAGGTGTGGCCATCCTCTGGAAGAAGTCCAAAGCTCCCTGGCTGCACAGCCCAGACTGAGTGTAGTGGGAGAACCTGACTGCAGTGGCTCTAGCCAGTCTAACAGCCATTTCTTGAGCTAGGAGCACGTTGATCCAGCTGCATTTTAACTGAGCATTTTCTTAAATCCTAGAGTGGATCATGACCCATGAAGAGCACCATGCAGCCAAAACTCTGGGGATCGGCAAAGCCATTGCCGTGTTAACCTCTGGTGGAGATGCCCAAGGTAAGGAGAAGGGGACAAAAAACATGGCTGGTGGGCCCACTGGACTTTCCTGACTCCCTTAGCCACAGGATAGAACTGTCCTTCTGTGGGTTCACTGGAATCCTGGACTTCCCTTTAAAATCTCTGTTAGGTCTAAATCCCTAAGTGTGTTTAGATTTTATTTACCTACATCTTCATAAAACTGCTTCCCAAGTTTCTCTGAAGATTTAGAACCATTTTGGTCCTCTGGTATCTAAAAGTGTAGGTTTTCTTAAGCAACATTGGAAAGACACTAAAGAGAGAAAGTTGTTGAGAAGATGGTAGGTAGATTCCCTTCATACTTTAGAAATGGTGGAAAAGGAAGGAGACCCAGAACTGGTAGTTGGCAGGCCCCAGCTAGATCTTCAGGTATTAACTCTGGTGTTTAGAGAGTTCCTGCAGTGACCAGGGTTAGTCAGGTACTCTGTTTTCTTTGACCTTTCCTCCCCTTCAATTCTTTAGCCCCTGAACAAACATGAACAAGCAGCAGTCAAGCAGTGCAAATTCACTGGGGGTGGAAGGCCAGAAAACAGAGTCAGCAAGAACCCTTCTCTGGGTTGAGTCTAAGAAACCTGGGAGTAATAGAAATGAGGTATATAGGAAAAATGAAGTAGGAAAAAGGGAATGTGTAATTTAAAAAACAGACTTTTCCCCCCTTCACTCATCTTGTATGTTCTAGTTTATAATACATTGATACAGGGCAGAATCTCTGAAAGGGAGGCCAGAACCTGGAGACCATGATGGAACAAAAAGAGAAGGAAAGCAGTCCCAGGTCATCTGCCTTGGTCTGCACCACTGTCCCTAGGCTTCTCTAGACTTTGTGCTAAGAACCCACTCTATAGAGCCCTGTGAAGAAGTTGATTTTCTTTGGGAACTTAAAGTTTAATGAGGAAAGTATGATATATCACTAGAAGGCACATAAATAAAAATAGTCCAGTGTGCATTAACCAAGTAGAATCCCCTTATGTAATGAAATGGTAGGCCCTGGTTGAATTAATATTCATGGAGAATACAGATTTCAAGTAACTGAACTCTCTTTTTTTGCTCTGGGTAGAGTGCCATGATGTCATAGCTCACAGCAACCTCAAATTCTTAGGCTCAAGTGATCCTCTTGCCTCAGTCTCCCAAGTGGCTGAGACAACAGGTGCCCACCACAATGCCTGGCTATTTTTAGAGATGTGGTCTCACTCTGGCTCAGGCTGGTCTTGAACTCCTGAGCTCAGGCAATCTACCTGCCTTGGCCTCCCAGAGTGCTGGGATTACAGGTGTGAGCCACCTCACCCAGCCAAGCAACTGAATTCTTTATATCCAAGTACAGTGCTTAGAAGAGTACCTAGCACATAGTAAATGATAAATATATCAGTAATTACTTAAATATGAATTAGTGAGCATCTACTGTGTATCCAGTAGGATGATAGTCATTAAGGATTGGTCAGTCAGATAGAATTTTTGCTCTTATGGTACTTCTTACTAGTATATTAGTAAAGTTAGACTTTATATTTTTATTTATTTATATATACATATTTTTTTGAGACAGAATCTCACTCTATTGCCCTGGGTAGAGTGCTGTAGCGTCACAGCTCACTGCAACCTCAAACTCTTGGGCTTAAGTGATTCTCTTGCCTCAGCTCCCCAGTAGCTGGGACTACAAGTACCTGCTACAACGCCTGGCTGGTGTGTGTGTGTGTGTGTGTGTGTGTGTTGTTGTTGTTGTTATCATTGTTGCTTAGCAGGCCCCGGCTGGGTTCCAACCCGCCAGCCCCAGTGCATGTGGCTGGCACCCTAACTATTTATCTACAGGAGCCAAGTTAGCCTGGCTACTTTTTTAGAGATGGGTCTCCCTCTTGCTCAGGCTGGTGTAGAACTCCTGAGCTCAAGCAATCCACTCATCTTGGCCTCCCAGAGTGCTAGGATTATAGGCATGAGGCATTACTCCCTGCCTAGACTTTATATTTTTAAATAATGTTTAAATAATTGTGATATATGTTATGAATCAGAAAGTGCTAGAATGAAGAAACTCAGGAGGGAAGGCCCAGAGGTCAGAACTTGGGAAGAATGACCAGATTGGGAATGTAGAACCCCTTTTGAGGCCTTAGAGATGGTAGACCTCTTCTTTCCTGGCAGAATCCCTTGTCAATAGGCCAGATGTGGGTGGCTCAAGCCTGTAATCCCAGCACTCTGGGAGGCCAAAATGGGTGGATTGCTTGAGCTCAGGAGTTTGAGAGTAGCCTGAGTAACAGCAAGATCCTATCTCTACTAAAAATAGAAAAAAATACCCAGGCGGTGTGGTGGGCTCCTATAGAACAGCTACTTGTATGGCTGAGGCAAGAGGATGGCGTGAGCCCAAGAATTTGAAGCTGCTGTGAGCTACGATGCCAAGGCTGGTACTCTACTGAGGGTGACAAAATAAGAGTCTGTCTCAAAAAAAAAGAAAAAAAAAGAATCCCTTGTCGATATTAAATTCTTCAACATAAACTTTTGAGTGTTGATCCTGAAGCCTTGGTAGAATGGCCTATGGACTTAGATTGTCAGATTAGGGAAAGAGAGAGCCTATAAAGAAATGCACATGAGACACAGAGTTATGAAATGATGGAGATGAACTCTCTCAAGAGGGACAGAAGGTGGGCTCGGTGCCTGTGG
>NW_003852465.1:8494120-8495072 GCF_000181295.1 Otolemur garnettii
CTTCTGTAAGAGAAGGACTATCATGGAGACAGGGGCTGTAGACAAGCTGATTTCTCAAGGGCCCACCTCAGCCAAGTGCTATGGGATTCTGATAGGCACCGTTTATCCAAGGAAATATCCTTCTTGAAAATCCACATAACATCATAGGCATATGTCAGTAGGGACTGAGAATGGTAGAAAATGAAATTCTCAGGAGGCAGGGAGTCAAAACAGAAAACTCAAGATAGAGCTGAGAGGTCTTGGCTGAAGGAGTAGCTGAACTTCAGAGTGAGCTTCCCCGAGATAAATTTGATGGCCCTAGTTCTCCCAAGGAGAAAAAACCAAAGAAATGCTTTTTTTTTCTTACGGGATATGGGCCACATGGGAAAGTTAGGTTGAGTTCTGTAAAATCTGTAGAAGTTCTCTCCAGTTCACAAAACTGAGAATTCTCTCAACTCACAAAAACTGATGATCTCTTGAGGCAGAAAAGTGACCAGGAATCAGACATCTTGAGCTGAAAAGCCAAGGACTCTGGGATGCCAGGCTTGATTAAATACCAAATCCTGATTTTCTTTCCAGCCCAGAAATGGCCTCAGCCATGCGACAGTTAGTCTTAAGAATGATGTATTCTGCCTTTAAAAAGGACCTCAGTCACCTGTGTTAGCCTCTGTCTCCAGACAGGCAGTCATTCCAAATGCATATTTATCCTATTTTATTTTATCTATTTTTTTTACTTTTTTTTTTTAGAGACAGAGTCTCACTTTGTCGTCCTCGGTACAGTGCTGTGGCGTCACAGCTTACAGCAACCTCCAACTCCTGGGCTTAGGCGATTCTCTTGCCTTAGCCTCTCAAGTAGCTGGGCACCCACCACAATGCCCGGCTATTTTTTTGTTGCAGTTTGGCTGGGGCTGGGTTTGAATCCGTCACCCTTGGTACATGGGGCTGGCGCTCTACCTACTGAGCCACAGGCGCC
>NW_003852465.1:8496485-8497737 GCF_000181295.1 Otolemur garnettii
AGTCGCTGCCCATCCTCTTAAACTTTTGTGTCTTATTCAAAGTTAAGGTGGAAAGAAACATTTTAGTGTCAGCTTTCAAAAGTCATGATTAAGTCATTTATTATTTTTTTTTCTGTTTAGTCTCATAGGGACCCATCACCCATAGTTTTCTTCCCCAAACCTCTTCCCAATAGGCTATAATTGGACACTCCAAACTATGTGCTTATGATGTTCTGCAGAGCCCCCTGACTGCACCCAGAATACCTACTGGATGGTGCCTGTAATCTTATCCTTCGTTTTGCTTCTACTGAGTTAGGCAGCTGCTTGCGGAGAGTTATTTAGGGCAACATGGAACAGCCAAGGAGACTCCAGCCAGGACTGGTTTGCGGCCAGACGAGGCCAGTGAGGTTGGATAAGAAAGCCCAAAGGATTAACTGGGACTCCTCAGGATAAACTATATACCCCAGTCTGTGATTTTTTAAGGAACAAAGGGGTTGAGGCACAGGAGGGGGGTCCTAAAACTAGGAATACACTCAGATATTCAATTTAGAGGCAAGAAGAATGACTTCTAGAAGTTGATGGGGTTGAGGTAATAAAAAGGCAGATGGAAAAGAGAAAGAATCTTCTTTATTATAGAATTTTTCTTTTCATATTCCCTGCCTACCACCTATTTTTTCCTTTACACAGAAAACCTTTTAAATCATTTGCTTAGCTTACATCTCATCCCCTCCCCAAATTAACTCAGCTTGGGAACAAGGAAACAACCTATACAATTCAGGAGAATTTCTTCTATGATTTTCTAAGATTACAAATTCATACTCCAGAACTCCAGGTATCTAGACAAGAATCTCCTTGGCCTTGTAAAGGGCTGGCAAACAAACACGTGTCCTGCCTGCTCTGTTCTTGGTGAGCTGACTTCATTCATGTTCCCCAAGGCACTCATGGCTTTGTGTTGACTCTGAAGCTCTTCCTTTCCGACACAGCAGGCTTTTCCTGAAGCTTCTGAGAACCCCCTTCCCTGCACAGACTTTATGGTTTTGATTCCTTCAGCTTAAGGGTGTGAAGTTCCCGACTTAGTGATGTCATAAGTAAGTTTTGTCATCAGTGCTCACCTCTTACTGACGAGCCCAACCTTCCAGTCCCCATCTTAGATCTGTTATCAGAAGCTTTGGGCTCTGTTTCCACTTCTTTTTTTTTTTTTTTTTTTTGAGACGGAGCCTCAAGCTACCCTCCTGGGTAGAGTGCCATGGCACCACGCTCACAGCAACCTCCA
>NW_003852465.1:8498011-8507869 GCF_000181295.1 Otolemur garnettii
CCGAGCCTGTTTCCACTTCTTGAAACTGTCCCCTTTTGGCTACCAAGACATTGCTAAGCCCTGGATCTTCTTTTGTCTTTCTTGCTGCTCTCTGTTAGTTTCTGTCACGGAGCCCCCTTCCCTGGCCCATTCCTTCAGTGTCGGTTTTCCTCATGCTTCCATTCCTTACCCTTTCCCCTTATGATTCTACGTGTCCTCTTGCACAGTCTCTTCCAAATCCATAGAGATGCCTCATAAGAACTGCAAACTCAACATGTCCAAATATGAATGTATCATCCTCACCTCTGCCTTCCACAGCCAAACCTGCTTCTCCCCAACCTTGAAATGTAATCACACTACTGATGAGATATAAGTCATCTTACTTCTGTTTCCTGGATGTCTTCCATCCAGTATTTGTTTTGTCCCAAATGCTACGCTTCAGGGCCCTCCACATTTCTTGTCTGGGATGCCTGGTGGCCTCTTAGTCCTAGTAACGTCTCTCGCAAGCTTTCTTCCATGCTGCTGCCAGAACTGCCTTTCTGATATGTAGGTCTCATCATGGCTCTCTGCTCCTCAGAGAGTCTTCATTGTCTGTAACTTTTCTTTCTTGGGGCGAGGGGGTCACAGTCCCTTTTAAGACTCAAATGAAAAGGGCAGTGCTTGTGGCTCAAGGAGTAGGGCGCCAGCCCCATAGACCAGGGGTGGTGGGTTCAAGCCCAGCCAAAAAAACTGCAAAAAAAAAAAATTTAAAAAAGACTCAAATGAAAGCTGTGGATCATCTCCCAAAAGAAATGTCCATGCCCACAAAACTTTTCATACATGTGGCTTTTCATACATGTGGTTTTGTGAGGTTCATGGATTCCCTGAAACCTGTTATCTGTGGGTCCCCAATTAAACCCTAGCCTATAGAATAAAAGCCAAAGTTGTTCATGTGGTACATAGGGTGGCTAAAGTGGTTTGCAAAAGTTGATCCATCATGGCTAACGCTTGAGCATTGCCACCTCTCACCCATAAAGCCATGCTTAGCACAGTATTAGTAGCGTTGTTTCTAGCATGAAACACAAGTTTGGGACACCTGCTGTGTGTTGTGGTAGGCTGGCTCCTGTGCAGTGCCCCTGGGAGAGTTCTTGTCATTGAGCAGCCACTGGGAGAGGGATAATACTCATCTGTGCAAAAGGGAAGAGGCTCTCCTCTGTTTTAGTCCTGACTTGTCTCCCAGTGAAAGCAGACAGCAAATAATTTATAGTATAATTTTTAAGTTCCCCATACTCATCTTATATACAGGGCCACAGGAGGTCAACAAGTATTTGTTGACTAATTGAGTGAATGCCAGGAGAGAGCAGTGAGAGAATAGAGTCCCCACTAATTCTTCCTGTACACTTGGTCACAACCTCTTCTGGCAGTGTGGGAGCCAGGAAATCTGTGTAGTACACATTGGAACACAGACCAACACAAATGATATGAAAAAGCTATGTGTGCGCAGGTGTAGAGTGGGAGAATCAGCTATTTGGTAATAGGCATGCTCATGAACAGACTGTGACTCATCAGGTCACTGAACCACAGAGAGTCATGTCTTTGTCCCGAAAAGCCTACCAAAGCTGATGTCTAGATTCCATGCAGAAAGGAAGGAAAACCTAGTACAGCCGTTGAGATTAGCAGGGCAAGGCAGAGAGGTCAATAGTGTTGATTAGGCATTTTAGAACTTGAATTCACATCTGAACTTTCTGAGTAGTAGCTCTGTGACCTTGACCTCTTTGAGCTGCAGTTTCCAAATCTGCAAAATGGAGGCAACTCCAGGATTGTAGATAGGACTGAATGAGATGATATTTCTGACAAGTTCTTGGCTGTGTCTGACCCACAGCACACATTCATGGCTGATACTCCTTGAGTAGACTCCAATACACATTCAGGAAAATGCTTGCTTGTTCCTTTTGTTATTTCCCAGATTGCCCTGTCAAGGAAAGCTCTTGGGAAGGGCAGGATTTTTGTGTGTGGGAGGGAATTAATGGAGACTCCATTAACATTGAATGTGGAGATTGGGAGTGGGGAGGCCAGAAGACTTTGATGAGAGAGTTATTCTAGATTCAGAGAAAAGCCTAGAAATAGTACTGACCCATATATTTAGCCAGGTGTAACTTCCGTGCATTCCATGGCTGCTTTTCTTAGAAGTAACCTCCCCTGCCTTCTTTCTCCCCTCCTGCAGGAATGAATGCTGCCGTCAGGGCTGTGGTTCGAGTTGGTATCTTTACTGGTGCCCGTGTCTTCTTTGTCCATGAGGTTGGTTCTCTGCTCTGTTCCTCATTCTTGCTCTATTCTCTGCTTCATATGCCTCCCACCCACTTCCCACTTTTTTTCCTCACCTCCCAGTTCCATCGCTGGCTTTGCTTTTCCCTGCTCCCCGTCTCCATGAGTCACTCCTTCCCACTCTTGGTTCCAGTGATAATGGCGGGGCCCAGGGATCTGCAAACTGGGTCTTCATGTTGCCATGTTCAATTTAAAGGAAGAAGTAACTCTTGGTTTTCCTTCTACCTTCCCCCAAATGAGAGAAACTGAAGAGGGTGTTTAGTGTACGTAAGGGAAGAGTCCTGGCGGGAAGAGTCTTGCTGGATTTCTGTAGTTTGTTTAGCTTTCTGAGGTTGTCTCCTCCTTGGCTCCCTTCCCTCAGGTCCCCGTCAGGTCTTGCCTGCTCTTCTTTCTCTAAAGTCTGTCTGCCTTTCTTCTCTCAAATTATATATTCTCTTATCAAGTCTCCTTTCTTCCCTTCCCTCTCTCCAGCATCCCTTTCTCCTATTTCCCATTGTTACCCAAACCATCTGTTGTTACACAATTCCCTTGAGGAGCAGGCTGGAGGAAGTAGAATGAGCCCAAAGAAGGGAGTAAGGGAGCTAAGATTAAATATTAGGAAGAATATCCTCATGTTTAAAAAATGGGAGAAACCAGAAGAGGGTATTGGGAAAGTTACTGTCTCCTTTGGACTGTGGTCAATGTAACAGTCTCATGAGCATCCAAGATGAGCACCCGTCACTACTGGGATGAGGTGACTTGATTCTCAGAGAACCTTTTCCCAGTGATCCTGTCTTAATCCTGGGAATTTGCTGGGAGGGAGCCTCCCAGACGCTGAAGGGCCTGATGTGTCCCACAGGGTTATCAAGGCCTGGTGGATGGCGAAGATCACATCAGGGAAGCCACCTGGGAGAGCGTTTCCATGATGCTTCAGCTGGTATGTTCCAGAGAACTGTCTCATATTTGTCCTGTCCTTGTTTCATCCCACTCGGGTTTGAGCTTATGGTCTCCCCAAATCCCTGCCATGTGGTTTGATGTGAAGGAATTCAGTGGCATGAGAGGGACTATATTTGCCCTTTACTCTTTGCATTTGAAAATATCACTCTGGTTTCCTGGGGTGGGGACAGGGGTGAGAGAGTGATCACAGGATGGTTTGCTTTTTATAGAAAGGTCACAGGGAAGACTTTAGGAACTGGCATGCAAACAGGTCCTATTCTGGGGTCATGGGGAAGGTCTGGCCCTGAAAATAACATTACCAGACTAGAGCCAGAGGCAGAAGCAGAGCTGAAATCTGCCAGTCCTCATGTGATGGAGCTGAGGTGACCTGTAACCAGACCCTTTAAGGGAAGAAGGAACTGAGACAGTTCTTAAGAATGTGCCACTCGGGTGCAAGTGAATCTTTCTAAAAGTAGACTATAGATGTCTTGACGTAACAACTAAGAAAATGACATGAAGGCTATGTTGACTAGTTTGATGAAAATATCTCAAACTGTATATCAAAACACCACACTGTACCCCATGATTGCATTGTTGCACACAGCTATGATTTAATAATAAAAAAAACTAAAAAAAAAAAGAATATGCCACTCATGTCCACAGCCTTTTATGCTACTTAATCCGTATCATTCTAGGCTCCTTGGGCTAGGCACTGTGGGCTAGACTAGTAGAAATACAATCATTTACTGATTTACTGAAAACATTTCCAAATTATATCCCTACCTACATTTTTCACTTCAACCCTCTAAAGATGTATGGGAAGAAATTTAATGTGCAGGGCTGAGTGAAGGCTTTACAAGGCAATGGTGCTTGCTATAATGTGGCTTGAGAATAAGCCAGAATGCTCCATCACCATCCTGAAGTCATGGGTGCCCAGGAGCTTATATGATGTGTGAAAATCCTGAGTATACTTAACTCTCTTGGGGTATCTGGGAGTCCTAGAGAATTAAAGGCTTTCTGCACAAGGAGGTATTTTCTCTGTGAATATCTGGGTATTAAAGGCTCCTGCCACCATAGATTCCCAAGGAGCCAAGGAAAAGGACCACCAGTGCCTAGGTACAGTGGGAAATCTCAGTGTGTTAGCGAGGAAAAAACTTCAAAGCACGTTGGGGTGAACTCCAAAAAAAATAGTTTGTACATGGTCCAATAATGTCAGGCCCCTAGGAAGAATTTCTAGAGACTGAAGACACTGTTGCTGCTTATTCTTCTAAGATGTGAAAGATAAAGATTATTCCAGAACTTAACAGACATGAATGTTTTCACTTGTTCTCTTTAAGGATAGTCACTTTGATGGGCATAGTGGCTTATGCCTGTAATCCTAGCCCTCTGGGAGGCCAAGGCAGGTGGATCACCTGAGCTCATGAGTTTGAGACCAGCCTGAGCCAGAGTGAGACCTTGTCTCTAAAAATAGCTGAGCATTGTGGCAGGTGCCTATAGTCCTAGCTACTCAGGAGGCTAAGGCAAGGGGATTACTTGAGCCCAAGAGTTTGAGGTTGCTGGGAACTATGATGCCATGGCACTCTACTAAGGGTGACAAAGTAAGACTCTGTCTCAAAAACAAACAAAAAAAAGTTTATTTGATAATAAACTCTTTAATGAAATGGGTTCTTAGCAGTCTTCTGTGCATCAGAATGTGGGAATGGGTGGCTTATGCCTGTAATCTTAGTACTCTGGGAGGCCAAGGCTGATGGATTGCCTGAGCTCACAGGTTCGAGACAAGTCTGAGAAAGAGCGAAACCCTGTCTTTAAAAATAGCCAGGCATTTTGGCAGACGCCTGTAGTCCCAGTTACTCTGGAGGCTGAGATAAGAGAATCACTTGAGCCCAAGAGTTTGAGGTTGCTGTGAGCTGTGATGCCATGGCACTCTACTGAGGGCAACAAGTGAGATACTGTCTCACAAAAAAAGATAAAAAAGAATGTGGGAATGATGTTATGTTGTCTCAGCCAGCATCATTTCCTTTTTCTTTGGAAGGGACAAATGACTCTCAAGGGTATCAGGGAATTTCTTAGGGAGTCACGTGGTTCTTTTGGCTCATGACAGTGTTGGAATAGGGAAATCTTAGCATGTTCAGGGAAAATATGGCTGTGTCATCTGGGGAGCTGACTCTTACCTCTTCCCTAAGGGAGGCACGGTGATTGGAAGTGCCCGGTGCAAAGACTTTCGGGAACGAGAAGGACGACTCCGAGCTGCATATAACCTGGTGAAGCGTGGGATCACCAATCTGTGTGTCATCGGGGGTGATGGCAGCCTCACCGGGGCTGACACCTTCCGTTCAGAGTGGAGTGACTTGTTGAGTGACCTCCAGAAAGCGGGTAAGGAATTGCTTTTTGGTTTGTTTTGTGGTAGGCTATCTTGGTGAAAGAAAGTGGATAGGACATTTTTCACATTAGTATCGCTTGTTTGTGCAAGTGCTCACACACACACACACACACACACACACACACAGCCTTCACCTCCCATTGGAGAAAAATGTTACCCAGAAACAGATAGGTGGTCTTTGCCCTCCTTTTTTTGCCTTTGGTTATAATTCTCTTTGGCTGTAGATTCTTCTCTCCCTGGAGACCTTAGGCAGACCAGGCAACTCACCCAATGGCTCCTGGTTTGCTTCTCATTGTCAGGTAAGATCACAGATGAGGAGGCTAAGAAATCCAGCTACCTGAACATCGTGGGCCTGGTTGGCTCAATTGACAATGACTTCTGCGGCACTGATATGACCATTGGTACTGATTCTGCTCTGCACCGGATCATAGAAATTGTAGATGCCATCACCACCACTGCCCAGAGGTACAGGGCCTTGGGAGGCAGGCAGTGTAGGAAGATGGCAGCTGGGACAGGCTAAAGAGCAAGAGGCTGGTGAAGATGAGGGCATTCCAGCTGTGCTGTTGATAACCACCAGTCTTCTGAGGCTACAACACTATTTTATTTATTTATTTATTTTTTGAGACAGAGTCTCACTATGTTGCCCTTGGTAGAGTGCTGTGGCGTCACATCTCACAGCAACCTCAAACGCTTGGGCTTGAGTGATTCTTTTGCTTCAGTTCCAAGTAGCTGGTACTATAGGTGCCTGCCACAATGCCCAGCTGTTTTTTGTTGCAATTGTCATTGTTTAGCTGGCCCAGGTTGGGTTCGAACCCACCAACTTCACTGTATGCGTGGCACAGTAACCACTGAGCTATGTGCGCTGAACTCAGAACACTATTTTTAACTAAGCATGAACCCTAGAGCACTGGAATGGCACTGCTCTGTAAACGCTCTAGGATTTGCCTTTTCCCGCTGTCCAGCACACTATCTACATAGGTGGCTCTGAGGTCTTTAACACCTGTGGGATTGCCTAAAGGATTAGTTTCTAGACCAGCAGCTCTCAACCCGTGGATCGTGACCCACAGGAACTGTATTAAAGGGTCATGGCATTAGGAAGGTTGAGAACCACTGCTCTAGACAGACAAACCCAGGAGACTAAACTTGAGCCCCTCCTTTCCAGCCATATCCTGGAGAGGGTAGATGCCATGGGCACCACTGCTCAGAGATTAGGCAGCTTGGGGGAGGCCACAGAGGGGGCAAGATTAAGGGGGACAGTTTACCCAGGGTAATCCTAAGGACTCCACTTCAGTCTAGTCTTCTCTTTGCTTCTTTTTCCTTTCTTTCCTTCCATTCCCTGACCCTGTCCCTCCCTAGAACACATCCTCTGCACTGACCCTTCCGCTGCTGTGTTCTCTCAGACTCAGGAAGGACACCTTGTAGCTAAAGCGTTTCCCCTAGGCCTTCTGGTCTCTCAGAAAACCCGCAGGGAGGTCTAACAGCATGAGTGCATCTCTCAGAGAGGTTAATTGGCCTAGATGTGGGTGCTATCCATAGGGACACTTGGAATGTGTAAGCCCTATGATTTTCTCTCTTGCAGCCACCAGAGGACATTTGTATTAGAAGTGATGGGCCGCCACTGTGGGTAAGATCCTCAACCCCGCCCATTTATTCTGGGGAACCAACAATAGCCCTTTCCTCTTCCAGATCTGGCGGTGTGGAGGTTCCTTGTGGCGTGGTCCCCTGTCCCACCTGTGCCCCACCTCCCTCACATCCCTGCACATGTGTGTGTGCACACGCTCAGGCACACACTGGGGGCTAAAGTGTGGGCAGTGCTCCCAGATCGGAAGCCGCTGTGGCAGGTGAACATGAACAGAAGGTGCTCTTTAGGGACAGAATCTCACTGGGGGGCCCGGTGCACTCACCCTTGAGTCAAGACTGAGATGGAGGACCCCAGACCTTTCACCACCTGAGGGGTCCGGGAGAACTGGTTGGGTATGGTGAGGCTGTTTGTGGAATCCGGCTCCCCACATGATACTTTTGACTGTCATCTCAGATACCTAGCCCTTGTCACCTCTCTCTCCTGTGGGGCCGACTGGGTTTTTATTCCTGAATGTCCACCAGATGATGACTGGGAGGAACACCTTTGTCGCCGACTCAGTGAGGTACTGGCATTTTATTTTGCCCTTAAAAAATTCCTCACCCTTGTCCACCGATGATCCAGTTCCCATTTCTTTTATTTCACTGACTGTTTTTCTCTTTGTTCCCGACCAGACAAGGACCCGAGGTTCTCGTCTGAACATCATCATTGTGGCTGAGGGTGCAATTGACAAGAATGGCAAGCCAATCACCTCAGAAGACATCAAAAATGTGTGTATGGGTGAAACTACACAGCCCCTGCCGTGGTGGTTTCTGAGTCTCCTGACACTGCCTCTCCCCTTGGTCCTCCTGCTGGTCTCTCCCCCAGTACCAGCCCCTGCTTTCCTGCCATGGGGAAGCACCGCAGGACAGGAGGCCAGGCCATCCATGGCTCACCCCAGTCCCTGCTTGTTTTCTCCCCTTGACTTTAACCCTTTCTGTCCCTCTTTTGGTCCCTTCAGCTGGTGGTAAAGCGTCTGGGATATGACACCCGGGTCACCGTCTTGGGGCATGTACAGCGGGGAGGGACACCATCAGCCTTTGACCGAATCCTGGTAAGTCATGGGTTGTGTGGTCCTCACGCCTTAGAACCCTTAATCTTGCAGTCATGCTGCCCTATACCAGCCTTTAGACTGCAGTGGCCTTTGCCCCATTTCTCTACACTTGGGAGTTCTCTTCCTTACAAAACTCACAGGAGATGATGTGCTTCCCTAATAGTTAGAACCAATGTCTTAGAGCTCTAAGCATCTGTGAAGTTACCAAGGCCTAACCTTAGACACTCAGTTTGAACACTCGTATTCTACTTTCATTAGAAGAGAGTGGCAGTCTCTTTCCTTATCAATAAGAAGGAAATATATTAAACTCCAGTAGTCTTGTTGATAACTATAATGGACGCGTTTCTCTGGAACCAAGTAGAACCTGTGGGGTTCTGATGGCAAAGAGTCATCTAACTTTCGCTGATGGGAAGTAAAGCCCAGTAAACTCTTGGCTTCAGTCTGTAAATGTGAGACTTAACCCTGTGATCTGGAAAGACCTTGAGAGCCCTGGCTCTCTAGGCAGAGCCAAGATGGGGAGTCTGGAGCCAGTCTCTCTTTACTCCCTGGGCTCCTGCAGGGCAGCAGGATGGGCGTGGAAGCAGTGATGGCACTTTTGGAGGGGACCCCAGATACTCCAGCCTGTGTAGTGAGCCTGTCTGGTAACCAAGCCGTGCGCCTGCCCCTCATGGAGTGTGTCCAGGTGGTAAGTACTGATCTGAAATCCCCCGGTTAGCAATCCCAAGCCCCTGACCAGCTTCTAAAGCCACGGGTACAGGAGCAGATAGAAAGGCAGGATGGTGTAGTGACAGACATGGAGAAAGACAGTGGGCTTGGCATAGGAGCTGGAGCATCTCTGAGCCTCAGTTTCCCCATCTATAAAATGCTTCTGAGAAAGATGGGCAATTCTACATCCTCCAGAGTAATGAGACCCAACCAATACTTCATAATATCTGATCTCTAGGCTTCTTATCCTGTCTTTATTGGAAGAGATATGCAATAGCCTATTTAACTTTGTTAAAAGCAGTAGCACATTATTAAGTTCCGGGTAGGTGGCTTTTGTCTCTGTGATTTCAACCTTGAACATGTTTCTCTGAACCAGTGTGAGGTTACTAATACTCGTGTTGAGGGGTATTGTAAAGGTTGGGGGGAAGCAATCTGGTACGGTACCTAGGAAATGTGGAGTGCTCAGGAGATGGTAGCTTTGATTATAGAGGAATTGCTCGTTTGATACCACAGAGCAAACACTGGCTGGGAGCTGGGGTGTCTGGCCTGGTTTTCAGGGCTGGTCTGAATGTGCCCCATCCCGTGGCCTGCTTCTTGGGGAGACTTGGAAGTCCTGAAGACTTGCAGCCTTGCTTGGAACTGTATCTCTGAAAGCTCAAAAAGCTAGAGCACTGACTCACAGAGTGGAATCAGTGGGTGAGAAGCACGTGGCAGGAATCCGTCTCTCTTCCTGAGTTACCTGCAATATCTTCTTCATTTACTTGTTAGTCTAGAGGCTGCTTTGAGGCTGAGGACCTGGGTGTGGAAGGGAGACAAATCAGTGCTATTTATTTGTGATCATTCTTTTACTCTGCCCATAATTCTCATAAATAGAGCATTAAGTCAGCCTTTTTTTTTTTTTTT
>NW_003852465.1:8508494-8511286 GCF_000181295.1 Otolemur garnettii
TTTTTTTTTTTTTTTTTGAAACAGAGTCTCATTCTGTTACCCAGACTATTGTGGCATCAGCATAGCTGGGACTATAGACACCCATCGTCTTGTCCAGCTAATTTTTTTTATTTTTAGTAGAGACAGGGTCTCTCTATTGCTCAGGCTGGTCTTAAAACTCCCGAGCTCAAATAATTCACCTACCTTGGCCTCCCAGAGTCCTAGGATGATATAGGGGTAAACTATCGTGCCTAGCTTAAGTCAGCCTTTTTCTTTGGCAGCTTATTACTCAGAAAATTAAGTTAAAGCAAAGCTATTTCTCCTTCTGTGCATTGGGAAGGTGTGGTGCAGGGTGGGCAGGACTGGGCATGAGCCAAGGCGGGCAGTCTGACAGTGCACAGGCGACCCAGCTGTGCAGAACCCTGCCCTGGGATGCTAACTGCCTCCGTGCTCCTCCCTCAGACCAAAGACGTGACCAAGGCCATGGAGGACAAGAAATTTGATGAAGCCATGAAGCTGAGAGGCCGGTGAGGACATGACCAAAGCTCACTAGCTGCAGAGATCCCATGTCAGAATGAAGCCCCATGTCTATCTGGCTCCAGACCCAAATATGGGCTTCTGCTTCTCCTTCTTTTAGTCTCTAGAATAATGTCCTCCCCCCAAAATTAGTAGTGAGATGACCAAGAGGCTCAAGTCATCGTAGGGATGCTCTCCCTGGGATCCACCTTCTGCGTGTGTGTGGCCTGTTATTTCTGTATGAGGCTCTTAGCTGGGTCAGCACTTTCTCTAGGCCAGGATAGTCTCTTATAGTGCTGGGGATAGTGCTGGGGAGTTCTGATGAGATGGTGGCCCCTTTGCGGCCTCTGCCCAATCCTGCTCTGATCTGGTCTGTTCTTGGAGGTTTGCCCCATGGAACTTCCCTCGGGAGCAAACTTCAGACTGGTATCCCTGTGACTGCTGGCCAGGGACGTGGCCTGAAGATACCGACTGTTCTCTGTACTTTTCACAGGAGCTTCATGAACAACTGGGAGGTGTATAAGCTTCTAGCCCATGTCAGACCCCCAGTATCTAAGGTACTAGCAGCTTCCCCTCCCCTCACTTTGTGAGGTGCTGTTCTATTGTGTGCAGCCTACGCCTTGCCAACTTCTTTGTCCACCGCTAATGTTCAGTGCTGGATACTTGGCCCCACTATGATGATTTCCTCTTAACCACCCCAGATACCAGAGGCCTGTCTTTAGTGTGCCTTGGATATCTCCAACCCAAGACCTGTGCCCAATTCAGGCTAGCAAGATAACATGCAAGGAATGGGAAAGGGGTCTTATGTATTTTTCCTCTGGGAAAATCTGGGATCGATTCCATCTAAGCATATCTAAGCCACCTCTTCCACTGGAATAGTGGTTCTCGGTATTTAGTATATATCAGAATTATCTGGGTTGCTTATTAAACATATGGATTCTTAGGCCCCTAAAAGGGATGAGGGGAGGCAAGCTGCCAGAGAGCGATACGGGGTAGAGGCCAGGAATATGCATGTTTAACAACCTCCCCAGGTAGATTCTGATGCAGGTGGTCCAAGGATCACACTCTGAAAAAGGCTGCTCTGGCAGGTCTCTTATTCATTATATAATGGTAATATCTGAGACCAGGGACAGCAGCTTTATTTATTGATTTGGGATAATGGATTTTGCTTCCATACTATGAGGTAACAAGCTGCGCTGGCATCCCCTGGGAGAGGGGTGTGTCTTGTCACAGGCAGCAGTGCTGATCCCAGGACAAAAAGGGCTCTACATTCTGCCTCCTTTACTGACCTCATTCCTCCTCTCTCTGTCGGGGTTTCTGTCCTCTTCTTTCCCTGCTTCCTCCTACACAGAGCGCTTTGCACACAGTGGCCGTGATGAATGTGGGGGCCCCAGCTGCAGGCATGAATGCTGCTGTTCGCTCCACTGTGAGGATCGGCCTCATCCAGGGCAACCGAGTGCTGGTTGTACATGATGGCTTCGAGGGCCTGGCCAAGGGTCAGGTATGGAGACTAAGGAAGGAGGGTGTGTGTTCTGGGGCCCAGAAACAGTTGCAGGGAAGATGAGTATAGCAAGGTGTGACCTGAGTATTTTTTTTGCTTCTCCATCCTTCATGAACTCTCCCTTCTCTCTCAGGGTTCAGGCAGAAGTAGACATTTAATTTTAGGGCAGTAGGAACAGGTGGGAGCCACTGGAATGAACCTTTGCAAACAACACATCTTATTCAGTTCTCCGTCCCAACGCTCAGCACATTGCCTGGCTTAAGTTGGTGCTTAATATTTGTGAATGAGCAGTAGGGCTGGGGGAAGTTCAGTGTGTGGGCAAAAGCCAATACCTTGTGTTCCTCTTCAGCTGAGGGGGAGCTGAGGGGTGGGGTTGGAAGTCAAGTGGCATCGGTCCCCCACGGGTCTCTTGATGCCCTGGCTTCCGTGCAGCACTGTGTGGCCTTTCCCTGCAGATTGAGGAAGCTGGCTGGAGCTATGTTGGGGGCTGGACTGGTCAAGGAGGTTCTAAACTTGGGACTAAAAGGTAAGTGACACTGTTGGAGCACTTCCTTCCAGTCACCCCTTGATGGTGTCCCTTCATGTGGGGATTAGTTCATTAGGCTGGTCTGCTTCAACCACCCTCTTGTCCATGTCCTCTACCCCAAACTCACAGTCTCTGCAGTGAGGGCAGATATATCCATCCAGGCATCTTTTCACAGCTCTGGCAACTTAGAGCCCCAGCATGTATCTTTGGATAGTTGTGAGAGGGTGGGTTAGGGAGGGTAGCACAAGTCAAAATATTTTAAATACCTTT
>NW_003852465.1:8511465-8514571 GCF_000181295.1 Otolemur garnettii
ATTTTTTTGTTGCAGTTGTTTAGCTGGCCCGGGCCAGGTTCAAACCCACCACCCCTGATGTATGTGGTTGGCGTCATAACCACTGTGCTACGGGCACCAAGCCTAAAGTACTGTCTAATTCTAGCTTTTCTCTTCCTCAATTTTTCTGTCTGTTCCCCAAATTCTAATTTCCCTCATCCTCCATCACTGGTCAAACTAGAACTCTACCCAAGAAGAACTTGGAACAGATCAGTGCCAACATAACGAAGTTTAACATCCAGGGCCTTGTCATCATCGGGGGCTTTGAAGTGAGTGCCACACCATTCCTTCCTCTCTCCATCCCCTGGCCCCTGCTTCCTATTCTCCCCTGCTGCTCTCTCCTTCTCAGGCTTACACGGGGGGCCTGGAGCTGATGGAGGGCAGGAAGCAGTTTGATGAGCTCTGCATCCCATTTGTGGTCATTCCTGCTACTGTCTCCAACAACGTCCCTGGCTCAGACTTCAGCATTGGGGCCGACACAGCACTCAATACTATCTGCACGGTGAGAGCCCACTCTATTTCTCATCACTTTGGGTGAGGATTATAATCCCTGGGCAGAGTGGGCCTGGGAAGTGAGCTGTGGCTTTTGTACCAAACAAGAGGCAGTGTTTGTAAAATGCTTCCCCAAGCCCAGGTATTTTTACACTTTGATGGAGTTCATTCTCCTCATCTAGAAATGCAGCAATACCCTGCATACTAAATGCTGTTTTCCTTTCTGAGGTCATCTAATTTTCCTGTTCTGAGCATCAGAAAGGACAGAGGAGAAGTTCGACAGTGTGGTTGGTGAACGTGCCTGTTGTCCCTAAATGTGGGAACTTGATGAGGTCATGGGGCCCCGCCGGCCCCAGAAGGATGCACTTCTAGAGTGGAGTTAATGGCAAAGGCCAGAGTGGCAAGAATCAGACCCTGACCGTGTCTTTGTGTGACTCATTGTCTTTGCAGACCTGTGACCGCATCAAGCAGTCAGCAGCAGGCACCAAGCGTCGGGTGTTTATCATTGAGACTATGGGTGGCTACTGTGGCTACCTGGCCACCATGGCAGGACTGGCAGCTGGGGCTGATGCTGCCTACATTTTTGAGGAGCCCTTCACCATTCGAGACCTGCAGGTAGAGTGCCATCCAGAGCCTGCTAGGTAGCTCCCCCCACCCCAGTCTGTCCTGACTGTCCCTACAGTGACCTGAGATTTGAGAGCTCAGGTTGGTGATGGAGCTGATCAGTCTGTGAATCCTGTGAGGACTAGAAAGAACACCATGCAGGCATCCTCCAGTGTAACTTCACACACGTGACCATAGCTACTACGTGGGGACATTCACTTTGAGTCAGGTGGCATGCTGCTAAATCCTTTATGTGCATTTTTGCATTTCATCTTCACAACAGACATGCAAGGAAGATACTTTTTCTGTATCACAGAGAGAGAATTACTGAGAAAGGTTAAAAAAAGTTTCTAAACTCGTAATTGAGTAGGCGGTTTAATTGACAGACAAAGTCAATGAGCTTTTACCACAGCGTAGCGCCCTCTAGATCACCCTCGCCAGCATCCCGTTTTTGAGGAACACACTCTTTCACCTCCAGGGTAGGGCTCTGACTCCTGTTTCATGGGGAGACTGTATGATCTTAGTTTTCCTAGATTCTAGTTTACTGGAGGAGAAAATCGCTGTAAAGTGGACGTTTAGCAATAGGATGAGGGGACTCCCAAGGGTAATACAAGACCCCAGCCAACCCCTACCTGGCATGGAGGGTAGGAGTCTCCTCCTTCACACCCAGCTCAAAGCTCAAAAGAAAGAACATGTTTCTTTCAGGTGAAGAGCCACTTTCCACACAAACAACCGATCTAAAGATCAATACTGTGAGCAGTCATCCCTCTAGGGAAGGGGACCCAGAAATCCCTGGAAAGGGAGATGATGAGGGTTCGGGCTGACAACTAATAGTTGCTACAGCTGCCTGTAATGCTTCCTCTTCTAGTTCTGCCTGTCTCATTGCTTCTTAAAAGAAGTAGGTGCAGGCTCAGTGTCCATAGCACAGTGGTTGGGGAGCTGGCTATGGATACCGGGGCTGGCAGGGTTGATCCTGGCCCAGGCATGCTAAACAACAATGACAACTGCAACAACAACAAAAGAAGTAGGGGCAGTTCAGGCCAAGGAGTGGAAACAACTCTCTTCTGTGTCCCTGTTCCTTCTTAGAGAGGCCTAGGGTGGAAGAAGAGAGATTTGTACACTGCCCAGCCTTATCCGATCTGTCTGTGAATCCCATGAGGCTTAGGATGTACTGTTTCATTTTCAGGCAAATGTTGAACATCTGGTGCAAAAGATGAAAACAACTGTGAAAAGGGGCTTGGTGTTAAGGTATATCAACCATGGTTTGTTCCTACGTGAAGGAGAAAATAGGCTTTGCCTAACCCACAGAGGTAGATGCAAGGTTGGGTACACTGAGGAACCAGTCCATACAAAGGGAGGGGGCAGCCTATCCCCTGAGCCCTGGGAGGAGATAGAAAAGGCCAGAACAAGCCTATGAAGGCAGAAAGAGGGAATGGGGAGCCAAGTGGAGTCACAGGCTTTCGGTCTCTACCTGGCAGGAATGAAAAGTGCAATGAGAACTACACCACTGACTTCATCTTCAACCTGTACTCGGAGGAAGGGAAGGGCATCTTCGACAGCAGGAAGAATGTGCTCGGTCACATGCAGCAGGTGGGGAAGACCCCCAGTCATGCCTTCACTAGGCAGCCATAATCCCCAATAATCATGGAGGCTCCCTCTCTATTCTGCAGAGGTGGTCAATGCCACCATAAAGGATGGTCCTGTTATCCCTTACAGTCATAGAATCAAAACATCTTTATCCTAGGAATGATCTTAGAGATTATGTGGTCCGTCCTGCTCATGTAGGACAGGGTTTTCACCCTCAGCACCTTCACCATTGGGGCTGTGAATGCTATTTTTTATGTATTGTAGGGCAGTTGAGCAGCATCGCTGATCTCTACCCACTAGATGCCAGTAGCATCTCCCTCTCACCGCCAGTTGTAACAAAATGTTCCCGACCACTTCCACTTTCCCACTTACTTTTAGTTCAAAGAAAATCTGTTTATGGGGTGGC
>NW_003852465.1:8515517-8516362 GCF_000181295.1 Otolemur garnettii
AGCTGATAAATTATTAAATATGCTGGGCCAGGTCTCCATGGATCCCAGCACTGCCTCAGGGTATCCTTTCATAGTTCCACTTCTGGATTCCTATTTCTGGCTCTAAGCCTTGGGTCTGTCTTTCCTCCTTCTCTGTGTGTCTGGATATCTCTCTCCGAGTCCGTCCTTTTATGATTTTTATCATTCTTTTTCCAGGGTGGGAGTCCAACTCCATTTGACAGGAATTTTGCCACTAAGATGGGTGCCAAAGCTATGAACTGGATGTCTGGGAAAATCAAAGAGAGTTACCGCAATGGTAGGTGGGATGAGAGGGTGGTCCCCATCTAGACTGGTTCCCCAGTACAGAAGCTGATTGACAATTTCTTACTGCAGGGCGGATCTTCGCCAATACTCCAGACTCAGGCTGTGTTCTGGGGATGCGTAAGAGGACCCTGCTCTTCCAACCAGTGACTGAGCTGAAGGACCAGACTGATTTTGAGTGAGTACATCTCCTTTCTGGAGTGGTTCACTCCCTTTTAGTTTCAAGGTCTCTCACCAACCTATCCATGTCTTCAGTCTTTTTCTTCTAGGAGTGGAGTCTTATCCATTTCTGATCTGTTGCCTGTGTTCTGAAGCCAGCCTTACCTGCCCAATTTCTTCCTATAAGCATTTGGTGGAAGTTGATTGGGGCACTGACTGATTGTATCATCATCTATCATCTATCTCATTCCTCCATAGGCATCGAATCCCCAAGGAACAATGGTGGCTGAAGCTGAGGCCCATCCTTAAAATCCTGGCCAAGTACGAGATTGACTTGGATACCTCCGACCATGCCCACCTGGAGCACATCACTCGGAAGCGGTCTG
>NW_003852465.1:8516470-8530146 GCF_000181295.1 Otolemur garnettii
CAGTAGATCTAAGTCCACATTTTCTCAGTGTTTTATCTCCCTTTCCAATAGTTTTCCTTTTATTTTGCACCATGATCAGCTCTGGCCGGGAACCGGAGGCGAGGGTGGTAAATGTGAGCTCCATTAGGTAGAATTTATCTTGACTTCTACCCCAGTTTCATCTGTCACACAAGGCTGGGCTCTTCTAATGCTCCTGCTAGATGTCATTTACTAAGTTAGAATGTTCCTAAAACATAAGCTTTATTTATTTCTTTGTGGTAACAAAGAGCCTTGGTTCCTCTACTACTTTTCCCACAGTGACAAATTATAACTACACTAATAAATGCCAACTGGTCACTGTACTTTCGGTTCCTGTTATCATCTTTACAAGAGAATGTAACACTATCAGCTGTGTGTACCAGACCTGCCTAGATCGACCACCTGGGAAAAGAGCCCATGTGATCATCCTGTGTAGGTCTCTAACCCTCAGATTATTTTTCTGCAGGATTCTTGGCTTTGCACACAGGGTCCCACACATGGTACACCGACCACACTGGCCCTGGTCCTGTGCCAGTCCCTCCCGCATGGTCTGCAGCCAAAGGCACACTCCTGTCTCCCTCAGGCGCAGAATTAGGTTTCACCCCTTGATTATAGACCCATTACCCAGAGTGCCTTTTCTACAGCCACCCCCCAATCTCAGCTCCACTGACAATCCAGCATTCTTCCTTCTCAGCTTTCCCCCCATACTCCTTCCTGGATGAAAGCCAGACTCTATTTGACAGAACCTTTATGGGGAAGAGATGTACATTTTGGAAGCTTGGAAAATAGAGACATCTAATCCTGGACCTGGTTTGGTGGGTTTATTGAATACTGCTTTGGAAAGATGTCAATTCTTATTCAGGTGTAATTTGTCTTCTGTTCCACAGCAGCTGGTTCTTCTCTCTTATTACCTAAGTGCCCATGTAGGGTATTTGGTCCTTGGGATTGGAACTATAGACTATACCCCAAATTGACAGGATGGTGCCTTTTTAAATGCCAGGTTTAAGATTAGCCTCCAGGCTCGGCGCTTATAGCACAGTGGTTATGGTGCCAGCCACATACACTGAGGCTGGCCGGTTCGAACCTGCCTGGGCCAGCTAAACAATGACAACTACAACAAAAAATAGCCAGGCGTGGTGGTGGGTGCCTGTAGTCCCAGCTACAGGGGAGGCTGAGGCAAGAGAATTGCTTAAGCCCAAGAGTTGGAGGTTGCTATGAGCTGTGACACCACGCCACTCTACCCAGGGTGACATAGTGAGACTCTGTCTCAAAAAAAAAAAAAAAAAAAAAATTAACCTCCAATAACCAGATCCTGGCTCCCAGCACAGGCACATACATTTCTCCCAACTCATAGTTTTCTCACTCGCCTGATGAAGCAGGAAAGACATTCAAGGTATCAAAACGGGGGGCGGAGGGGGTGGAGCGGGGGTTGGGGGGGGAGGGGGGGCGGGGGGTTTCCTCCCTCTCCTCTCCTCTAGCACATCACTTTTGCTAGCTGTCCAAAGTATTACTGCCAAACTCTTGAAACATATTAAATAGTAGTGACTGAGATGGCTTGTTGTCAGTCATAAATTAAGGCAGACAAATGTTTTTTGCACAGTTCTTTAAGTGGAAGAAAAATTAACAGTAAGTATCAAATGGTATGGTAGGCATTTTACATGTTATCATTGAATTCTCAAAATAGCTTTTTGAGGGAGTGGCAACAGTTCTACTTCAGAGATGAGGACACCAGGGCTCAGGGGTGATTAAATAATCTCCTTTAACATTATTCAAACAGAACTCAGACTCAGCTCTGACTGCAGAGGTCATACTCATTCCTTATGCCTTGTCTTCCTTACCATGATACATCAAATCCTCCAACATAGGGCTGGAACACGTAAGTGAAAGGGCAGGTCCAAGTATTCCTTCACAACATCATAAGTGCTAATGGCTGTTAAGTTTATATAATAGGTTCCTTTCCTATCTTTAATTCTAGAATTGTTTTGTTCAGGAAATGATAAAGAGGGAAGAGATGGCTGGGTGGGAAGCTAATCACAGAGGAAAACATTTAGCATCATAAAATGATCTGGAAAAAACAATATCACAGTAAAGACCACTTAAAAACAAAACGAGCCAGGCACAGTCGCTCACGTCTGTAATCCCACGCCTCCTCCCCAGAGGCTGAGGAGGGAGAATTGCTTGAGCTCAGGAGTTTGGAACTTGCCTGAGTGAGAGTGAGACCCCAACTCCTAAAAGAATGAAAAACCCAGCTGGGTGCCACGGTGAGCACCTGTAATCCCAGTGGCTTCCAAGGGCTGAGGCAGCAGGATGCTCACCTCAGCCCAAGCCTGAGGTGCAGTGAACTGTGATGCCATTGCACTCTGCTCAGGGCATAGAGTGAGACTGTCTCAACAACAACAAAAAAAAAGCAAAGAAATAAAAATAAAAAATAAGCAAGGAAAAAAACCCAAAGAAACAAAAAACAAAACCCATGAAGCTACATGCTATTAACCCAGAGTGAAAAAGATAAGTGAAATTGGGTTTAAACTCTTAAGTGGAGGTGAAGCAGAACTTATTAGCCACCAGTGATGAAGTAACTGAGAAAACACGTATTATCTTTTTCCACATGGACAAAACGTATCTCCCTTTCCAGAACATTAACTGTGTCTGTGATGAGAAATGAAGTAGCGGCTCGGTGCCTGTGGCTCAAGTGGCTAAGGTGCCAGCCACATACACCTAAGGTGGCGGGTTCGAATCCAGCCCAGGCCCACCAAACAATAATCATGGCTGCAACAACAAAAAAAAATAATAATAACCAGGCGTTGTGGTCCCAGCTACTTGGGAGGCGGAGGCAGGGGACTCCCTTGAGCCCAGGAGTTGGAGGTTGCTGTGAGTGCCAGGGCACTCTACCCATGGGGACAGCTTGAGGCTCTGTCTCAAAAAAAAAAAAAAAAAAAAAGAAATGAAGTAGCATCTAAAGCAGTGGTTCATAATCTAACCTGAATATTATAATCACTGGAGTAGGGGTAGGGAGTTTAGACCTATTAGACTCTAGAGGTGGAAACTAGGCTTAGTATTTTAAAAAATTTTTCTTTTCACTATCTTAAAAGAAAATGTCCCTAGGGAAAGCAATGGATCTCATTGCTGGCTATATATTATAAGCGTTTTAAGAATCTTAGAAATCTGCTGATGCCCCCAGCTCCACCCCTAAAAATTCTAAACATTTGGCATAGGGCGAAACCTTGGCATCAGTGTTTTTAGAAAGCTTCCTTGGTGATTTAATGTGCAGCTGGGGTTAAGAACATAAAAGTGGTAGTTCCAAATTCGGGTTGGGGGAGGCATGAAGGAAGGGCAGCTCCTCAAATGTGCTGCCCAAGCCCTCCCATTCCCTGTATTGATGCCCAGAACCGCTGTTAAGGGAGCCCATGGGATGGAAGGACACTGAAGAGCTGGGCAGTAAAGGAGGGATGTTTTCTAAACAGAGGTGAGGAAGGAGCAAAGAAAAGTAGGCACAGTAGAAATCACAAAACTGCTTTTAGAACTATTTATTATTATTTTTTTTAATGGGCAGAAAACACCACAGCAAAAGGACAAAAGCAGACATTGTTTTTCAGATTAGCTGCGTCAGCAGATTCCATTCATTTTATAGTTCCCAATCAGCTTTTATAAAAAAAAAAGTTTTTTAAAATTTGCATTTAGTTCATCTAAGATCAATAACAACTTGATCTAGTTTACAAACATGAAATGAGTATTGTTAAGAATTATTCATTGAGGCTCGGCTCCTATAGCTCAACCGGCTAAGGCGCCAGCCACGTACACCTAAGGTGGCGGGTTCGAATCCCCAGCCCGGACCCGCCAAACAACAATGACGGCTGCAACCAAAAAATAGCCGGGCGTTGTGGCGGGCGCCTGTGGTCCCAGCTACTTGGGAGGCAGAGGCAGGAGACTCGCTTGAGCCCAGGAGTTGGAGGTTGCTGTGAGCTGTAATGCCACGGTACTCTACCCAGGGGGACAGCTTGAGGCTCTGTCTAAAAAAAAAAAAAAAAAAAAAAAAAGAATTATTCATTGAAACAGATCTTTTTTGGGTAGGTGGGCCATCTCTAAAGAAGCTCTTATATGTTCTTTCCCTACTCCTTCCCCAACTCCACTCCCCCACCCCCAATGTCTTATATAAATCAATGAAAAGCAAAGGTTCCAAAACTGAAAAAAAAAATAACTCCTCCCCAGCTACAGTGAACACCTCAGTCAAAGGTGCAGAACTGCCTGCTAAGCCCAAATTGGCTTTCAGGAAAAGTGTGAGCTGCATTAGAAGAAAAGTTCTCAGGACTTTTAGTTCCTAGGACCACTTAGAACCCACCATCTCTTCTATGTGGAAAGCAGCAGGATGATCTTTCTGAAATAACATTACTGAACTACCGTAATCTTGGGCACACCCATGGAAAAGAGGCAAAAAGGACAATTTCCTTTGATGAGGGGAAAAGGGGCCAGTCCCTTCTGAATGCCTCTTGACAAGGCACTCTAGGGAAATCATCCAGCCCCATTCTGAATCTGCACACTATTTGAAGTTAGAGTATTTTCATTTTTGAGATGTAATTATTAGCTGAAATTATGATTTTCTTAAATTTCACAGATCAACTAAAATGCTTTCTAGAAAGCATTGTTCCAAAACATTAACCTGTTCCCAAAGGAAAACCACACACACAATTCTTTACTTTCCATCTCCCTAGGGAAATTTAGCAGGTATTGTTGACTCCATTAAAGCAAAGAGGGTGGAGGGAGATCTCTTTTGCAGGTTGCAATATAAAAAAGTCAAGTAAGCAATAAACGGAAAACAAAAGTAAGGGATTTTTTTTTGTTTTTGTTTGGTTGCTTGGTGGGGAGGGGAGGCGGTGTAGAGGTTACTGTTGTGACATGTTGCGTTGAAATCTATAAACCATACAACAGGAACAACTGCTTTTCTGTTTTCCATGACAAAGAGACAGTACTTCACTGAAAAACCTCACCCAGAGTTGCTTGCAAGATGGTGCAAATGTCTCCTCCAGGCTATTCTACAAGTAACAGGTATTCCTTCAAAGAAGCTGGCAGTGGAAGGCCCTTCACTGCATCTGGCAGATACTGGAGTCCCAGGCTGCGGCGCACAGCATAGCGGGAGAGTGTTTTTAGAGTTCCTGGGGCTGAGCACAGAACAGTCAGTTTTTCACACAGCTGCTGGTCTCTGGCCACCTCTCGGGGCATAGTACCATTTTTCCTCAATTCAAAGTGTCCAACAGCTCTGTGGAGGAGCTCAAAGCAAGAGTCCTCTTTCTCTGTTCCAAGTCCCCTGACTAGTAGGGCCACCAGACGGGAGATGGGTGTCTGACCTTTTAGGTTGATAACTCTGACCTCTGCGCCATAGTCAAGGAGGATGCTGACACTCTCAAGGTTTCCCTTCATGGCAGCCCAGCTGAGTGGTGTATCATTGTTGTAATCCAGGGCATTGACAGAGGCCCCACTCTCTAGGAGAGCCCGCACACACTCAGCATTGTTCTTAAAGGCTGCCCAATGAAGTGGGGTATCTCTGTTGCCATCCAGTGCGTTGGGATTTGCACCGTACTCCAAAAGGACCTCAACACAAGCCTCATCTTTCTCTGCTGCATAGTGGAGGGCTGTTCGGTTGTAACCATCCAAGGCATTCACCTGTAAGAAAGGGAAGAGCTATGTTATAGTAAACAGACTATTGGAAGGAAGATGGGACAGTAAAGCAGGTGGCAGTGCTCTGAACAAGAAAATCAAGCAATTCTCAGGGAGTCTTGGTGATGCAGACAAAGATACAATGAATCTTAGGTGCAAAAAGGAAAAGAACTGGCTAGGTGCCTGTAGCACAGTGGTTACAGCGCCAGCCACATAACCCAAGAGTGGTGGGCTCAAACCTGGCCCAGGGCAGCTAAACAGCTAAATAACAATGACAACTGCAACAAAAAATAGCTGGGCACTGTAGCGGGTGCCTGTAGTCCCAGCTACTTGGGAGGCTAAGGCAAGAGAATTGCTTTAAGTCCAAGAGTTGGAGGTTGCTGTGAGCTGTGAAGCCACAGCACTCTACCAAGGGCAATACAGTGACACTGTGTCTCAAAAAAAAGGAAAAGAACTGTCTCGAAATCACTAGCACTCTATGTTGTGCCTGACTAGCTGGCCTGTATCACTGAAGTTTTTGCTGCAATGTTCACTATTTATTAGAATCTCTACTATAGCACAAGGGGTAAAGCAGGAAAAGATGAAATCTAAGTGCTTGTAACAGGTCTGAAAGACATTTACTGGAGAGCTGTTTGAATATAAAGTCAGAGTAAGAGTTTGGGGTCATTTTACTTATTCTGACTCTTTCCATCTCCTATGGCAAATGGTAACTACACTAAAAAAAGATGAAGTCAAAGCCCTGCCCATATAGCTTTGCTATGTTCTTCAACCATACAGAGAAACTCAAAATGTTAATCCTAGGCAGTCCTTTGCAAAAACATGCGATGGTTTGACAAGAGAACCCTGATGCAAACACGTACAGGGAAAGGCACAACTCTTCCAATGCTGAGAAAGCAGATGGCTTGCTGAAGGGCAGCAGCACCTATAATTTTTTACCTCAAATCCCCAAATTTATATATAGGATATTGTATATTCCCCCATTAAGTCCAATAAAGCAAAACTGAAGCATTTAAGTGAGTTTCATCTCTTATTTGGCTAAAACTCATATTTTTCTTCTATGTTCACTTTCATCATTGACATAAATCACTCCAGGGTCAATCTCAAAGAAGCAGGTTTAATCACAAGAGTTAAAGGATAGATAAAGGCAAGTAGAGAACCACTGTATACATGGAAATGAGGATCCTGGGACTGTCTCCTTGGGCCCACTGACCTGGGCGTGAGGCTGCACCAGCAGGCAGGCTCAGCACAGTGCATTTTCACGACCACTCACCAACAGTCAAAACTGCTAGTTTATTTAACAAGCACTTACTTGGCAATTACTACATGTCAGTATTCCAAACTCTTTACAACTGTATGAAGGAGATACCATTCCCATTTACCAATGGGGAAATTGAGGCAAAGAAAAGCTTTTTTAAAAAATTATTTGTTTTTGTTGTTTGAGACAGAGTCTCACTAAGTCACTCTCAGTAGAGTGCTATGATGTCACAGCTCACAGCAACCTCAACTCTTGGGCTTAAGTGATTCTCTTGTCTCAGCCTCCCAAGTAGCTGGGACTACAGGCGCCCACCATAATGCCCAGATATTTTGTTGTTGTTGTTGTTGTTATTGTTGTTTAGCAGGCCCTGGGCCAGGTTCGAATCCACCAGCCCCAGTATATGTGGCCAATGCCCTAACCACTGAGCTTTGGGCACTGAGCCTATTTATTTGTTTTTTAAGTATTTTGTTTAAGTGGCTGACCTGGTATCTGAATTCATGAAATCTGGCTCCAAAGTGTATTCTTTTAGTTATTTATTGTACTGTGCTGCTTCATGCCAATTTGCCTACTTTCAAAAATTGATTTTTTTTTTTTTGAGAGACAAGGCTCAGGCTGGTCTCAAACTCCTGAGCTCAGGCGATCAACGCACCTCAGCCTCCCAGAGTGCTAGGATTACAGGCATGAGCCACCATGCCCCAGTCCTAAAATTAAACTTAAGATACATTAGCAGGAAAATAGGAACAAGATATGCTAAACATAGAATAATTAGTGGGCAAAACAGCACAAGTAGGGATTGCCTTATGATATTTATCTCCCAGTGGCAATGGTATTAGAACTGCACATCTGACAGTAGGTCTCAGGTGGCTTAGATTTAGTCAGAGCTGAGGGATCTCTGCTCTTTTTTATTTTTTTTTTTTGTAGACACAGTCTCACTTTATGGCACGCCATAGCATCAGACAGCTCACAGCAACCTCCAAATCCTGGGCTTAGGCGATTCTCTTGCCTCAGCCTCCTGAGTAGCTGGGACTATAGGCGTCCACCACAACGTGCCCAGCTATTTTTTGCTGCAGTTTGGCCGGGGCTGGGTTTGAACCTGCCACCCTCGGTATATGGGGCTGGTGCCCTACACACTGAGCCACAGGCGCTGCCTGGGATCTCTGCTCTTAAGAGTTCCTGGATAGTCAACAGGCAATGAGAAGAGTAAATAGAAATATAAACAATCCCAAAAAGGTATTCTGGGAGGGAAAAGGAAGATAAAACTCTTTCTTGGAATGCTGGACAGTCTAAATTACGGAGAAGAAAGACAGGGGAATGAAATCCTTAGGGTCATTTTATATATTTGCCATTACCTTTTCAATATTAGCTACACAATGTTAACATGAGTTAGGAAGACCAGACTGGAGGTGGGAAGAAATGGAGGAGTGATAGTAAGAAATTCTAAGAAAATGTAAAGCTCAAATTTCAGCAAATCATTAATATGAAAGTGTTAAACACATTACCTCAGCTCCTTTTTCCAGGAGTAACTCCACACAGTCAGCATCTGACACCATACAGGCACAGTGCAGGGGTTTCAGTGTGCCGTGGGTGCAGTTCACATCTGCTCCCTGAGGGAAGAAGCAAACTGCAGTCAGCTCAGACCTGCTCAGCACGACAAGGGTCAGAATTGAGTCCATGGGGTAGAGAGTGCTAGCCTGACTATACTGTAAATATACTGTTGTTCCTAGGTTCCCTTTCTATTAATTAAATATATAATATTATAATGCCAATGTCCAAACCAAGGGAATACACTGACGATGAAGGAAAGGAACTGTTAATTCCTTAGATCAAGTTATTAAGTTTCTCTACAAGGTAGCCTGCCAGATGGTCATCTGGACATCACTGAGGACATAACCTCATGTGTAAAAGCAGTATGAACCTTGTTATTGGACAAGAAAATTGGACCAGGAATCCACTTTCTATGACTCCCACACTCTGATAAAGTAGGAAAGTGAGGCTGTCAGACTGAGGCCAGAACTGGCATGCTCTTTTCACTATTCGACAAATGACCGTTGCCTATACTAGGGTCATCTAACATTATTTTTGTTTGTTTGTAAATATCTTCAAAGTAGCCTCTTAGTATCAGTATTATCTGATGCCCAGCCCCTGCTGGTTCTCTGATCTCTCCAAAAGAGATGGAGATACCAGTCACACTAAAGTCACTGAATGACTCAGCAGCAGAGCTAGAATTAGGATGTGACAAAGTCTCTACTGCTGAGTCTTCTGACACCACTTTTCAGCTGAGAACAAACTAACACTATACGGTTTTTCCTTCTCTGGTTGTGCCACATTCTCAAGCAGCTCCAGAGCTCCAAGGTGTAAATAGGAATCCAAAAGTCTTAAGACTGTTTTAAAACAATGTACAGAAGTAACCATCTGGATGTATCTTCTAGTGATCAAAATAGTAGTCTGTAATTTCTCTTCACCAAGGAAAAATACACAGAATAGGGTAGTAAAGACCCTCTGGGATACTAATCATATAACACAATTACTGAATATCAGGGCTGAGATATCAGATAGGATGTTGGCCTAAATTATAATTTCCATACATTTTAGGGATTGACATAGCAGTTGTTAAGACATAGGCAAGCAAAATCTCTCCATGTAATTATTATAACCCACATATGAAGAAAGGCTCACAAGAATTTGAAAATGGGTAGCGCCTGTGGCTCAAAGGAGTAGGGTACCGGCCCCATATACCGGAGGTGGCGAGTTCAAACTCAGACCCAGCCAAAAATTGCAAAAAAACAAAGAATTTGAAAACCATCCCAGCTACTTGGGAGGCTGAGGCAAGGAGATCACTTGAGCCCAAGAGTTTGAGGTTACTGTGAGCTATGATGACCGCTGCTTTGCCTCACCCAGGACAACAAAGTGAGAGACTCAGTCTCAAAATACACGCACACACACACACATACACAACACAACGAATTTGAAAAACACCTCTGCTTCGCTCTCCTATTCCTTCCCTTTAATAAAACATGTACAGAAGGCTTTTGAGCTTGATGGATTCCATATGCACCATATTCAGACAGAGATTTTACAAAGAACCTGAGACTAGAGTTATCTAGAACATATTTCATGAAGAAAAATATCAGATACATAGGGTGAAAGAAAGCAAGCAAGCAAAGAAAAACATTGGGAAGACTGTATTTTAATGATCAAGTTAATACATTTAACAAGATTGTAAAAACTCCTTGCTATCCTGTGCTGAGTTAAAGATGCAAATCTGTAATCTATTAAGATCCCCCCAAAGGCTTTCATGTCAATAACAGCACACTCACCCCTCTGATGAGGTCCTCTACATTATCATGTGGGAAGGAACGAATGGCAGCGATTGTTCGGATTAAGCGCTCTGAGAGAGAGTATTTGCTCTGAATGCTCTGCATAATATACCACATACTGGAACTCATCAAGGCTCAGAGTGTGTTCACATGCTCCAAATTGCCTGAAACAAAAAAGCTTTAGGGATTATATATCACTAACCACACCTGTCCTTAGGGTTACACTTTCTCTGGGGCCTTTCTAACATTAAAAAGCAAATTTCAAGGAGGTCAGTGATAAATCAACACCATCTTTTATAATCATAAAGCGCCAGATTCTAAGAGTTGCTCAGGGAGCTGGGTGAACCTGTACATCAGGCGTCCTCAAACTACGGCCCGTGGGCCACATGCGGCCTGACTAGGACATTTATCAGGCCTGCTGGGTGTTTTTGCTGCCGCTGCCTGTCCTGCTTAGCAGCCGACTTGTCCTGGGGCCTGTAGTCTGGCCCTCCAACAGTCTGAGGCACAGTGAACTAGCCCCCTGTTTTAAAAGTTTGAAGACCCCTGCTGTACACAAATGTTCTGACCCTCAAGACTTCCATGATTTAGTTTAGCATAAGATTTCCCTAAGACATAATCAGACCCCCATGGAGGTCTGTGTGGTTGATAAACAAGAGTAGGCAAGGAATGAAATTTTTTAAAGGCTGATGATGCCACAAAACATTCTGTTCTTCTCAATTTTTGTGGATTTTATTATTAGTACCACCTTTAGGTCATTTGTTACATTTGGCCTACAGTATAGTTACATATTATACATATTGTTTCTCCACATAAATTGTACTCAGTTGGAGGGCAAAGAATTTATATTCTACTTTTTTTGCCCATGGAGGCCAGCCACAAACTCTCACAAAAAGCAGTTATTTAACAAATATTGGTTGACTGAGAAGAAAGGAAGGTGGCTACACAAATCTATCTTAATCATGAAAAAGCATCTGAAAAATATTTTCAAATGTCTTCAGCTGAGAAGAAATTAGGATATACTAGAGGTAATATTCTAAAATAAGGAAGGAAAGTGAAAGTATACTCTGGAGTCATCTATATAAAACTAGACAAAAATTAAAGTTCATACCAATGAAATATGCTTTCCGTTTTAGAAAATTAAGCAGATTTCAAGTGAATAAGTTTCAATAATTGGCAATTCAGGACAATGAGAAAAAGATTTGGGGAAATATATGTTGAAGCCACAAAATGACAGAGTTCTAAGAGGAAAGAAGAAAATGATGCAATATACTTAAATTCAAGTATGATGAAAGTTTTGTCTGCATAAAAGGTACTACTTAGGGAACATTTAAAACGGCAGCCAGTAAGGTAGGCCATTTCTATGAAAAACCACATATCAAAACGCCTATAGCTCAACTGGCTAAGGCGCCAGCCACGTACACCTAAGGTGGCAGGTTCGAATCCCCAGCCCGGACCCACCAAACAACAATGACGGCTGCAACCAAAAAATAGCCGGGCGTTGTGGCGGGCGCCTGTGGTCCCAGCTACTTGGGAGGCGGAGGCAAGAGACTCGCTTGAGCCCAGGAGTTGGAGGTTGCTGTGAGCTGTAATGCCACGGCACTCTACCCAGGGGGCCAGCTTGAGGCTCTGTCTCAAAAAAAAAAAAAAAACAACTAGGGAAAATATAATATGCAGTATTAGCTGTCTAACTATAATTGCTTAGAAATCTGTATTCTTCTTACTATAAAATGTAAGTTTCTTGGGCATAAAGATAGTGCTGAACACATGGTAGGTTCTTAGTAAATATTTGTTGAACCAATGTAAAGTTAATAAAGTCAAGACTTGCAGTCAAAGCATATTATGCATATGAAATTATTTTGGTCATTTCATAATATATAATTTTTGCTTTTTTGTGATGGAGTATCCCTTGATACATTGTATATACTGTAAACACTGACAGTTTCTATTTTGCTAATCCAGTAGCCATTTATGTAAATTCTATTAATCAAAGATACAAGTTAAAAATGTTCAATTCATAGGTGTCAATGACTTAAATTGGGTATTCTTCTCCCCTCCTACTTTGTTATGAATAAGCTTACACACTTGTTTATATGTCTCTTTGAAATTTTCTAGTTTAGACTTAGCATGTTTTCATCTCTCAAGTAGTCACTAAACTCAGTAACAAGGGTCTGTATCTTGTTGCAAGGAAAAAAAAATGGCAAATGTGCATTTGAGTAAAAAAGGCAAAGGTGCATTCTAAGAATGGGGACAGAAGACAGAACAGCTAGTTAACCCAGGAAGCTTGGGTAATCCGGTAAAACTAAACCCTCATTTTCAGGGCGCTCTTGGACTCCAGGATAAGAACTCCTGAGATTATGACCAGTGGCCTGCTGCTGCCTTGAAGCTTTTCGTGAAACTTCAGGGCAGACTGGCAACATTCACTGTCGGGGAGGGTCAAAGAAATCTAAATTCGACCTATCTCTCGATAGCAGTCCGTGCACAGTTTGACTCCTAGCGGGCCCTTTCTCTTCCGTTTTCTTTCGCCGCGGGGATCCACAGAAAACGTCAAGTTCTTTTTTTTTTTTCATTGGCGAAGCATAAAGGAAGACAGACGACACTCAACAGCTTTAGTGCAAGTGAGGCCTCGGCCTAGCCAGAGGCGCCCCAAACCCTACTGCACCTGCTGCGGGAGGGCTGGCAGCAGCTGTCTCGCTGAGGCTAGGGGGCCGGGGACAAGGGCACAAAATGCAACGACATGTGGTGTCACTTTCCGCATGAGCTCCCAACAGACCGCAACAATCCCAGGAAGTCTCGTACTGAAAGGGGGTCCCGCAATCCGCGCTGGGAGAGCCTGGAGGTGGTCAAATTCCCGTTCCGAGCTACCCCTCTAAAGGCCCAGAACCATGTCTCGGCCTCGAAGGCTGGCGGGCCTCGAGAGGGGAGTGGAGGAAGCGTTACTGGGCGGGGTGCCCCGAATCAGGCAACCTCGCTGCAGACCTTCCCGCACCGAGGACGACACTCACCTAACCGTGTGGGCAGAGCTGGGTCGTGAAAGCCGCTGTCAAGGCGTGAACCGGAAGCAGAAGTGGTCGGCAGCCGACCCCTCTGTTTACAGGACGAGAAGAACGACTAGGATGGGCGCCTGCGCACTAATCAAGTACTGTGAGCGGAGCGCGCCTGCGCAGACTTGTGCATTAGCTTTGGGCCTATGAAGAGGTTTTGCGCGCAGGCGCAATGTGGCGCTCTCGACCACAGCCCCAGGTCTCCGGTCTTCCTCGTTTGTGAACCGTGGCTGTGGGGCAGAGTCTGTGTGGCCGAGCCTGCGTGGACCAGGCCTGCAGTGGGTTCATCCCATCTCTACCTCCCTCTTTGTCCTTCTGAAATCGGATCAGGGCACCTTATTCTCAGATTATTCCCATACTCTCTAAAGACTAAACTAATGCCACCTTTGTCCACTT
>NW_003852465.1:8530419-8531151 GCF_000181295.1 Otolemur garnettii
TCTAGGCAGAGAGATGATGACGCCTTTGAGTGACATACTTTACTTACAAAGCATTGATATTTCCAAGTCAGGAACACATGGTGCTGCCTGTATGGAACACACAGGTGCAGCCTGTTGCACTAGGAATGCCTCAGCACGTGCTCCTCAGAGTTTGTTCTAAGCAACCCGATTTAACCAATTACAGTCGAAATCTCAGCCAGAGAGCTCAGATGCATCAGTGAGAGAGGATGGCGAACTGAAATCTCATGACCTGGTCTGAGGCGTGAGCCTCTTCTGAGTTCCAATCTCAACCAATTTTATCATGGCAAAGGTCCCTCCCATTTCCTGCCACAGTGTTGTAGAGGGATTGTCCAGTTTTTCAAAAGAAGCTGAAAAACAGACTTTTAAAAAAGCAAATTCTTCCAAATTGCAAATGTTGGCAATTTCTATTCTTTTGTTTGTGTACTTTGTCACCTGGGCTAGAGTGCAGTGGCATCATCGTAACTCATTGCAATCTAAAACTCCTGGACTCAAGTGATGCTCCTTTCTCAGCCTCCTGAGTAACTGGGACTACAGGCATGATTCACTACACCTAGCTAATTTTTCTATTTTTTTTAGTAGAGACAGGGTCTCACTCTTGCTCTGGCTGGTCTTGAACTCCTAACCTCAAGTGATCCTCCTGCGTCCTCCAAAGTGTTGGGATTATAGATGTGAGCCTCCCTTTTTTAGAATTCTATTGGGCCTAATGCTGAT
>NW_003852465.1:8533174-8545729 GCF_000181295.1 Otolemur garnettii
AGCCAGGATTTTATTTTAGTTTGCATTTCCCTCCTTTTGGCCAAGATTTGCCAGAGGCAGCATCAATGGCCAAATTTTATTTTGTCCTATTGTTGCTGGGGTGGTGTGGCTACCTAACCTAGGTCCATTCTGTCCCTCACTGGGACCCTTATGGCCAAGAAACTTAGAACCAAAAGACTTAACAGCCAATTAGCATTCTAGCCAGACAGGAATGTATACATATATGTATATATGCATGTGTATATGTATATATGTGTAAATATATGTATATATGGTACTATATACGTATGTAATCTAATCCCTTATTAGTCCATATGTAATATAATCCCTTATTATCAAGGGTTGAGGGCATATATGAACACTGTCCATTGCAATCAAAGATTGTTAATTCAATGACTTTTTATTATGTACACATTTAATGTAGAAGAACAGTTCTGCTTCATGGCAAGATCATGAGAGTATAGGAGGAAAGAGTCTACAAAGTGGTTTCTTGGGGAGAAATTTATGTGTCCTTCCTTTCCTCCCACCCAGAGAGAGAGGAAGTGCTGATGCTGCTTCCTGCTGTTCAAACCTAAAGAGGGGCTTTGTGGGATCAGAGACCTTGGAAAAAATTGTTCCCCGTAGTTGTAGAACAGAGAACTGCACCAACTCTTGCTTACAAATTAAAGAGGGTTTGTGGGTTGTAGCCACAAAGTAGATGTGGCTGAATTGGGATCTGCCTAGACACCCAGATTCAGCAGGGATGACAAAGGTATAAAAGCGTCCCTGGAACAGGTGTGGACTACACAGAAGACAGCCAACATGGTGTTGCCTTTGGTCTATTCAAAAGGGCTGTCTAGCGATATGAAGGGACCTAGTAGTAAGAAGCTAGAGGTTAACTTAGGAATCCTACAATCCACAGAGTTTGTCAAAGGTAACCAATCATGTTGGTCTAGGCCAAAGGGACTCAAGTGAGAGATCTCTGATGATAGGAATCTCCACAGAAACTTTAAAAGCACATTTGAAAGGCTGGATGCAGTGGCTCACACCTTTAATCCTAGGACTCTGGGAGGCCAAGGTGTGAGGATTGCGTGAGCTCAGGAATTTGAGGCCAGCTTAAGCAAAAGCAAAATCCAGTCTCTATTAAACATAGAAAAAAAAAAGAAAACTAGCTGGGTTAGTGGTGCATGCCTGCAGTCCCAGCTACTTGGGAGGCTGAGGATTTAGGAGGATCGTTCAAGCCCAAGAGTTTGAGATTGTTGTGAGCTATGATGACACGACAGCATTCTACCCAGGGTGACAGAGTGAAACTCTGTCTCAAGGAAAAAAAAAAAAGCACATTTCGAGAAAAAGAATCAGCTTTAACCATCTTTCAGACCCAGGTAGTACAAACTTACACTACCAAAAAAGAACTATCCTATCTCCTTAGCTGTTCCACCTCCTTCCACTTTTATATAAGCATAGCCAAAAGCAGTTTAGAGGAAGGTCAGTGGAGGAGAAAGTTGAAGGCAGCCACTAGCCACATGCCTTACATGGAAGAGAAAAGTCTTAAAATGAAGCACCTTAGAGCACCTAAGAATGAAGACTGAAGTATTTCATTACCATTTTGTACTGGTAATACTCTAATTAGAGTAATAAATGAAGACTGTATATCAGATTTGAAGTGACTCATACTTAAAGGATGGTCAGTTATCAAAGAGTGAACCAAAAAATTAGAAAATCTGCCCAATTTTCTGTTTAGGAGCAGAAGAAGATAGCTTCCCCCAATAAGAAAAATTTTTAATGATAATAGACATAAAATAAAGTTATATTTTGATCAGATTCCATGTTTATATATTTTGGGTGGTTATGTCTGTTCTTCATGTTGTTGTTACAAGTGATTCCACGATTCTCTCATAAAACTTTTAGGTCATTATTTTTATTTCTCTCCTCTGCTAATTCCAGTTCTGCACTCAAGAAGAGTTTATTAGTTGATGCTGATTGACAGTAAGAGTAGTGTTCCTATTTTCAGACCTTGGCATAAACTTGAACTGGTAATTTAATAATGATGTTTTCCATGTAATGATGGCTGCTATCACTGTGCAATGTGTGTTAGTGTCTAGACTCCGTAGTTCATTGCCACGGAGGTGTCCCAGGTTACAGACCTGAGTTTCTTGCTTTTTGAGCCTTGCCTGTAGCAAATGGCCACAGGCTTTTGGGCAATTCTTTTTTGGAGCGAAAAATCTCTTTTCTTTACCTCCTGGCTCTAAACCCACTCCTGATTTTGAGTGGATCTTCTAGAGTGACAGTGTGCTCAAGGGGAGGAATTCTGCCTTGCAACCTTCTGAGTGGTAACATGAAGCCTTTGATAACAGTTTTTGGGCCTTTGGCCAGAACTCATCAAACTCTCTCCTGTCTCAGAAGCCATATACTTCTCTTTCAGGGGCTGTGTGGTTAATGCTGATGGCAATGTTTCTCTGATGCTGTTCCTAGGGAAAAGTGATTTATTTTTTTTGAGACAGAGTCTCACTCTGTCACCCTGAGTCAAGTGCTATGCTCTTATCATAGCTAACAGCAACCTCAAACTCCTGCCTCAGCCTCCTGAGGAGCTGGGACTACTACACCACTATGCCTGGCTAGTTTTTTTTTTTTTCTTCTATTTTTAGTACGACAGGGTCTTGCTCTTACTCAAGCTGGTCTTGAACTCATGAGCTCAAGCAATTCACCTGCCTTGGGGTCCCAGAGTGCTAGGATTACAAGCGTGAGCTACAGTGCATGGCCAAGAAAGGTGATCTAAGTAAGAAGAAGGGACTCTTTTCAGGTAAATTTTCCCATCACCTGTCTCGGTGCCTGTAGCACAGTGGTTTCAGCGCTGGCCACATACACTGAGGCTGGAGCGTTCGAACCTGGCCTGGACCAGCTGAACAACAATGAAAATTGCAACAAAAAATAGCTAGGCATTGTGGCAAGTGCCTGTAGTCCCAGCTACTTGGGAGGCTGAGGCAAGAGAATAGCTAAAGCCCAAGAGTTTGAGGTTGCTGTAAGCTGTGATGCCACAGCCCTCTACTGAGGGCAACAAAGTGAGACTGTCTCAAAAAGAAAAAAAAATAGTTTTCCCATCACCAAAGAAAAAGAAAAAGAAAAGAACCAAAGAGAAACTTGAGATACCCCAAGAGTGAAGGGGAGAGAAGGAATCAGTCAACATTAACAGAGTAGAGTGAAAAAAATTAGATCTGACTGTCAGATTAGTTGGGAAAAATAGTTTCCCCTCATTAATAGAATAGTGTATCTTCCTTTACTTGAAATTTCTTCAGTTTTTTAGTTACATCACTTATAGCACATTCCTCATATTTAGAAACAATGTAACATCATGCAAACACTAATCAGACCAAGGTTCCAGTTCTGATCCTTGTTCTAGTTACTTTACCTGTTTAAGCAAGTTACATTCGGTATCTAAGTCTCAGTTTACTGATCTGTACAAGGGGATGAAAGGAACAACACCTACCTTAAGGGATAATTTTACAAAACCTAGAAAATGTGGAAAATGGTTGGGTAAACTACATAACTTTGGATACCCCACCTTTGCATTATTTTATATTTTTTGAAGGAAGTTACTAAATGTCCTCTAGATTGCATCCTAAGCACCTTTAGGGCAGAGGCTCAGCTTTCCTGCACGCTTCTCCTTCATCATAGCACAGCTCCCAACACATAGTAGGTAGGTATGTGATAGATGCAAACGGAACTGAGTTAAAGTGAACTGACCTCCCAAAGACAGGGAGAGGGGGAATGCCTCTAGTCCTGGTCCCTGAGCCTGAGAAGAACATCTTTCTCAGACTCAGGGACCAGGACATAGAAAAATGGAAAAGGAAGCTTGGGAACTAGAGCAAAGAAAAAGAAAATTAAGAAGAAATATAATGTAAGCCTTGTGCAACTTTTCATAAGCTTAAGGCTTGTGCTGCAGAGAGTAATTCAGCAAAGAAAAGAACAGTATTCATGGCAGCAGGGATAGCGCCCAAGACTTGCCATCAGGGTGAGACAAGGGCTACTTTCAGAAACTGCTCAGAGCAGGCCTTTTCTCAGTATTCAAACTCTACTCTTTTTTCTTTCTCCATTCAACTTTCCCCAAGACTTGGGGAAATTTATAAATGACTGATATTTAAAAATCAGCTTTTCATCAATAGTTTACTATTTTTGTGTCCCTACAGGCAACCAATATTTTCCACTATCAGAATAATTTTAAAGCATTTGAGTTTCCATAGAGAAAGATTGCCGGAGGGATTTGAAAAGAAATTATAGTAATAATATAAATAACAATGTTAATGATAATATTGAAATTACACATGCATGGTACTGTATTTCCAAGAATGTTTTGGGCATTTACAGCTAAATTACTTAGCAAATCAAGCTTGAAGTGGACAAAGTCTAGCGGGAGAGTTGTTAAGATTACGGGAGGGGAATGAACAGAGGAAATACTCACTTGCTTGGCAACATTGGGTGGTCCAGACTGATCTAGAGAGTCTTACTAGCCAAATTAAAAAAACAAAAAAAGTCCTCTGAATCAATTTCAGGGGCTTGAGAAGCAAGTTACAGTCAGTCTGAGAATTTTCTGTTCTGGGGCACCTATGCTGTTTCTATTAGGAGTATGTCTCCCTCTGGAGGTGAAGTGAGCATTTGCACCTTCAGGCTTCTTGGCAAAAGTTCAATAATTAGTTCTTTCACTCATTGACTCTTTGATTGAGTGATTGATAGATTCATCTATTCATTGAACAAAAACATTTTAAATCCTATTACTGTGCTGTTTGTTATGATACATGCTGAGGAACCAACTAAAAACAACGTAAACACGGTCCCTGCCACCCAGGAAGTTATAATTTAGTGTGAGAAGCAAACATTAAATAGTTGCCTGAATGTCTAAACAATCACAATAGTGATGAGTTGCCATGGAAAAGTGCAATGAACTGAATGTTTGTATCCTCTCAAAAATTCATATGTTTATTTGTTTATTAATTTTTTTTTTAGGCAGTTTACTTTGTTGCTCCTAGCAGAGTGCTGTGGAGTCGTAGCTCACAGCAACCTCAAACTTTTGGGCTCAAGTAATCCTCTTGCCTCAGTGTCCTGAGTAGCTGGGACTACAGGCGCCTGCCACAACGCCTGGCTAGTTTTTGTTGTTGTTGTTGTTGTTTGTTTGTTTGCTTTTTGAGAGAAGGGATCTCACTCTTGCTCAGGTTGGTCTCAAACTCCTGAACTCAAGCAATCCACCTGCCTCAGCCTCCCAGAGAGCTAGGATTACGGGTATAAGTCACGGGGCCCAGCCAGAATTCATGTTTAAGTCTTAACCCCCCAAGGTGATGGTATTGGGAGGTGATTATGCCATGGAGGCAGAGCCCTCATGAATGAGATTATGCCCTTATGAAAGATATACCCTCTCCCCTTCCACCATATGAGGACTCTGTAAGAGGGCACTATGAGGAAGGGGGCCCTCACCAAACACTGACACCTTGATTTTGGTCTTCCCAGTCTCCAGGACTGAGAGAAGTACATTTCTGTTGTCTCTAAGACACCTAGTATATGGTATTTTTGTTACACGTTCACATACATGGGTCTGTACAAAAGTATTGAGACAGACCGTGTTGTGGTCCATTATTTTACTTCCAGGAAGCACAGTCCACAGCATCTTTTCTGATTCAGCCATGGAAGTTTCTACTTGCTTGGCTCATCAGTGTTGCTGGGAGAGTTTCATTTGTTTCTGTCTATATGGATTTTACATTTCTTGATTTTTGTGTATCTCACAACTTTAGTAATGGCCCACATAGCAGCCCTAAGGAACGGAGACAGAAAGTGTAAAGGTTATGACTGTTTAGTAGAAGACCACATTCCAGCTGAGAGGTCAAGGAAAGCTTCTCTGAGCACAGAGCTGGAAGATGGGTGGAAATAAACAGATCAAAGACCTGAAGGATGTGTAGGAAGTGGGCCTTCTGCAAATGGGGCAGGGGCAGGGTATTTAAAGGCCCTGAGAGGGGAGAGAGTAGAAGAAGTAAAAACAGCCAGAATTATAAAGCGGTAAATAAAGGGCACAAGTTGAGGCTGGAAATGTAAGGAGGCTCCATATCAGACAGGGTCTTGAGGGACATGTTAAGGATTCTAAACTGTATCCCAAAAGAACAGAACATTATTGACAGGCGTTATGTAACTGACATGACCACACGTGTGTTTTAAAAGGATTCCTTTAATGTTCTGAGGAAGAATATATTACAGAGGGGCCAAGGCAAAGATTAAAACAGGGGAAACGGCAGTCTAAGCGATATAGGCAAGAAATAATGGGTGCTTGGACTTGGGTGGCAGCCTGGGAAGGGAGAGAAGTAGGTGAATTTGAAATATTTTAGTATCAGAATTTATAGGACTTGCTGATTGGCTATAAACTGAAGATGAGGAGTACAGTGGTCTGGAGGACACCTAGATTTTTGCTGTGAGCTCCTGTATTAATTGAGGATCCATTTACAAAGATACATGTAGGAACTGGAGAAGAGACAGGTATGTGTGTGGTGGGGGGGGAATCTGATCAAAGATCAATTTATCACATATTTATTGAGACTCCTACAAAATGTCAGGCACTGTGTTTATAGACACCGGAAATTAAGAAGTGTAGGAATTTTAGGTTCTCTATTCTCAAGAAACTTTTGGCTAGTGGGGGATGATGACATTATTAATAGATTATTTCAATATAATATAGCTAAGTAAGAATGAACAATGTCCAGTCAGAGCACAGAAGAGAGGCACGTAGCACAATCTGGGGAGTCCAGAGAAGACTTTTTAGAGGAGAGGATAACTAAACAATGTCTTGAGGGTTTAGAAGCAGCAAAAAATGTAAAGTGGAAAATGAAGGAATTGCTTATGTTGATCAACTGTCCTGATGAAAGCAATTAAAATACTAGAGAGGATCTTTTACAAAAATCTTTCTAAAAATATCCAGGATAGGGCCAGGTGCAGTGGCTCATACCTATAAACCTACCACTCAGGAAAGCTGAGGTAGATGGATTGCCTGAGCTCACAGGTTTGAGACCAGCCTGCACCAGAGCAAGACCTCATCTCTAAAAATGGCTGGGCCTTAAGTCCAAGTGATGGCTCTATCTGTCTTCCTTTTTATTTTTATTTTTATAATTAATTATTTTATTAAATCATAACTTTGTACATTGATACATTTATGGGGTTCTGGGTACTGCTTCGATATACAATGTGAAATGTTTACACTGAATCAAGTAACACATCCATCACAATTATACTCTTTTCTTAATAGTTTTGAAATGTACCATTGCATCATGAGGTTGACTTACAAACTCCAGCTCTACCATTTCTTATGACAAACCTCCTTGGTCCTCAGTATTCAACATCATAACAAAAAAGCCTTATCTCAGGGGGTTGCATAAATGAGACCATTGTGAGCCTCTTATAATAATGCCTAGCCAAAAAAATTCATTTAACATTTTAAATAAATGGCTATTTCAAGAAGAAAAAAATTAAAATAAAAATAGCTAGGCATTGTGGCGGTTGTGTGTAGTCCCAGCTACTTGAGAGGTTGAGGCAAGAGAATCACTTGAGCTAGAGGTTGCTGTGAGCTATGCCTCCATGGTTTTTTACTGAGGGCAACAAAGTGAGACTCTGCCTCAAAAAAAAAAAAAGGCCAAGATAGTTTAAAATGGGATTCTTTAAAAGACTTCAAAACCCAATTCTATTGCAAAGCATAGGAAAAGAACAAGTTCAAAAAGTTTTAATGGGTTTGGTGCCTGTAGCACAGTGGTTACAGCACCAGCCACATACACCCAGGCTGGTGGGTTCAAACCCAGCCTGGTCCAGCTAAATAACAATGACAACGCAACAAAATAATAGCCAGGTGTTGTGACCAGGGCCTGTAGTCCCAGATACTTGGGAGGATGAGGCAAGAGAATTGCTTAGGCCCCAGAGTTGGAGGTTGCTGTGAGCTGTGACTCCAGGGCAACAAAGTGAGACTCTGTCTCCAAAAAATAAAAAGTGTTTTAATGAATTAAATATATATTGACACTAAAATATGACAAAGATTATACAAAGGAGAAAACTGCAGACATATTTCATTTATTAATATAAAGGCAAAAGTACTAAATAGAAAATTAGCAAATGGAATGAAATAGCACAATATGTATGACTAAGTGAAAATTGTTTTGGGAATGCAAAGATGGTTCAATGTTAAAAATTTATTAATATAGTTAATATTACTATATTTAAGAAGAAAAGTCTTATAATTATCTCCATAGATACCGGAAAAGCATTTGAAAAGTCAAGATATATTCCTAACAAGCTGGGCGCAATGGCTCATGCCTGTAATCCCGGCACTGTGGGAAGCATTGAGGAGGGAGAATTGCTTGAGCTCAGGAGTTTGAGACTTGCCTGAGCAAGAGTGAAACCCCGACTGATTAAAAAACCCAGCCGGGCGCTGAGGCAAGCACCTGTAATTCCAGCAACTTCTGGAGGGTGAGGCAGTGGGATGCCCACAGCCCAAGCCTGAGGTTGCATTGAGCTATGACATCATTGCATTCTGCTCAAGGCATAGGGTGAGACTGTCTCAACAGAAACAAACAAACAAAAGATATATTCCTAACAAAAATAATTTCCGTGTGGTATATATACCATGGAGTTCTCCTCATCAATAAGAAAGAATGAAATAATGTCTTTTGCAGCAATTTGGATGGAACTGGAATCATTATCCTACATGAAGTAACCAAGGAACAGAAAAAGAAATGCTGTGTGCTCTCACTCTAAGTGAGAGCTAAACCATGGGTACACATGGATGCACAAAGTGGTGTAATAAACATTGCAGGTTCAGAAGCAGGGAGATTGGAAAGGGATAACAGATGAAGAGTTACCTTTGCGTGCAATATACACTATTTGGGTGGTATGCACACTAAAATCCCAGACTTTGCCACTATACAACATATACATGTAATGGAATTCAACTTGTACATGCTAAATTTATTTTTAAAAGGGGAAAAAAATAATTTTCAAAGGAGGAAGAGAATCTTGACATCACAAAGCATCTTGTTGTTTTTTTTTTTAAGAGACAGAGTCTCATTTTATCACCCCCGGTAGAGTGCCGTAGTGTCACAGCTCATAGTAACCTCCAACTCCTGGGCTTGGACAATTCTCTTGCCTCAGTCTCCCGAGTAGCGGGGACTACAGGCACCCACCACAATGCCTGGCCATTTTTTGGTTGCAGTTTGGCCGGGGCCAGGCTCAAACCCACCAGTGGGTATATGGGGCTGGCGCCCTACCCACTAAGCCACAGGCACCGCCCTCACAAAGCATCTTATTGATTAGCATCTTACTGTTTTTCTGGGAATATACTGGAGGCATTTCTGCTAATGTCTGAGACAAGATAATATATACACCATTACTGTAACATTTAAGATAGTGTTGGAGGTCTATGCCAATGCAATTTTTTTTTTTTTGGAGACAGAGTCTCACTATGTCTCCCTCGGTAGGGTGCTGTGGCGTCACACAGCTCACAGCAATCTCAAACTCTTGGGCTTAAGGGATTCTCTTGCCTCAGCCTCCCAAGTAGCTGGGACTACAGGCACCTGCCACAACTCCAGGCTATGTTTTTGTTGCAGCTGTCATTGTTGTTTAGCTGGCCCGTGGCCGGGCTCGAACCTGCCAGCCTTGGTGCATATGACTGGCGCCATAACCAGCACCATGACCACTCTGCTATTGGTGCTGAGCCATGCCAATGCATTTTTACAATCAAAAGCAGTTAGGTGTAAGAGAATTGTAGATGATATAATGGTATATTGAAAAAATTGAAGCAAATCAATGGAAAAACTATCACAACCAAAAAGTGATAGCAGGATATAAAAACAATATATAGAAATCAATAGGCTCTAGGCAGTGCCTGTGGCTCAGTTGGTAGGGCGCTGGCCCCATATAATGAGGGTGGAGGGTTCAAACTCAGCTCCAGTCAAACTGCAACAAAAAAATAGCCAGGCGTTGTGGCAGGTGCCTGTAGTCCCAGCTACTTGGGAGGCTGAGGCAAGAGAACCTAAGCCCAGGAGTTGGAGGTTGCTGTGAGCTGTGACGCCATGGCACTCTACTGAGGGCGACAAAGTGAAAATCTGTCTCAAAAAAAAAAAAAAAAAAGAAAGAAAAGAAACCAGTAGACTTCATAGATATGAAGAAGAATCAAGTAGAAAATCATATAGAAGACAACATTAAGATTAAATTTGCAATGCTAGCCATAATTACAAAATACCTAGCTAGGCCGGGCACCATGACTGACACCTGTAATCCCAGCACTCTGGGAGGCCAAGGCAGGTGGATTACTTGAGCTCAAGAATTGTAGACCAGCTTGAGCAAGAGTAAGATGCTGTCTCTAAAAGTAGCTGGGTGTTGTGGCAGGCACCTGTAGTCCCCAGCTACTCTGGAGGCTGAGGCAAGAGCATCGCTTGAGCCCAAGAGTTTGAGATTGCTGTGAGCAATGACGCTATGGCACTCTACCGAGGGCGACAAAATGAAACTCTGTCTCAAAAAAAAAAAAAAAAAGAAAACAAATAGAAAAATAAAACAAAATGTCTAGGTATAAAGTTAAAAAGAAATACATAAAACCTATTAGGAAAACATAATATGGGCCAGGTGAGGTGGGTCTTGCTTGTAATCCTTGCATTCTGGGAGCCGAGGTGTGTGGTCACTTAAGCTCAGAGTTTGAGCATGCTGTGAGCAAAAGAAGACACAATATGCCCCAAAGACACGAAATAGCCATGCACAAGAAAAGATAAACTCAGTGAATTTGTAAATTTAACATAGTTCTAATAAGAATACCAAGTTGCTTTTTCAGTTTGGTTTGGTTTGGTTTTTTATTCAGACAAATTGATTCTTTTTTTTTTTTTGAGACAAAGTCTAACTTTGCCACCCTTGTGGCGTCACAGCTCACAGCAACCTCAAACTCTTGGGCTTAAGCGGTTCTCTTGCCTCAGCCTCCTGAGTACTGGGACTATAGGTGCCCACCACAACACCTGGCTATTTTTAGAGATGGGATCTCCCTCTTGTTCAGGCTGGCCTCCAACTCCTGAACTCAAGCAATTCACCCATATAGGCCTCCCAGAGTGCTAGGATTACAGGCGTGAGCCACCACACCTGGCCTATTACTTAATTAAAAAAAATTTCATGACCCAAATACCATAAAGCAAGGCCAAAGACAAATGATTTAGTGGACAAAATATTCTCATTTCACACCCTAGATAAAAGGTAATCATACGTGTAATATAATATATAATATAATATAAATAACATATGTCTGTCTTTATCTGTATATTCCTAGAAATAAAAAGCTGCAAATCCAGTAGAAGAGTGAGCCCAAGACATGAATAGTTAATAAAAATTATGTAGATGGCCCTAAAAATAGTAAAACATTCTGAGCTTACTAAAAGAAAGATGAATTACATTACATTGAAACAGAATTTCTTATTGTGTTGGCAAAAATCCAAAAGTTTGAGAGCAAGCTTCTTTGCCAAAGCTCTGGAGAAAGAGACACACTGATAAGCCACTGGTAGCAGTGTAGAATGAGACAGTCCCTAAGGAGGAGAATTTGGTTCCATCTAGCAAAATTAAAGATGGATTAATTTGTCCTTTAACTTAGCAATTACATTTTTGGGAAATCTGTTCTAAAAGTACATCTGTATACCTTTTGAAATAACATATTCACAGTGTTAGTAGTCACTTGGCATTTTGTTTTTTTCTTGAGACAGAGTCTCACTCTGTTGCCCAGACTAGAGTGCTGGGGCATCAGTCTAACTCATAGCAACCTCAAATTTCTGGGCTCAAGCTTGTGCATCAGACTCCCAAGTACCTGGGACTACAGGTGCCTGTCATAACACCTGGTTAATTTTTTTGTATTTTTAGTAGAGATGGGGGCGTCTCACTCTTGCTCAGGCTGGTCTTGAACTCCTGAGCTAAAGTAATCCTCCCATCTTGGCCTCCTGGAGTGCTGGGATTTCAGGTGTGACCTGGCCCACTGTGGTGTTTTTAATGGCAAAAGACTAGAAGCACCTCGAATGTCCATCAGCAGGGGAGAAGTTGAGGAGTTAAAGTCTGGCGTATAGAAGAGTACTAGGAAGTCATACACATAAGGAGGACTATTTGTATGTGTTGCTATAGAATGACTGTCACAACATATTATGTGAAGCTACTTTTGTACTGGAAAAATACTCCCCAAACTACTAAAAATGGTTATCTATAGAAAGTGAGGAGGGGCACGGGGATCAGGGGATAGGTATACAAGGGACATGGCTCTGTGTCTACCTTTTTATGTAGTTTTGGGTTTAGAGTCATGTAATCACTTTGTATATTCAAAAAGCAAATTAAGCCAAAAAGAGAAAAAAAGAACAATCTGTAAAAGTGAAAAACAAATGAAATCAGTGAACTTAAGTGTATACAGGGTTGGTAATGACCGAAAAGAAAAATTTATTTCATGTAATTTTTGAACATTTAAGTCTTTGTCTTTCCTTAGCAGAGTGTCTTCTTCTTTTTTTTTTTTTTTTGAGACAGAGCCTCAAGCTATCCCCCTGGGTAGAGTGCCAT
>NW_003852465.1:8546846-8553735 GCF_000181295.1 Otolemur garnettii
AAAAAAAAAAAAAAAAAGAAGAAGTTTAAGATTCAGATAACATAAAATTACTTCTGAAAATGTTTCAAAATGTTTAAAAAATCATGAATTGTGGTGGTCATTTTATTTTATCTTTTGAGACGGAGCCTCACTTGTTGCCCTCAATAGAGTGCTATGGTATCATCGCTCACAACAAGCTCAAACTATTGTGCCCAAGCAATTCTCTTGCCTCAGCCTCCCAAGTAGCTGGTGGGGAGAAGGTGAAAATGCTCACAATATTCTGTTTCTTGACCTGGGCAGTGATTATGCAGGTATTGGGTTTATTCATTAAAGTGTACATGTATTTTATTTACTATTTGTGTTGTATTTCACAAATAAAATAATAAGGATCCAAAAGAAAAGGAAAGTCAAGAAAGGCTTTTAAACATACAGGCCAGCATGAATAAAGATACAGAGGGATAGAAGAGTGTGCTGAGGGCATGGGAACTGCAAGTATGTTTGTGGAATTTTATGGAAACAGGCAGAAAATGGTGGGGAAAATTGAGGCGGGGCCTATGGCCTTTGGAACATTTTTAACTGGGGTGCAAAAAAGCCTGAATCTGGCTTTTAGGTAGATTTTCCTGACTGCTATGAGGAGGTGGATGTAGGGAGGAGAGAGGGGCAGGACACAGGAAAGATTGGAAGAGGAATAGTCTTCCAGGCACCAGGTACCGAGGGCCTGACTTAGGGAATTGCTTGTAGAAATGAGAAAAGGGAACGGTCAGGCGTGGTGGCTCACACCTATAATCCTAACACTCTGGGAGGCCAGAGGCGGGTGGATTGCGTGAGCTTGGGAGTTCGAGACCAGCCTGAGCAAGAGCAAGACCCTGTCTCTGAAAATATTCAGGTGTTGTGGCGGGCGCCTGTAGCCCCAGTTCCTCAGGAACCTGAGGCAAGAGGATCACTTGAACCCCTAGAGTTTGAGGTTGCCATGAGCTATGATGCCATAGCACTCTGCCGAGGGTGACAAAGTGAAACTCTGTCTAAAAAAAAAAAAAAAGGAAAAGGAAACGATTAAAGAGGTGTCTGGATAGTAGAGGCTGTGGTAATCTTCCTATTGTGAAAGGCAGACAATCACTTCGGGACTCTTCCACTTTGGGTTTGTGGTTAAAATATGGATGGTAGGGTTGCTGAATATCACACAGCTGCTTTCAGGGCTTCCCAAGCTAAACTCTGACAACTAAGACTGTCTCCTAGTTGTCATATTCAGGCTCCTCCCTCTCATAGATCCATCACTCTCAAAAAGTTTGCATGAAATCTGACCCAAATGCCTCCATCTTGCCCTCACTGTGGAAATGGGGAATGATGCTGGCTTGTCTCGGAGTTGAAACCCCATTGAGAAGTTCTTTGTAGCTTTCTCTTCTCTCAAACCTCTTGATTATTTTCCCTCTTCCTTTAGACCTTAGCTTTCAAATTATAGCCTTAGGTTTCAAATGACATTATCTCTATGCTCCATCTCATAGAACCTCTCCCTAATCACTCTTTTCTAAGAGAAGTCCCCCTTGCACACTAATAGAAGTCTGCAAGCATGATGAAGAGAGGCCCATGTCCCCCAGAACTCATTGTGATTTAAACGTCAGTGATTTCAATGTGAATAATATGAAATTGCGGGCAGTTTATTATCTAGTACACCTGGAGGTGTCTTGGGTGATAATCATTGTTCTCCTGAGCAGCAAAAGCCACTAATGCCACTGGCAAAAGGGAACTGGTTTTTAATAATATAAGGAGCAACTGGAAGCAGTGTGGGGTTTGGTGACAGATGAGCTAGGATGAACAGGATCACCCTCTGAGGAGAATCTAGTCCCAGTTTAATTCATTCAATCTAGGCAATCACCTATGAACCTCACATAAAATTCCCTTCTGCTTCTGAGAGACCCGGACAACACCGTGGAGAATAACAAGGCCTTATTGCAATTGTCTCACTTGGGTCATTTAGGGACTAACCTCAATTCCTGGAATATTGTTTTTCTGATCCATGTTTGGTTTTGATTTTAATTTAGCTTTTATCTTAGAAAGAGTAATCTTTCTATATCCTTTGTTATATATTTGATTAAAGTGGAGAGTTTTGGTTTGGTTTGGTTTTAGAGCAGAAGCAGAGAAAGCACAAGCAAGGTGCTGCAATAGTTGCAGCTCTGTTACAGTAAAAAGTATCCTGTGCTAAAGTTACCCTAAATCATTATAATATACCCATTCAGGAATGCAAGGGGAAGAGAAACACATGCTTTAAAGCACAGTAACCTTATATTCTTTGTATAATTTTTTAAATTAAATACTGATCTTATAAACACTAACAGGACACTTTTTTTTTGAGGCTGTCTCTAGTAGAATAAGATGATAAACCAAGAGTTCTTCTGCTTAACACACAGCATACAAGCTTGACATCATCCCACTAGCCAACAACACTGAGAGAAGTGGACAGCATGCCGTCCTCTGACCCTGAGTTCTGACAAAATGTAGCCCCAGCATCTATGAGACTTTAATGGTGATAGCGATAGAATACTCAAAGGGGGATTGGAGTAGGGGACAGGTGACAACTCTCATTTCAAAGCTATAATTACTTTTCTATTTTCTAAGAAGTGGAGACTTGCATGTGTCTCTGAAGGAAGTATTACTTTGTTCAAGGACGGTCTCTAAACAGGCCACTTGTTGTGTGAACATAAGCCACAGATTACCAAAGTTAATGGTTAAAACTAAAAAAGCTGAACTGCTCTTAAAGATTAGGCAAAGTTGAAGCTCTGCAGACTATGCAGGTCTAAGGTAGATTTTTCTTTTTTTTAGTTTTGGATTCAGACTTAATTCATTCATCTATTCAACAAATATTTATCAAGCATCTTCTATGTGCCAGGCACTGTCTGGGGGGCTGGAGATACGGCAGTGAGCAAAACACAACCCCTGCCCTGATGGACCTTACAGCCTAGTTGGGCGTGAAAGACAACAAACAGATAGATAGATAAATAAGTAAGAAAATAGTAAAAATACAGTATAACCAATATGGGTAACAAGAGTGGAAAAGAATAAAAGAAAGTAAAGGGATTAGAGAGCTCTAGAATGAAGGGGATCCTTGTGCCTTAAAACAAACAAAAAAGCAGGTATTATGCCTAAGAACTTGACTGTGGAAGATGGAGCTGTTTTCACGCAAAACTTCTTTTAACAGGGGCTTGGGGCCTGGGTTAAAAAGCTGGGAAAGGGCCCTTCTCCTCACTTCTGCCTAAGATCCAGCACTGCTGCAGTACTTTGGTGGAGATTCAGACTGCAGGAAAAGTTGGGAATTCTTTCTCTGGGTAAAGTTAATATGAAAGAGAAAGAAGGGGAGACAGGTGGCCTTAAAGACTCCTAAAAACAGTTCGAGGCCAGCTCAGGCCTTATGTGAGGGAGTGTGTGTGGCTTGCCTCAAGGCTGTGTCTGTGACACTCAAGACTCTTAAGGGTGTAGATAGCTGGATAGTTGGACCCCCAGTCAGAGGCTCATAAAGAGAGCTCCAGAATGAAGGGCATCCTTGTGCCTTAAAACAAACAAAAAATAGTGCCTGGCACATAGAAGATGCTTAATAAATATTTGTTGAATAGATGAATGAATGAAGTCTGAATCTAAACCTAAAAAAGGGTCCTGACAAACCACCATGCCTATTTCTCTGTACAGGCGTAAGGGGAGACAAGCAAAGCTGGACATAACACCAGGCAAACCACTCTGGTGTTGATAAAATCGAGTCTATGTAACAGACAGAACCTACAAAAATAGAATTTTCAGTCTCTCAGTCCTTTTTATCCTCTGAGAAGACCCCCATAATTGATAGCTGGGGCTCCTCGTACTTGTATAGATGGAGGGAATGAGGGACAGAAACAAAGGAACTGAAAACAAGCTTGGACTGATTCTCATTAGAAAATTCAACCAGTTTCTTCTTGAGGGAGAGGAAAAAAATAGATCCAAAAGTGAAGAGAGTTGGGGAGAGAGAAAACAGGGCCAGGTGTAAGGGAAAGTTTGGGGGTGTTTAGGGAGAAAGGAGAACAGCAGCAACAGCTTTGCCATAAGCATGAGACTAACAGAGGAGGGAGAGAAGTTGAGGATGTTTTGCTCTGTGCTAAGAATGTAAACCCCTACAGAGTTCTCCCAGAGACTGTAATAAAAATCTAAATGGTTTGTTAATTCTTTTTGGCTATTAGACGCGTTTCTTTTGAATATGATACCATGCTGAGATGGGCCATGAGGCAGCTCAGCTTCATAAAAGTTACATTTGGGGCATTTGGGAGCTAAGATACCACTGAACGCTGTATCTTGTGTTAGGTCATTGTTATAGACCTGAGTCAAGAAAACATTTTCATCAGACTTACAGTGCAAAAACTATGTCAGCTGTATAAAGTAGAAACAGGAGATAAAATACACATCAGATAGAGGAAAACAGCAGAGACTATTCAGAATCATAATTTCAGTGTGTTTGGACCCAAGTGTACTTGATGGAGATCTGTATCTAAGCAGACGAGGTCTGTTTCCTCCATGGGTTGATGACACTGGGATGAAGGAATAGAACAGCTAAGGTGATTTTCAGCAGGAAGGAGAAGAGTGTGTAGGAGTTATGTTCTCTTGCTACGTGGCAGTCAATGGCTGGGATACCCACCTAGTCCCCTTTTGCTTGAGAATGGACCCAAGCAACAAACTCTAGGGTACTGGCCTCCAGAGGGCCCAGCCCTATAAACCAGCCAAATCACTGAGGTTCTGCTTTGCTCTCTAAATCTCCCCCCCTTATTTTCCTGAGACTAGACCCTTCTCCTATCTCATTCCACACAGAATTCCTACAATAATATTCTGTATCTGATGCACCAATGTCTCCTCCTTTTATTCTCAAGTACTGCTACTGGTCCACTCCCCCCGTTCCCATCCACCCTTGGCTCTCTAATGTCTGACCTGGTATTTGTTGGGATCAGCCACACTGCTGGATTACTGCATATGCTCCCATGGTCTTTCATGCTTCTCCAATAATGTCCCCTCCCCTTGGGCTCAGACCCCCTGGACTCTAAGTGGACTTCATGACTAGCACTTCTGGGAAGCATGATGTAATCTTATGCTGAAAGCCCTGACATATATGGTCTCCTCAACAATAGTGGCAAAGGCCCTTGTGTGATGGCATAACCCAGCTCCTACTGTATGGGGATCATGTTAATGTAAGCTTATGGGATGCCAGAGATGGGAAGCCCTACATAGGAGGAAGGGCCACTCTTTGAAAACAGAAGGCAGAAACCACCTGAAGGGGTGAGAGCACAGGCAAGATGAAATCTTCCATGTGAAGTGCTGCTCAAGAGATATGTAGTGATGGGCCCAGGCATCAAGCCTGAAAGAAAGTATATTCTGGTTATAGGAGAGCTCTCCTGGGAAGTTCAACCCCATAGAACTTGAGAGCATGCTTGCTATAGTATACTCAGAAACTTATGCTATGTAAGCTCAGTTGTTTCTATGTGTCCTGTTTCTGTTCCCACTCTCCTTATAGTTATGCTTTTTACAAACTCTTTTTGCAAATACCAGCCCACTTTAGCTGTGTTTCAGAAAACCAAGGAAATGCACTTCTGTTCTCGTCTGAGCCAGAGATGTAGGACTAACAACAAGGTAAGCTGGCAGTAGCTCATGCCTATAATCCTAGCACTCTGAGAGGCCAAAGTGGGTGAATTGACTGAGCTCATGAGTTTGAGACCAGTTTGAGCAAGAGTGAGACCCCTATCCCTACTAAAAGTAGAAAAAATAGCTGGGCATCAGTGGCCAGTTTCTGTAGTCCCAGCTACTTGGGAGGCTGAGGCAAGAGAATCATTTGAGCTTAAGAGTTTGAAGTTGCTGTGAGCTATGATGGTGCCATGGCACTCAGGGCACAGAGTGAGACTCTGTCTCCAAAACAACCCCCCCCTTACATTAGGTGTTACTAATCGTGTATGGAGCACACAGTGGGGGTAGGAACAATGACCAGAAGTGAGAGTGCTGCAAGTTTGTAGAAGGAAGGGAAGGATGAGCAAGCAAATAGGATGGAGTCATTAGGTTTAGAAAATACAGTACTGTGGGTTTTTTGAAAAATTTGGTCATATATTCATATTGGGAAACCAGATTTCTAATGGCTACATCATATTTTATTATATTAGCAACAACTTAGATTATTAAAATATTCTGCTGTTGGGCATTTGGGACATTCTCAACTTGTTTGTACTTTCTTAACAGAAAGAGAGAGGCATAGGCCAAAGAGTTCTCTAGTGTCCCAAGTTTCGCTAGGCCAGCCTCACTCTACATCACCAGAGCACACAACCAGGGAAACCCCAAGACAATGTATTTGTTATTGTTCAACCATCCATATACATAGCACTCACCCATACCTAGCTTTCTCTGTCTTGAAGTAACACAGTTTATTTCTTCTCTCCTGACTTGTTGTACTGAACTTTGCGCTCTGATCACTTGGATTCTTGAGTTTACTAGGGTTGTTATTAATTAATATGCTACTTCCCAGGTGCTGACTGCGTCGCAAGCTAGTATTATTTGTAAATATGTGAAATCCAGTTTTTTCTTCCATCTCGTTCCTTTTCACTCTACCCCTAATATAGGGAAAGGGTTTGTCACAAAGGTTGGGGATACTCAGTGTATGTCTGAACATGGGCTCTGGAGGGGAGGAGGATTTCCCTCACATGAGTTCCTCCCTCTCTCATCCATCCTTGAAGTGTTATTCAGAGTTAGAAATAGTACTACAGATTATCCAGTCCGATCTCCTAGCAGATCAGGAAAATGATTTGGCCAAGGTTTCTGAAGTAGTAAAACGCAGAAACAAAATTGAATTCAGGTCTTCTAAAATTCACTACATTTGGGCTGGAGAGTTCTGGATGAGAGAATGGAACTTGGTGTTCTTGTT
>NW_003852465.1:8553799-8554852 GCF_000181295.1 Otolemur garnettii
ATTTTAGGTGCTGGGGACTCCGTGACGGAGGGTTCAGGGGAGATAAAAAAAAAATCTCTGCTCTTATGGAGCTTTCGTTCTTAAAACGTAAGCACTTGGCTTCACCATCCTGGATAGGAGCGGTTGGGTCCCTAATGGCAGAGAATCCTATCTTTCCTAGCTCCTATGCTTTCTATAGCGAAAGGGCTGATTTACTGCATAAGCCGAAGGGAGAGGCAGAACCCTGTGTCCTGCCCCACCCCTGCCTCTGCACCCCCAGACCCCACAGAGCCGGCTGTGGGGTGCTACCGTTCCCCTACTCATATCTGGGATTATCAGCATCGACAGCTGCGACAGCTGCTCTATCCTTTCAGCTTTCCTGCGGACAGCTAGAGGACAGGGAAGTAGGACCGGGCTCTAGCTGCATCCTCTGAGAAAGGAATGCGGGCTGGGGAAAATCCTTGCAAGGCAGTCGGGCTCGGCGTCTCATACCCAGACGGGAGGGCTGATCTCTCCCGGGCTTGGAGGCTTATGCAGCAAACTGCTCTCTCATGCTTCCCCGTTAAACACTGCAGCCACACGCGCTTTCCAGCCCCGGCTAAAGCCACTGCGGCGTCCCCGCCCTCCCCACCCGCTAGTCCAGACTCCAGAGCCCCACTGCAGCTGCCCCACCATCCTCCCTTTTTTCTTCTCCACTTCCTGGTTACCATGGAGACATACGTCATTTACGTGCCGTGCGTCGCCTTGGAAACAGGGGAGCATCCGCGGCGCAGCTGGGAGACCCGCTCCTGCCGCTCCAGTCACACTCGCGGGCGCTGTCCGTTAATGGCTGGGGGAGTCCCGAGCCGACGCGCGGCTGGCCTGGGCTTCACCCCGGGCCCCTCCGCCAGAGCCTGCGTGTCCCCGGCAGCCGGTGGGCGCTCGGTGCTCGTGGCGCCCGCAGGGCGGCGCTGACACGAGCGCTATCCAGGCGGTGAGGCAGGGCAGGGCACTTTTGCCCCCGGGCGAGCCCAAGAGACGCCGGCTCTGGGACCCTAGCCGGGTCCTCGTCCCGCCGCCTCTTTCCGGCTTCCC
>NW_003852465.1:8555013-8560486 GCF_000181295.1 Otolemur garnettii
CCGCCACCACCCGCTTCTGCCATTCAATGGAGGACGGTCTGCTGGAAATCATGACCAAGGACGGCGGCGACATGCCGACTCCTCTGGAGGTGTCCACCGTGCCGGCCGTGGGGGACGTGATCTCCGGGGAGTACAACGGCGGCATGAAGGAACTGATGGAGCACCTGAAGGCCCAGCTGCAGGCCCTGTTTGAGGACGTGAGGGCCATGCGGGGGGCCCTGGACGAGCAGGCCTCGCACATCCAGGTGCTCTCGGACGACGTGTGCGCCAACCAGAGAGCCATCGTCTCCATGTGCCAGATTATGACCACGGCGCCCCGCCAAGGCGGCTTGGGTGTGGTCGGCGGCAAAGGGAGCTTCCCAGGTTCCCCCCCAAAGCTGGAGACCCCCACGCCTGGAATCGGGGACAACGGCTTACTGGGTCGCGATCCGGAGGACGAGGAAGAAGAGAAAGAGATGCCCAGCCCCGCCACACCCACCAGTCACTGTGAGCGCCCCCAGAGCCCCTGTGCTGATCTCCTTGTGGGGGACGGGCCACTTGTGGAGCCCCTCGACCTGCCTGACATTACTCTACTGCAGCTGGAGGGCGATGCCTCCCTGTGAGGGCACTCCGCAGGGACACTACCTTCCTGGGCTGGCTTTGGGTTTCCGAGTGCGTGACGCGAGGGGACTGAAAGGCGCGGTGCAGCATGCTTAACTTAGACAGCTGCTCTTGTGGGTCAGGCAGAGAGAGACTCCCTCCAGGAAGGATTTGTAGGGTGAAGGACTTTGGGAGCATCAAGAATCCTTTCTGCCCAACCAAGCGAATCATAGCAAACTGCGGAAAGGTGAGGTTCCGGGAGAGGAAGCGCTCATCTCTGGACTCCCATAGTCCCCTACCCTGCCCTTTCCCCCTCCCCAGGCAACAGGAGACTCCCTTAATTGTGTAAATAAAATTCTGCTTTTTCTATTCTGAAAAAGGACTTATGTAGGACTATGGCAAATAATCTCTTAACGATTTACCTAGAAATTAAGGAATTGGGGTATTCTGTTCTGGCAACAGGAAATTTACCCTTCTGCTGAAATCCAAGATACTCTGTGCTCTGCAGAAGCCTCTCCCCCTCACATCTCTGCAGCTGCTGATTGGTAAAGGAAGCTTGAGGAGGGAACTGCGGCCCTAGGAATCTGGGTGAATGGAGTTCCAAGGGCCCCTGGGCTGGGAGGAGCTGGCTGTGAATGTGCATGAAGACTAATAGCTCAGCCTCTAGGATTTTGCATGCAGAGCGGATCCTGCCTTGTCACTGACTTCATCTGAGATTGCTGTTCCACTCACTGGGGCTTAGAGAACAAAGAGGCCAGTTCACAGGCAGAGACTTGGGGGTGCTCAGCAGCAGCCCAGATTTAGGGGACATTTGAGGGACTCTTGGGGGTTGCAGCCAAAAACTGTCTCTCCTGGCTATACCTGCTTAACTTCAGTTCCTTTTTCTGTCAATATATCCCTGCCCGCTGCCTCTCGGTGTTGCCTCCATAATGTCTTGTGTGTGTTATGTGTGTCTACTTGTGTAGTAGCGTGTGAGCCCTGAGGGGCAGGGCTTGTGGCTCTGGTGTTAGGTTCAGGAGGCTTCAGACCCTTCTGTGAGCCCCAAGCTATCATGGCGCTTCTCCCCACCCCTACCCCACCCCAACCAGGGCATGGAGCATGTGGCTGTCCTGAGATTCCTTTACTGATGTGCCTCCCTCCCACCTCCTCAAGTGGTGACTTTGTGTGCCCTTCCTCCTCCTTTGTGTATTCCTTTTCAATGCTTTCCTTGGTGGTAACTTTAATAAAAAGGCGTCATCTCCCCTCCTTGCTGACTGGTACTAGAAGGATGTCAGGGTGGGACTTCTGGGCCCACTGCATGGACCAGGACTTAGTGGGACCAGCAGGGACCATGCCTTCCCTCCAGGCTCTGTGCTTTCAGGTCCAAGGAGTTGACTGTCCCTGCTTTGCTTGGGACAGGCATTGCCAACTCTACTTGCTTTCCCTCTGTTCTTAACCTTGACCTCAAGCTGGAGATTGGGGAAAGAGGGGCAAGTGTTGAGACTCCCAAGCTAACAATGGGTTTTTAGTAGCCAGAACTCTAAATGTGCAAGAGACTGTTTTTCAGTGAAGCATCCGCCCCTGGGAGATGATTTCCAAATCTGGGTCCTAGAATGACCCAGAACAAGTATGACACCTGTTCCATGGAAGGAGTAGGGTGGGGGGGTTTGTTCTAGAGGGATTGCCGGGGATCTCAGGGAGTAGAGTGACACATCACAAAGGAAATCACAATAATGAACGGCCTCAGGCCTCTAGTGGAGAGTGCCAGTAAGGTGTTCCCCCAAAGGGCTTATTCTAACACTGCTCTAGTCCACTCCCTTGGGTAATGGAGATTTCCTGAGGTTGCCCCTGAAGGAAATTAGAGAACAGAATGAGCTGGGATGGTGTGTGTGTGTGTGTGTGTGCACGCGCGTGCGCCTGTGCTTTCTGCTCCTTGCTTCAGAGTGGTAGAAAAAGCACTGAAGGTACAGGCACAGATCTGGGCTTGAATCTCAGTTCCAGCACTAAATCACTGCTTGAGACCTGGATGTGTAAAATGGGGATAAAAAGTTGTTGAGGAGAAAAATATATAAGACTCTAGAAAGTCTTGTGCAATTATGAGTTTCCTTATAGTTCTATTGGGATAGTGGGTAGTGGCGACTGGCTCTTTTGGGAAAAGAAAACTACCCAGGGAAGGTTCTAGAAACTCTGTTTTTAAAATAATCATCCCTATATAAAGAGCCTTATTCTTTAGAATTAGATATTCTATCTAGGTAGCCTAATTCAAGTCATCTAATTTATCTAAGTCTGACTTCATCTAAAGAATTCGAATTCTTTAGAGTTAGATAGAATTAAGGAAAGGGGAATAGTCATGTAGCTATGGGCCAAAAAGTTTTTGGAGACCAGCCAGTCCTGTACACATAGGAAGACTTGAGTTTTACAGTGGGTGAAGAATGTGTGCTGGGAACCCTAAAGGGAGCAGCTGAAGGATATAAGCAAGGAAGTGTCCCTGAAGACTGAGAGGTAGGTTCCTATTATAGTTCTAGCCTTCAGCACTAAGAACAATGATAGCTGTCATTTATTGAGCACTTATTATATATGCCAGACACTGTGCCCAATTTTATCTCCCAAAAATCTTATGAAATAGGTAATATTATTATTTCTCATAACAGTTCAGAAACAGACTCCAAAATCTTGCTCAAGGTCACAGGCTAGTGCTCAGCAGAGCTGGGACTTGAACCTAGGTTTGTCTGACTTAAAAGATCTCTAGATGGGAACCACTCTGCTAATTGCTCTCTTATTTGGATCTACAGAGAAGGCCCTTTATTTCCCCAATCAAGAGCCTAAAAGAATCCTGAACAGGAAATAACCTTAGTTTTAGTCACTTTTCAATTTCTCAGTTGGAACAAAACAAATGCAGTTCAGATTTTGTTTAGTGATCCTTCCCAGAGTCCAGTGGGTACAATAATAGCACCAAGAAGATGGCTTTCTGAATCTGCTCCTCAAGAGAAAGAAGCAGATACTTCCCAGCATATCCTGACACAGCTGCATTCTTGTGCTTCTTTTCCTTTCCCTGTAATGCAGATTCTTCCAGACTGACATGATTTCCAAGGGTAGTTTAGCCCTTTAGCCTCTGTAGAAAGTTCTTTGAGTCCTTTAATCCTTTTCTCCATTTCAGTTTCCTTTCCTGTGTCCACTGTGTCCTCAGACTTTCGCCACAGAACCTCTAGAAGTTCTCTAGTTAGTCTTCCAAGTCTAGACTAACTAGATACAAATTTCCCCAGCAAAAAAGCAATTCTTCCACCTTCTGCAGTCACCTGCACCAACATCTCATAGGGATGTAGCACAGGTTGGTCTACTAAATCCTCCATCTTCCCTATGCCCCACTTTCCTCCTGTAATGCCCTTCATAGATGAGTTTCAGCTGGATTCCTAAGCGGGGATGGACACATAAGGAGGGGTCACTACTGAACTCTAAGGAGCTAAAATTGAATGCAAAATCATGTAAGTCTATATATTCTCTAGAGAGAAGGTCCATTGTTTCTATTCCTAAAAAGTAAAAATTAAAAAAGAATCACTGAGATAAAAGGTAATGACACTTTTAGACTTGAAAAATACCAAAGAAGAAATGACCCTGTGTGAAGCTGATGCTCCTAGCACCCTTGCCGCCACAGTACTGTCCACATTGAATTAAAATCTTCATGTAAATCTTACTATTCAGCACCTTTTCAATAAATTCAAATTACATTAACAGCCATTATGGGCTAAAAATCCTGTCTCCCATTCCTTACAAGTCTGCTAGTACTTGAAGTTGGCTGGAGCACTGCTGATGTAGTAGAGGTGAGGAAATAGCCCTCTCCGTGGCTTCATGCTGTGTTTCATATTCGGACCCAACATAGTGCTACCCTTAACTCATCACAACTCTTTCAGTTTCTGGCACTCCCATCTCTCACCAGTTTCGGGTCTCTCTCAGTGTTAGCTAAGATACACATTTAGCCTGGTACAACTAAAATCTGCTCTTAGAGAAATTAGGTTTTCTTTTCCCTAAGAGCTGCAAACTGCTTTCCAACACGAACATGAAGTTTTATATAACCTCAGTATCACCACAGGTTGTGGCCTCTGCTTGATACGTATTTAAAAAGATATGTATAATGTTGTCCCAGAACTAAGGAATAGTTCTTTCCCAAATAAATGTGAAGTCTATACTTCTCATAAGACATAAGGTTGCTTGTATCTTTGAAAAGGCCAGTTTTCATAAGCATCTTTCTTCATCTGCATGCTCAGAAATTCAGCCAGGATCCCTGCTACAGGAAGAAACGATGTGCAAGTACAAAAGGCATGTTCTTGAATCTTTTATGCCAGCTACCACCCCTCAGATTGTCCTCAGAAAGTGAATTCCCTTAGAAAAACAGCCTTTTGCTTGGAAGCACTGTGCTTATAGAAGGAAGCTTGCTCTGTAAATAATGCTGTCATGGTGCCACCTGTCGAGGAATAGGGACATTACAAGGGGAGCCTTGAAGGGAATTTATGGCTTTCACTTCAGCAAGCAGTACCAAATGCTTACTAAAGGCCTGGCTCGTGGCCAAATGGTGGGTGGCAGGGAGAAACAGGAAATTGAATAAATAGAATGCATTTGAAGAATGTAAAAAACAACTGCAGTAAACTCCTAACTGGTCTCCCCTGCCCTCTCTCACAGACCCCCAATCCAAAAGTTAATCCTCCTAAACCAGAGGTCTGAACAATCATTCTGCTCAGAAATCTGCCCAGTGTCCCCAGGACTTCCTAAATTAAGTATACTAATTAGGAAGGTGGAGAAAGTCAAAGGCTTCCCTAATCATGCTCCGGCACATGTTTTTTTACCCATATATTTCATTTCCCATTTACATTTTTCTAGACACCATCCTAGCAGATCAAAGCTGGAAACAAACACGGGAAAT
>NW_003852465.1:8562531-8565615 GCF_000181295.1 Otolemur garnettii
CTAGCACTCTGGGAAGCTGAAGTGGGTAGATTGCTGGAGCTCAGGAGTTCAAGACCAGCCTGAGTAAGAGAGAGACCCCATCTTTAAAAAAATAGCCGGGTATTGTGGCAGGCACCTGTAGTACCAACTACTTGGAAGACTGAGGCAAGAACCCAAAAGTTTGATGTTGTTGTGAGCTACCACACCATGGCACTCTACCAAGGGTGACAAAGTGAGACTCTGTCTCAAAAAAACAAAAACCAACCAAAAACTCCCCTAAATTGTCATTGCAAGTAACTAAGGGAATAAATGCCTGACAACCCAAGGTTACACAATTAATATCAGTGTTAGGAATAGAACCTTGCTCACCTGAAATGTAGACCAGTGAGCCAAAATTCCTTTCATAGCAGGTGGAATAATTCTTACCAGTATGATGGAAAAGGAGATGAAAGAAGAGGACCACAACTGAGAGAATCTGTCAACGAGTGTTTACCACTGTCTACTATGTCTCATGGAAGGTGGCAGGCACTGGAGAAGACTCCAAGAAGTCATGGGCCCTGCCTTTAAAGAGCTCACAGTCTAATGAGGAGGGAATATGTTCTTGAATTGCAACAGAATGCTTCTCTGAAGACTAAAGGGAAAACCTGTTTTCTGTGAGCACTGCCAAGTGAATTAAGAGCGCTTCAATTTTAAAATGGGAATGGTGTGTTTGTGGAGGAACAGGTGTGTATGTATAGAGGACAGCATACAATGGAGATGAAAGTAAAAAAAATGCGTGGGAAAGGTATAAAGTTTTATAGCAGAGGACATCAAGTATGACATTTGAAGAAAATCAGTAGCAGAGGCAGCATTCTATAATTGTCTGGAAAAAATAAGTAGAAAGGGTTAGCAAACCTAGAAACAAAAAATCCTATGCATGGCCCTATACCAATGCAAAAAATAAAGGTAATATAAAAACAGAATTCTAGGCGGCACCCACGCAGGTAGGGCGCTGGCCACATACACTGAAGCTGGGGTTTGAACCCAGCCAGGGCCAGCTAAAATCAACAATGGCAACTGCAAAAAAAAAAAAAATAGCCTGGTGTTGTGGTAGGTACCTATAGTCCCAGCTACTTGGGAGGCTAAGGCAAGAGAATCACTTAAGCCCAAGAGTCTAAGGTTGCTGTGAGCTATGACATCACAGCACTCTATCAAGGGCAACAGCTTGAGACTCTATCAAAAAAAAATAGAATTCTAGACTTTATACAAATGAGGAAAATATAATCTCATAAAGAAACACAGTAGGATGGGATTTATACCTGAAACATGGCAATGAAAAGTGGTACAGTATGTTGTTCCAAAGAAACAAAACTAAGCTCTGACAGTCAGCTAGAAAAGGGTTGCTGGTCATAGGACACTTACCACATGTTGGTGGGTAACCTGCTTCTGTTGCAGCATTTGTGAAACTCAGGAAGGAAAGGAGGAAGGACAGGCAGGGAGAGGAGGAAGGACAGAAGGTAAGAAGACACAAAAGAAACTAAGTGGGTGGACTAAAATAAAAACAAAAGAAAATGATAGAAGGAAAGTCAGAGCAGCACTTTACATCATGAAGATAGAGTCTTAGGGGAGTTTAATATCCTTGAGAATGGAAACAAGAAAGGAATCATTTAGGCAAGGATAAAGGAGAAGAATAGCAGTGGTATCATTGTAAAAATGTGCCAGAGGCTAACAAAACAGATAAACAAGCTGGATTATAGATCCCAGGAACAAATAATGAAAATGGCACAAAGCCAAGTTCCAGAAGCAAGGGGAAAGTTGGTTTAAGGTAAATGTCATCACTCAGAAAGAAGAGGATGGCATAGCAGAGATCTCTTCGGATCTAAGACTGCCATGATAAAGATGAAATCAATTTGTGAAATAAAGTGAGGAAAATCTTAAGAGAAAATAAGCATTCCATTGAGTTCCTGATACTCAAAGAGATAAGCGAAGTATTGTCCACGGTTATGAAAAGCCTGATTTCAAATAGTTAAAAGATAATGACTTTTATAGCTTGATACTCTGTGGGGGAAAAGGCTTAAAGAAGGTGAAATTCAATCAGAATAATTACTTTGGAGCCTAATGAAGAGGAAGAATGGCTGAAGGAAACTAAGGAACTCCAATGAGTTCAGATTTAGAGATATAAGGAGGAGAAGAGGCATAATTAAGAGAGTGGTATCTATTACATATGTCAATATTTTCAAAAGCACAAGCCATAAGTCAAAAACTGGAGTTTGATTATAAAAAAATTAAGAATTTTTGTTCCAAAAAGGGTGTGTTAACAAAGTTAGCAGGTGGATGACAGAATAGAGAAAATATTTACTTTGCCTAACACTAACACGAGTGTAATATCATCCTAGAATATACTAGGAACTCCTGCAAATGAACAGGGAAAAGGCAGCAACCTAACAGGGAAAAAGATGAAGAAAGAATATAAACAGCAAATTACTGAAGATATCACTTTATTCCTAATGAACAGCAAAAATTGGAAATCTAGAAAATGACAAGTATCATCAGGCATGTGGTAATATACAGAAGGTGCCAAAAAATGTATATACACTTTAAGAAAGGAAAAATAACTATTAAATTTGAAATACTCAAGTTACATTTGACTTCTGCAGTTACAAGAGATGCTCAATGTGACTGGTATTTATCTTTTTAAAATAAGTATAGTTTGAGTTTTACAATTATAATACAGTTTTTTCCTTTCTCAAAATGTATGTACGTTTTTGGTACCCTTTGTAGACTCTTGCACTGCTTTAAGACTGGTTCCACCACTTTTGGGAGAGCAAGCTGGCATTAGTTGGACACATTAAACAGATTCACAGCTGGAAGCCTAGAATTCTTCTCCTAAGTAATATAAAACAAATTATTTACAAGTCTAAAAGGGAGTTAATATTACAATTAATAACACAAAGACGTTCATTGCAGGGTTGTTTGTAGTTGCAAAGAATTGGAGGTAACAAGGGACTCTGGCCCCTGTTGAGGGAGTGGACAGGCAGAATGCACGTAGATATACACCGGACTACGAGGCATAACTGAAGTAACAAACTAAATGTTAACACCTGGCAATGTGGATGGAGCTGAAAG
>NW_003852465.1:8566034-8568648 GCF_000181295.1 Otolemur garnettii
ACCAATGATGGTGTGCCACAGAGAAGCACGATTAACTCAATCTTCTGAGGAACAAAAACTTCAAAACAAAACATAGCTAAACACAAATATATGACAGCACCTCGACGATGGAGGGCTGGAATGAGGAAAAGAGCTGGGATGAGGAAAAACAAACAAAAAAACTGGATAGCAAAACAGTTAAAAAGCAGTCACTAATAGGTGCCTCAGGGACTTCCCTAGGGGTTGACTTTCCCCCTTCACTCCTGTTAGAAGGGCTGTGCTTTCTGATCCCGGAGCAGATTTCATTGAGGACACAGCGCTACAGCACCTCCCACGGTCAAATACTGTATGAAGGATTACAAAATCAACCACAGACTAGTGCGGAATGCAGTAAACAAATTATAAAACAATAAGGGCGTACAGTGATAGGAAAACGCACACATTATTACGGGAACTCAGAGAAAGGGGTAAAGGCCAAGGGAGGTTTTCTGGAGTGGGTAACTGGAAAGGGGAGATAAAGCACACAGAGGACACTGCTGATATCGATGGCAGGAAGAGGTGCCAACAATCACATAATGCGCTAAGAGGGGAGCTATCACTCCGAAAAAGGCTGTGGATCCGTCGAAAAGGCAGGGAGCTGTGGAGGTTCCATGTGATTGGCAGAGACCTCGGCTCAAGCCTGCCTCCAGCCTTGCTCTGCCCCCATCCCTCCCTCCTCCTAATTAGGGCGCCCTTCTCCACAGTTCCTCTCGGCCGGGAGGGTATACCAAACCCCAGGGCCTGCATCTCCAGCTGATGGAATTGTACTGCCGCATTAATCTCCCAGAAATAGACTGCTGCTCCCTTGAGGTGGTAGAATTAGCTCTATCCGGCCGGGGCGGGGCGGCCAAGGAGAAGGCGCTCATTGGTTGCCACGGTGGTGACTGATTGGCTGCAAGCTCAGTGCGGCCACACCCAAACCCTCCCGGGTCAGCGGTGCAGCATCTCACCCTTAGTTTGTACTTGGGGAGTAGCTACGCCCATCGTGGGAAGGTGGCGTCGGCGTCGGGTTTCGGTGTGAGGAATCTGGGGCACCGGCCCGCGGCGGGCAATTCCTGGGGACTGTTCCCACATTTTCGTTCGGCCCTTGGGATGGACCATGGTAACCCCACAGCCTGGTTGCACCCCCTCCGGCGACAAGCGGTTTTGTATATGGAATTGAGAGGGCCTGGGAAGTGCGGTGCCCTTCCGGGATAGTTTCTGGTTTTTGCACTATCGCGGATGCTGGGGCGCTTTCAATCGCTCCAAAGACCAGGGCGGGAGCAGCCACGGCCGTAGCTTTTCGTGCTAGATCTCTTGAGTCCGTTCCCGCCTGGGCTCTGGGCTTCCGTGAGCCCTGCGCCTTGAGAACGTGCTTGACCTTGAGAGGACAGTACTAGGTCACTCGGCCTGGTTTTCCAGCATCCTGGGCCCGAACTCACCTTCCGCCTTCCGTAGTTGAAGGCACCATTTCTACGACAAATCAGGCCATGTTTCTTGCCTGCAATTTTACTGGTCCCCGGCATCCAGCCCTCCTCCCCAATTCTCTGTCTTACAACTGCTGGTTATTTTTAATGGCTCAGCTAATATCATCTCCTCGTATAAAGCCTGCACCATGCTTCTGGACCTCCTTAGGAGTGAGTGCAGGCTCTGGCCCACAGGAGTTATAATCGCAGCTGTGCCACTTAAATGCTATGTGATTTTGAGCAAGTTACTTAACCTCTCTGAGCTTCAGTTTTTGCATTTCAAAATCGAGGTAGTACTAGTACCTTATCAGGTTTTGTGAGGATTAAATGTATTATAAAACTCTTTAGTGCTTAATAAATGTGGGCTGCAGTTATCTGTGCTCCCAAAGTTGTTTGTATAGGTCTCTTACAAGTGCTTACCCTTTCTATTATCATTATTAGTTCTCTTCTGCCCTACTAGGCTATGAGATCCTTAAAGGTGGAACAGTCCCTTATTTATAATCTCAATGTCCAACGAGCTGGACAAATGTAAAGAAATTATTCCTCAGAGAACTTTCTCAGAAGCTTCCTTTCTTCTTTCCCTTTCCTTCACTTTTTTTCTCTTTGAGGCAAGAATTTTCAAACTTAGAGAAGAAACTGACATCCCAGAGAAAAAGATAGGTACTTTTTTTGTTTCCATGGTGATGGAGGATCTTAACCGTGGCAACTTTAGACAAGTTTCTTCCTAACTGTAGAGTTGACTCCCTTTCTAGAGCCTATACTTTAGAAAATTTGTTAATTGCAAGTTCTTCCTCTGCTCTTTTGAACTATACCTACATTTTAGACAGTTATTGCCAGTTTTATGACCCAGGGAATGTCTTTTTCAGGGACCTGGGAGCCATCCCTTTAAAATGTAATCATCAAGGAGAGTATCCCAGTCTCTGTGGGATGCTAGGAGGCTAACATCGGTGGGCACCTTGTTCTAAATTGTAAAACTACAGGCTGTCTTGAAGATAGGAGAGAGTTTCCTTTTCCTTTTCCTTTGCAATTAACAAATGCAGGTGTCATGTGATTCCCCCATAGGGCCTCTGCCAACTCCCCAGCCCCTTATTTTAGTGGAATTCCATTTAATATCCTATTGCAATAGTTTTAAAGTCTTTTTTTTTTTTTTT
>NW_003852465.1:8569349-8576990 GCF_000181295.1 Otolemur garnettii
GCCATCATTGTTGTTTGGTGGCCCGGGCTGGGGATTCGAACCCGCCACCTTAGGTGTATGTGGCTGGTGCCTTAGCTGCTTGAGCCACAGGCGCCAAGCCGAAAAATGCAAATTTTAAAGAACTTTGGAGAACATAGAACCCTCTCAAAGAAAGCTAGGTTTGGTTAAGGAGAGAAATGAGACGAAGCCGGAGAGGACAAGATTGTAAATAAAAAGGCTTCTGCAATAGTGGAAGTAGTGTGGAGAGGTGGGCCTTAAAGCACAGGGGATGAATCTATTTACAGATGAGGAGTTAAGGTGGAATAGGATTGAGTTGAAATGAAATAAGTGATGTAAGAGAAAAAGGAAAGCAGTGGGGTGGGGGAGAGGGAATTAATTTCTGGTATGATAACAGGGAAGGAAACTGGTAGCCTGAGCAGCTTGATAGAGGCACTTTCTACTTGCCTGGGAAGGAAAATATCAGGCAGACAGTCCTGTTACTAAAGGAAACTAGAGGATTTTAGGAACAGGGATTTGACATGCTGGCCTCTCTTGCCCTGCCTGCAACACCACAAAGCACCAATTGAATGCACTGTTGACATTAGTGCCACCACAAATGCTCCCTTACTGGCTGGTGGGGGCTGAGAAGATGGAGTTCAGGCTGCTGATCCTCTTTTCTCTAGCTGACTTTTCCTAATGTCAACACCGTTTCCTAATTCCCTTTTTCTTCTTTACTTACCTTTTCTCACAGGAGTGGGATGGATGAGGGCGGATCCAGGAAATGAGAGTGGAATGTGAGAAAGAAAAACAGACTAAAACAACACATTGAAAGAGAAAAAGGTTTAATCCTAAATGCATATGCAAAACTTGGACTGGGGGATAGCATGTAAAAGTATCACACAAATAGAATTAAATGGAATTAAGTTCACTTATTTGTCAAATCCTGTTGTGAGAACTTAGAGGAAAGAAAACTAAAAAAGTCTCTAATTCTCCTAATTTCCAAGAGAAAACAAAGCTGAAAGTCAGAGGGATGAGCTGTGGACATCTGGGGAAACTTCCAGGTCTGAATCTAGTGCCAAGGAATCCATGAAATGTTCTTTCCTAGAACCTTTCAGCGTTGGGAAGTTATACCTGTCAGGGCTGGGAAGGGGTAATCTCACCCTCAGGAGGAGCTTCACCTCCAGAGGGCTTCCTGCTAGACGGACTCTGCCCTGGTCAGGCTACTTCTCCCAAGGGCCCTTGCCATGGCCCCCTTCATTTCCTTGTTACGGAAACTGTAGATGATGGGGCTACACATGGGGCTGATGATGGTGTAGAGGAGGGAGAAAGGCTTGTCTTTGTCAGGCCCATGTGTGCTGCGGGGATTCATGTAAGAGAACATAGCTGAGGTGTATAAAAAGATGACCACAGTCAAGTGGGAGGCACAGGTAGAGAAGGTTTTCCCCCGACCTGTGGAGGAGGCTCTGCTGAGGACAGAGGCCAGGATGCCAATGTAGGAAGTGACAATGAGTAGCATGAGGCTGAGCAGCACCATGATGGCATCAGCAAAGATCATCCTCAGACTAAACTGAGAGTCCCCACAAGAGAGGGCAATCACTATGGGGGCCTCACAGAAAAAGTTCTCAATGTGGTTGTCTTTGCAGAAAGGATTCCGGAAAGACATGTACTCAAGAAAGATGCCATTGATGAACCCAAAGAACCAGGCAGTACCCACTAGCCTGACACAGACCTGCTGGCTCATGATCTGGGCATAGCTAAGTGGGTGGCAGATAGCAACATAACGGTCATAGGCCATAAAAGCCAGGAGGATGCACTCAGCTACACCCACGCAGAAGACCAAGTACATCTGGGTCATGCAAGAGACAAAGGAGACAGTGTGGTTCTTGACCACCAGGTGGATCAGCATCTGCGGGATGATGGTGGTGATGAAGGAGACATCCAGGAGAGACAGGTGGCCAAGGAAGAAGTACATGGGGCTGCTGAGCCTGGGGTCTGTCCAGGTGATGAAGATGATGAGGCCATTCATGGCCATAGCAAGGCTGTAGAGGGCCAGGAAGAGGACAAAGAGTAATGCCCGAGTGGAAGGCGAGCTGTCCTCAAAACCCACAAGGATAAACTCTGTCACTGTGCTGCTGTTCCTTAGGTTCACCATCTGGGGCCTGCTTGAGGAGGGAGGACAGGAAGAGCACAAGGGAGACAGCTGTAGGGGAATGCAAGTTCTTTGCTTCAGCCTAGAAACCCAACTCTAACACTGAGTAGTGAACCTTTTGAAAATTAGTAAACTCCAGTAAGTTGTCAGTGTTACGGGGCAGTGAAAATGCCAAAATCACCACAGATTGCATACAAAGAATCATAACAAGTTTAGGAAGTGGCTCAAACCTGTCATCCTAGCACTCTGGGAGGCCAAGGGGGCAGAATCCCTTGAACTTAGGAGTTTATGACCAGCCTGACCAAAGTGAGACCCCCATCTCTACTAAAATAGAAAAATTAGCCAGAGGTTGTGGCAGGCTCCCAGCTACTTGGTAGGCTGAGGCAGGAGGATCCCTTGAGCCAAAGAGTTTGAGGTTGCTGTGAACTAGGCTGATGCCACTACATTCTACCCAGGGCAACAGAGTGAGACTCTGCCTCAAAGAAAAAAAAAAAAGATGAATGAGTTGAAATGTCAGGGAAAATAGAAAACATTTCAATCCTCAGGAATCATTCCTCAGGTAAGAGTGATTTGGAGATGTGTCTGGAGAACCTAGTTTTCCCCAACATCTTCATCCTCCTAGACTCACTCTCCCAGAAGTTGCTGATGCCACATCACCTGGCTGTGCTGTGTATGCTGGATATGGGGCCTGGGTGAGAGCTCTTATGGGCTTTCCTTATAGGAGACAGTAGCCCTTCCCCTTCCCTTCCTTTTTTCTTTTCTTTCTCAGGGTCTTTGTTGTCTGGGTTAGAATGTAGTGGCATCATGATAATTCCCTGTAACCTTAAACTCCTAGCCTCAAGTGATCCTCCTATCTGTGGGATACAGCTACATGGTACTATGCCTAGCTAATTTTTAAATCTTTGATTTTAGAGCTGGGGTCTTGCTGTGTTGCCCAGGCTAGTCTCAAATTCCTGGTCCCAAGCAGTTCTCCTGCCTCAGGCTTCCAAGTCCAGGCTCTACCTACATTTTATAAGTTACCTGTCCTATCACTGCCACCTCTTGCAGCTCTAGATTCCTTCTGGGTGTGATTTCATGGTAGATTAAGGCAATGTCCAGGCAGTAGGCCATTCCCGTCATCTTTACTTTGGGATGCTTTTGTCATAGTAAGGACTTCTCTTAAGGATCCAGAATGGGAGAGGCAGGGCAGAGAGCACTGTTTAAGATGTAGGTTGGAAGCCTGAGCTCAGTGGACATGTTGGGACTTAAGGTCAGAGTCTGGCAAAATATATCAGTAAACCACGCTACAGACAAACCTGGTTCTTGTCCAAGAAGAAATTGAGGTTTGACCTGAGGAATCGCTAGGACAAACTAGAGGACAAATGTTTACCTATGATTTCCTTGTGTCCCAAAAGATTCTGTGATACCTAACATCTGGTACCTTGTTAGCTATCATCAGGAAATAACCAATCAAACATTGGTCTAAATAAATGGTACAATATCATGGAAATCACATCCTACCTCATTTTGTTGCATGGCTGGTAATGATGTTTGTCATTGAATCACTGTGGCAAGTAACAGAAATGATCTCATGGTGTTTGAAGACGAGCAGGTCCAAGGCGGATGGTCTGACCTGGTGGGCAAGTCTGGAAGAGAACATGTTTCTGATGACCTTGTTAGTTCTTTGACATTTGTACTAATAAAGATAAGTGTCTACTTAAATAATATTACTAAGTTACATGTGTATACACTTTATAATATAGGTGTGAAACCTTACATGACCCATATGCCATTTGCTGATAATCTTATTCTGCCCCCTCTTTCTCATATTGTATATTTGGGCCTTTTCAGGGTTTTAAAATTTTGTCTCAGTGCTATCAAATGGAATTCTAACACGTTGACTTGAAAATTATACTTTGTCCTGTTAGTTGAAGAAATAGCAGCAAGAAAATAAGAAGAAAACATTAATTCCTCTATTCCTTTAGTTACAGATTAGTACATGTTATTCTGTAACATAAAACTTGTTCTTGCAAATATTATTTCTGACAAGGAATCTTCCAAGAGTGGACTTCAGAAACGGTTGCTTTCTCTGTTAAATCTTGAACCTCTAAAATGTAATTTTTATTTAGTTCTCAAAATTGGTGGCCAATAGTGATATTTAAATTAATACTTATGTTTTGTGAAAGGTATATAGTATATACTTGTCAGATTTCTTTGTTAAAATAGAAGAGGATCACAGTATTTTTTTTTTCTAAGTGCCTAGAGATAAAAGAAAAGCCACCTATTACTCCTTGGGTTTCCCATTTAAAGAGTTGAGAGTCTGCAATCTTATTTAAATTAACAGTAGTTTATAAAGTACTTCATGTACCTCATGAAATTTGAATCTTCATTTTATTATTGTATCTTAATGATGTAACATAATCTCATTGAAGAACCTCTGATAAATTATGTTGGACAATGCAGCTGGACACAGTTTGGCAAGGAGAAAAGAATTCAGATGTGGGTTTAGAGTGGTATCATAATTGATTTAATTAACATATGGGTTTGACCTATTTTAGAACCATTTACAATCACAATTGAAACTTCCCAACAGTTCCAAGAAGCTCTCAAAAGAATAATGATTTCTATTTGGGCAGTAGCCACATGAGGGTGGGAACAGTCCTTATTACTGTATCCCTAACCATAGACTTAATGGGTTAAGAGAATAAAATGCTGGATAATGTTAGGAGTGGGTTAGGGTGGGAAATAACTTCTCCCATATGCAGGGAAGTATAATAACATAAAATTCCTGAACTTTCTCTTCACTATCCCACAGGAGGTAGAGTGGCTTACCTGATTGGTGATTTTGGAAGGAGAAGTTGGAAACATATGTTCTATGCCTTTCCTCTTGGGAGTGAATGGCCTTCTGTAGGGCAGGCTCTGACCCTGGTTGGGAAGGCTCTTTTCTTGTCCAGTGCTGTCAATAACTAGGGAACAAGTCTGTCTAATTTTGTGTTTCTGTGTTAGGAAGTCCATGCCTTCTTTGTATTAATAAAGGTGATATTTTGGCTTCCATCTGGAGACTTACTGTCTTACTTCTCAGTTGACTTGGAAACATATGGGAAGGGTAGTATTAGTTACTGGACTCTCTAAAAGTCCCAAATAATTGTTACTAGTAGTATTATTACATATATGGAAATAAAATTATAGACAAAGAAATGTGATAGAGTTTTAGTTATAATTAAAAGAAATTCAAAGTCATAATAATGCCTGGAAGATCCTGGAAGGAAAGAATTCTAGTGATACATATTTTGCATTCTTAAAGTACAGTGCAGTTGAGTTAAGGGAGAGAAGTCTACATTCCATCACCACAGGAGCACAATGAACAGAGGGTGCTATTGTAGATGAGACTGGTGAGAAAAAGTCTCATTACAATGGAAGGCTCTGATTCTTGCCATATTTACCCAAGAGGAGGAGGACCCTATTGGATACATTCAACAGTTAGCTGCATGCTTCTGTTGTTAGGCTAGCATGCTATGACTACAAGAGAGAAAATATACTGCAGGTTTTTATTGTTCATTAATTCTGTAAATATGTTTGTTTTAGGAGTGAGGTTAGTTCACTTAAGTTGCAAATGAACTCATAAGCCTTGTTTAAGTGTAAATTCTTCTCTTAGACAGTTTCAGCCCCCATGAGTTCTGACAATCTTCTTGTTGGTATGCTTTAAATAAAATGCACCTCTTGAAATTTCAAATCTTGGCTTGGCACCTGTGGCTCAAGCGGCTAAGGCGCCAGCCACATACACCTAAGGTGGCGGGTTCGAATCCCCAGCCCAGGCCCGCCAAACAACAATGATGGCTGCAACCAAAAAATGGCCAGGCGTCGTGGTGGGTGCCTGTAGTCCCAGCTACTTGGGAGGCTGAGGCAGGAGACTCGCTTGAGCCCAGGAGTTGGAGGTTGCTGTGAGCGTGATGCCATAGCACTCTACCCCCCAGGGGGATAGCTTGAGGCTCCGTCTCAAAAAAAAAAAAAAAAAAAGAAATTTCAAGTCTTATGCCACTTGAAACCTAGTTTATTTCATCCATACTGAAATCGCTTACTTTCAGGATTAAATGCATCATTTCACGATGCAAAAAACCACCATTTATGATAGGTATATTTAACTTGGCGTTCATGAACCTTCGAAGAGATCAACAGATATATTTCAGAATATCTATACATCTCTGAAATGTTGTAGGAAAATGTGTGTGTATTTGAGCATTTTTCTTGGAGGGCACACAATTTACCGACTTCTCATAGCAGCTGGAACCTACAAAGGGTTAAACATTTCTATTTAGAGATTTGAAGTCACTTCACTAAGTTCCCATAGACTTCTCTTCTTTAGAATAAAAATCAATAATCTTAAAAGTAGCTAGAAGCTTTCTGTAGCTAGACCTTCCCCCCAGGCCTATACTCCAATCTAGACATCACAATTAAAAGCACAAGAAACTGACTTAATAAGATGGAGAACTGAGGAGGGGTGGGGTGGCATAATTAAAAAACACATGTATGATTTAAGTTTGGAAAATTACCTTGGAGGCAGTACTTCTGGTCATAAGTGTAACCAGATCTTACCTAAAGAGAATAATGATATTTTTGGGTGGCACATGTGGCTCAAAGGAGTAGGGGGCTGGCCCCATATACTGGAGGTGGTGGGTTCAAACTGGGCCCTGGCCAAAAAAAAAAAAAATGCAAAAAATATATAATAATAACATTTTTTAGAGAGTGGGAAAGGAATGGGGAGGTGGCAAAAGTTAAAACACACACACACACACACAAAAGCTCTAAGGCATTTAAGGAAGTTCATCCTGGGAAATTTGTTTTTGTGGTGACAAGCAGTTTTCCATTTCCTTCAACATCAGCAGAAATGACAGCAGAAATCTCTTCTTTCCCACAACTAATTTTAAACATGGAAATGATGGGCTAAGGAGTATAATTTCCTGCTCTGTAGATGTTGAGAATATTTCAATGAAAGTTCCAGTATGTCAGGTCCAGTTTAGATTTGGGATAGTGCAAGGACAAAGGACAGCAGGCTGAACAGTTGTCAGTGCCTCCGGGAGAGCTTCCTTCCCTAAGTCCCTTCCTTAGGTCATGGTATCAACAAATTCTTAGTCACCCTAGTCAGAATCCAAGAAATCACTCCCTTCTTTCTAACTTCTATGTTAAGTTCCCATTAAAGGCCAGTAAATACTCTTTTTATTTATTTATTTATTTATTTTTGGCTGGGGCCGGTTTGAACCTGCCACCTCCGGCATATGGGGTTGGTGCCCTACTCCTTTGAGCCACAGGTGCCGCCCTCTTTTTATTTTTATGTATTTGTTTTGAGGCAGGATCTTGCTCTGTTGTCCAGGCTAGAGTTGCAGAAGCTGCAACCTCAAACTCCTGGGCTTAAGTAATTCGGCTGCCTCAACCTGCTGAGTAGCTGGGACTACAGGGAGATGACACCATGATGCCTGGCTACTTTTTCTATTTTTTGTAGAGATAGGATTAGGGTTTGCTCTTGCTCAGGCTGGTCT